>NC_143222.1:5827465-6139545 GCF_030267445.1 Bombyx mandarina | reverse complement strand
AAAACTTTACCTGTCTCATTTTTCATACATCTGACATGCTTAATATCTTTCGCTCTTTCTTCTCTAGCTCTTGTAATACGGTAAAGTTCCTTTTGTCCACGAGGTCCATCTAAAGCGGCATACAACCGTTTCTGAGCGTCAGACCTGGCTATAGCAACTGCTTTAGTGGCCTTTTTCTTACATTCTCTATACTCATTCTTCCTAGCTTGCCTCTCACTTTCATTACCTCTTTCTAGTTGCCACTTTTTGAATGCATTCTTCTTTTCTTTCAATTCTCTCTGTACATTCTCATTCCACCACCATGTATCCTTGTCAATTATACCTTTCCCTTTTGATTCGCCGAGCACAGCCTTAGCTGTCTTCCTGACACTATTTTTATACACAAATAAACAAAAATACAAATTTTTTATACACATACACAATGAATAAAATTAATCTATTTTATTCATTTGTTGGTTATTATGTAATGCGATGAAGAGAGATGATAGAAGAGAGGGATAGAAGAGAAGAGATGATATAGATTGAGTGGTTACCGGTGCGCTTATATTTTACAAAATGATTCCTATCTTAGACATGCGGTCAAAACTGTTTAATTTTGAAAAAAAATTCCAAAACGGGGTATTTCAAATTAACTCTGAGTGATATTCTCCTGTGACACACACACACACACACACACACACACACACACACACACACACACACACACACACACACACACGCACGCACGCAACACGCACACACACGCAGACACACGCACACACAGAGTCTGTATACGATATGCATGTGTTGAAACGTATTACTATATTTTAATAAACAACAATTGACGTGTAGTGTTCTTCGAGCCATCGGTCGCCGTCTATTTCTACCGTGACGCAATCATACGTTTCAACAAATAAGATGGGATTACCGATATATGAATATTATTTTAAAATATCCCCATAGTCAAATTTGTAGGTTTCTAACTTTGTAATCTCTGAATATTCATTCATATCATAATCTTCGTGCTGTGTTGTAACTATACTGAGACCTTAGAACTTATATCTCAAGGTTGGTGGCGCATTTACGTTGTCTATGAGCTCTAGTAACCACTTAACACCAGGTGGGCTGTGAGCTCGTCCACCCATCTAAACAATAAAAAAAAATCGAGAGCATTTTGTTATAAGCTATAAATTTCGTCGTCATCCGTGTTTAGAGACACGCACAGCACTCGTGCGTTCGGGTTTTAAAGTCGTTATTCTTCTAGCTGATATCTCAAGGTGGAAGGGATTCATAGGTTAAAGAAACAAGAAATAATCTCGGAAAACTATGCCTCGTCTTGTTTCTATAATCGCCGTCTTACGTTCGTGGCAGTAAGTCGTTTACGTACTTAGTCTGGCCATAAATACTGTTACAACTAAAAATAAACAAAACATTACATTTGAATTTGGAATCTGTCATTTTTATATGATTGGTCATTGAGTTTTCTCATTTTGGCGCCAATACATTGTACAATATTTTGCGATATTAAAATGGAGTGGGGTTATAAAGAGAACCGAATCGCTGTGATGCATTACACAAAGTAGGTATGGAGCCAAATGCAATTTTTAAAACTCTCCATACGCTTGGTATTGGTAAAATGTTTGTGTACCGGGCTATTAATGAATTATGTTCAGTTTTAGAAAGTACGGCTTGCTCTAAGCGCCATGATAATTTGGAGTCCCTAAAACAATCCGTACGATTGGCAGTGAAAATTTTTCCCATGGAAAGAGTGCGTGCTTCTATTGATAACTGGCCTCAACGTTTAAAGGACTGTATTGCAGCCAATGGAGACCACTTCGAATAAGCTTTTTATACTTTAAATTGTTTTATATTTATGTATTAAACTAACACACTGTAAAAGTAATAAATGTTATTTGCAATATATATTTTTTTTCTTTTGTCTCAGTATTTATGGCAAGACTAGGTATAATAAAACAATTTTATCACTAAGAAACGAGAATGTTTGTTTTTGTGAGCCGAATATTTCGACTACGATATTCTGTGAAGCGGTTATAATTTTAACTTTTTGATATGCTGTCGTGAAGGCGTGATCTATGGTCATGCTAAGATGAACTCAATCAGTCAACGGCCGTGAAGACACGGGCGTGCCGGAGAAGCAGGAAATAACGTCACGACGAAACGTATAGGAGCAGCAACGATAGACGGAAGTGAAACGCCGTTAATAGCTTATAATGTTAACTAAACAATGGTACTATATCTTTTAGTTTTATTGCATTGATGGCTCACACTCCACCCAGGTTTAGCTATCGTAGCTCATAGATATCACGACGTAACTGACGCCACCCAGTTACGGATGTGTAGTCATAAATGTTAATTGTATTGTTAGTCTAGTATAGTAATAGCTATCTCGACCTATCAAACCAGACCCAGAAATTCGCGCCAGAAATAGGCAAATTGTTGCTTATTACTAGTGCGGGCGTCAATCCTATTATAAAATACATTGTACCATCCATAATCTACTAGACATACAAGTTATACGAATTTCTTTTTTCAATAAGTTGTACGAAAGTATTTTTTTAATAAGCTACTAGCTGATCCGGCAGACTTCGTAGTGCCTCAACCCATAAATAAAAGATCTAAGCTTTAGTATAAAATAAACTTAAAACAAACAAAAAGAATCCGTCCGACGAGGGACACATCAAAGGGAAAACAAAATTGTTATTTTTATTTAATTCTGAGCATTTTCATATTTCTCTGGACTTTCACAAATAATTTAAGACCAAAATTAGCCAAATCGGTCCAGCCGTTCTCGAGTTTTAGGGAGACTAACGAACAGGAATTAATTTATATATATATAGATAATAATTAACTTAACCTTCAGTTTTGCTGCCATATCACGAACTTTCTTTTGAGCCTCAGTGAGTTCACGTGAGCCCCAACGTGATACAATCCTTCTGATTCTAAGATGAACGGATAGAATTAAACGCACATTTTTAAAATAAGCTGTTAGATAATTTATACTGAATATCTTCGAATGCAATTCGCCTCTTATGAACCAATTGAAATTAGAATAAAAATTGTCACATCATTCTCCGTCCACCAAATTTACTCGACTGGTCAAATATTAAGTGTATAATCTATGGACTGGGCCTAAAAACCAACTGTAAGCAGTCGCTTTAGAAGGTCGCTTTTTGTCTTTGATCTCCATTCAAATTGAATGACACTTCTGACTTTAGTCGACATTGGGACATTGTACAAAAAAGGTCGAGTAAATGTGTAGACCTGTTTTTTAAAACTACAAAAACGCAAAATTAAAATTAGAACCTTCATTAGAAAATTAAATGGGTTTTCTAAATATTTTTTTGTGATGTAGTAACTGCATGTCTGTGTCTTAATGTTTGATAAGGTTTTCTTTTTTACTAAATTTTTCGCATGACTCAGTCTAACAAAATCATCATAACCATTATACAGATAATAAAGGGATTCCTTTCAATAAAGATTACTTATTCAAAAAAAAAGATAAAGAGATAATGTGACGAATGTTATTGTAAGAATATCTGAAACCGGATTAGGTGCCAAATGCTGAGTGGCTAATATCGTTACCTGGGAAAACCTCTAGGGACTTTTTTCAGGTTGCCCTCAACATATTGGACATAAAAGAGTAAATTGTTTGGTTTCAACCTTATCGTGGCGACCTTCATTAAGGATTAATGACAACATTTAGTCAGCTACCGTCTAAACGCTTGTTGGTTATTTATGAGTACCACATATTTTTTTCTGATTTATATTGACATGATATATATAATTTTTTTATGATTTTGACCTAGAATAGCAACACCTCTTTCCTTCCCGGGTTGCATGCAACATACTACTATCGATAATGGGCATTTACCAGTTGCAAGGCATATTGTAAGCCCGCACGGTAGGTACGCAGGTTTGAAGTCGTCGTGGCCTAAAGGATAAGACGTCCGGTACATTCGTGTTGAGCGATGCACCGGTGTTCGAATCGCAGGAGGGTACCAATTTTTCTAATGGAATATAATCTCAAAAAATGTTCACGATTGACTTCCACGGTGAAGGAATAACATCGTGTAATAAAAAATAAACCCGCAAAATTTTAATTTGAGTAATTACTGGTGGTAGGACCTCTTGTGAATCCGCGCGGGTAGGTACCTACCACCACCCTGCCTATTTCTGCCGTGAAGCAGTAATGCGTTTCGGTTTGAAGGGCGAGACAGCCGTTGTAACTATACTTGAGACCCTACAACTTATATCTCAAGGTGGATGGCGCATTTATGTTGTAGATGTCTATGGGCTCCAGTAACCACAACACCAGGTGGGCTGTGAGCCCGTCCACTCATCTAAACAATAAAAATAAAAAACAACGACATCTTAGCTATTTCTGCCGCGAAGCTTTCATGCCTTCCGGCTTGAATGACAAGTCAGCGGTCATACAACGCAATTCATCATTATGCCTCAACAAGGGTGGTGGCATTTATGTTGTTACGCCTATGATCTCGATTTATTTCTTAACAGCACGTGACCCCTGGCTCTTTCACTATAAAAAAAGATGTGTGATGTCGTGGGACACCGGAGAGGAACGAAGTTCCATATATAAAAATAAAAAAAAAGAATTACGAGAAAAAAATCGCGCGGTGAAATATCGCTGTGCGGAAAACAAGGCCTTATTCCACGGACTTTTTCTTACGGTTTTTACTATCACGTCATTTTTTTCAGTTCGGTCGCGCAGCAAAATCCGTATCTCCTCCAAGCCTGCCGTAAGGAACTTCGTTCCAATAAATATAATATAAAATTAATAATATAATTTAGCGCAAAATTCTTCTAATACGTGGTAACTAACTTTTTATAACTTTATGTAACTAACTATCTTTTTGGAAATGTTTTCGATAAAATCAAGACTGTGATGTAAAGATTTTAAGAAGTGAATTGATCTTTAAATGTAATTCTTTGTATTCTTTTAAGCTTTATGTATTATATAATTAGAGTAAATACATTTTTATGTAAAAATAAAATGTATGTATATTTATTATAATACTGAAGGATGGATAGAAGCGGTATTATAGCCCAAAACAATTGTACCTATACATGAATGGAGAAGAATATTTTTATATTATTACAGTAAGCATATTTTTTCCATTTTCATTACAAACTTTGAGTGCTAAAAAGTTTACTAATTTATAATAATATATTCATTATTTAAAATTGATTATTAATGTGTACGACCATTCTGAGTACGGAACCCTACATTTCACATGATCTGACACACATTCGTTTCATTAAATTTGCATCTTCATCAATCATTTTTTTATTATTACTTAGATGGGTGGACGAGCTCACAGCCCACTCGGTGTTAAGTAGTTACTGGAGTCCATAGACATCTACAAAGCAAATGCACCACTCACCTTAAGATATAAGTTCAATTTTTTTTTTTTTTTCCTACCTATGCTGATAGCCTTGAGAGGCTATTTCAGCTTCACCCTAACGTTTATAGGTGAGCTCACGGGGCTCAAACCAGAGCGTTGCTAACACTGACCCTAGCAAGAGCAGTGCTTCGCAGAATCTACCACCGGATCGGAAACGCGACCCACTGAGAAGATCCGGCGAGAAACTCAGTGGGCTGTGTCTATCTATGGGTTAGTTCGCTGGTCGAGCCCCTCGTCGCAAGCGACGGGTTCGACGAGGATGGTGACCGGATAAGTTCTAAGGTCTCAGTCTCAGTATAGTAACAACGGCTACACCACCCTTCAAACCGAAACTCATTACTTCTTCACGGCAGAAATAAGCGAATCTCTATTCACATTTAATACAATAATATTAATATTAATTCCTCTCGTTTTGTTTTGTGCATAATGTTTAACAAAGATAATTAATGAATAGAGACATTTGTTACGAAACTGTAATAAGAAGGCGATCGTAAAATCGGATCATCTAAACGACACGTAAAGTTTTCACGGCACTGGTTTCGGCGCGCCTATTTATAAGTTCCAGTGGCCGACATCAAATTCCTCTGGTAGTCGCGAGCGACGCGCCGGATAAACGCGGCGTATTCATAACTTTGAAAAACGGGATGAACTCTGTGAACTGTTGTGTACTGTGATTGTCGAGACACACTCCGGAATATAAAAAAACACAAGTAAGACATATTTATATTTCATGGTGGACATTTACAAGCTTTGTACTCGTTATGTATTTATTTATTTTGTTTATAGATTAATAATTATGTTTAAACTAGTTGCATGTAAAATTTTCTTATGTAAGAAGCACTTTTTATTATTACCACATTATTTTTCTTTATTGTACGTGTTTTTTGAATGTAGCATTACATAAGCTAATAATTAACGTGAATGGTTCAAATTCCTTATAAATAATTACCTAACATTTTTAACCCAAAAAGGGTAGTGAGAATTTTGTAAATTAACGAGAACTTTCAGTTATATGTAGACAACCATGCAAAGATTATTAAGAAATGCTTGTTAATGAAACAGTATTTATTCTAACAAAAATTTCAGCTAGGTAATTTCTCAATTTAAAATCTAGTAGAGTGCAACGGACATGACGTCACAGATGCGGATGGGTAATAAAGACGCGTTTTGATCTTTTATTATCTTATGTTTTTAATCGTTCGTATGTTGCCAAATGCTGTTTTTTTTTCAAGTACAATGTTACTATTTTTTATTTCCTAGAACAAAAAGCCTTGGTCAATTTTGTAGATGATGTAAGATTTAATTATGAAAGTAAACTTGAATTAAAGTGTAAACACGAAGCCCGTTACTGTGTTTGCTTTGAAATAAAATTTCAATACATAAATATAACAACTAGATCACGAAAACAAATGAAATCACACAATATTAATACCACAGATCGTACACAGCTTAGTGTAAATATTTATAATCACAGAACAATACAGAATTTTACGTGAGCGGGTTCGTTTTTGATGCCCTTCATCAAATCAATGCTCTTTACAGTTATATTAAAGCGTTACTTTGGCATTTACTTTGAGTTAAATAAATAAAGAACACAATAATATATGGGAAAGGTAAACAGTATTTCATTATCGGATTTCACGTAGCACAAACATCACAAATTAGAATGGTAATTTGAAATAAAAGACAACATTGCTTCTACTTTTAAATTTTAAACCAGTTACCTTTCTTTTAATTTCCCGTCATGCCTTGTCATATTAGTGGTAGCAGAGCCTTTCCACCACTGTGATTGAAACTTTGACTTAGGAGGGGACCTCGTTGTGTCCTCTGTAACTGCGTGTGTCTCAAAAGCCTTGATGCTTTTAGGTACCACAAGCACCGGTCACCGTCCTAGTCGAACCCGTCGCTTGCGACGAAGGGCTCGACGTGTGAATCAACCCATAGACACAGCCCATTGAATTTCTCGCCGGATCTTCTCAGTGGGTCGTGTTTCCGATCCGGTGGTAGATTCTGCGAAGCACTGCTCTTACTAGGGCCAGTGTTAGCAACGTCGTTAGGTTTGAGTCCCGTGAGCTTACCTACACGTCAAGGAGAAGCTGAAATAGCCTCTCAAGGCTATCAGCATAGGTAGAGAAAAAAAAAATGAAAAGCCTAGCACCAGATCGTTTGTAGAACTCATTTATCTATACTTCTATACTAATATTATAAAGAGGAAAGATTTGTTTGTTTGTTTGTTTGTTAATAAGCTCCGTAACTACTGAAGCGATTTGGATAATTCTTTCACTGTTTGGACGCTACACTATTCCCGAGTGACACAGGCTATAATATTTTTTGAAAAAAATTAGGAATTCTTACTAAAACTCCAATAATATAACCCAATGGGTAAAAAAATTACCTAAAATTTTACCTTTACATTGCGTGCCCTGCGAAAACTATTGATGATAGAATAAAATAATGTACTAGGACTTTGTGGAACACATTATTATTTACAAAAAGTGTCGCGACAGCATATGTCTAACTATTATAGCTATGCCGCAATAAATGTTCTTTTATTTAAAAAAATAAAATAACGTCAAATATCGTTAAAATTTTTGTTAAAGACCCGAGCGAAGCCGGAGCGGGCCGCTTGTTCAATAATAAAACTAAACGGTTCGTCTACTACATTCTTAGTTTCGAAACATTACTTATAGCTTTTGAACATTCAGTGTGCAAAATTGGTGCAATTAGCTGGTAATAATATCTTAAAGATAATGAAACTCGTCGAGGACTTTTTGGCGGGAACGCGAGGAGTGAAGTTGTGTGATTTGTTTTATTTTGTCTATTTAGCGTTTCTTCAGGTTTAAATGTGTAATAACAGTGGTTTATTAACTGTTTAATATCTGTGAAAGTGCACAAATGTGGGAAAATAAAACAAAGCCGCTGGACGCAACTTCTCGGGATCCTCCAAAAAGTCCACTGAAAAAATCTTAGTAAATGACCACCATTTTACTAAGATTATATTTCATCCCATATCATCTCATTTCATTTAATTTCATCCCAGTTGATTAATGTCTCAAATTAATCATTTTCATTTCATTTCACTCCATATATCATTTTTCATAAAAATAAGAAAATAAATTAAAATAAGACATGACTTAAAGGTCTTAGTTACCAGGTCATAAAATCACTTAAAAAAAAATAATGAAACTCGTTATTTTTTTCTTTTCACGTAGAATATTCGAAGCATTGAACTGAATAATGCAATTAAATTTTTAAGACAAACAAAATATTCTACATTGTGACTGTTTTTATAGTTTAATTTCATAATTTTCATAATGTTTACTGTTTTCATTTTATGATTACATACCGTCATTTGGTAAAATTGCAGTTTTCGTATTCACGGACGACCAAAGCACAGAGTACTGAGAATAATTAATGTTTTATTCATCGATTCATTTGAATCAAAGAATATAATTGAATGTATTATTTTATTTTAAAAACTTACCATCTAATTTGTTATAAAATTTGTTTAGTGTCATTTAAATTTAAACCGTAAATAAATTCGATAAGGGCTTTTGTAATTACATTTACGAATTACAATAACCGATATAAATAATACGGTAGATTGTCAGTTATATTTATCACAGAATGTATTCGTTAGATTTATAACAAAACTCCTTTCCGCCTCATTAACTTATTTGTTTAGAACGTTATTTGGCAAGAATATTATTATTTGAATTTATCGCCTTTATTTATTTATTACCCTGTGAATTCCAATAGAAAACTATTAAGCTGTAGGTATCTACAACCCTAGTTGGATGTAACTACCATTCAAAGCGGTTTTTTTTATGTACATAATTTTTACATATTTGTCGTCGTCGTGGCCTAAAGGATAAGACGTCCGGTGCATTCGTGTTGAAGCGATGCACCGGTGTTCGAATCCCGCAGGCGGGTACCAATTTTTCTAATGAAATATGTACTCAACAAATGTTCACGATTGACTTCCACGGTGAAGGAATAACATCGTGTAATAAAAATCAAACCCGCAAAATTATAATTTGCGTAATTACTGGTGGTAGGACCTCTTGTGAGTTCGCGCGGATAGGTACCACCGCCCTGCTTATTTCTGCCGTGAAGCAGTAATGCGTTTCGGTTTGAAGGGTGGGGTAGCCGTTGTAACTATACTGAGATTTTAGAACTTGTATCTCAAGGAGGGTGGCGCGTCTACGTTGTAGATGTCTATGGGCTCCAGTAACCACTTAACATCAGGTGGGCTGTGAGCTCGTCCACCCATCTACGCAATAAAAAAAAAAAAAAAAAAAACATAAATACCTACAAAATTAAATCTAATTTTAGGGTTTAATCTCGCCCTGACCGTCAATAGGCCGTGACCACGAAAACCGTACCTACAGAACTCGAAACTTCGGAAATATAATATAATGATATTTAAACAGACGAGACTAAGCCGTAAAAGTAGTCTTAGTTATGTCAACAAATCGAGAAAACCGAAGAAAATACTGTCAGTACAGATACTTTTTAACAAGGAGTTAGGTGGGTTTCAAGAAGATGAAGACAAAAGTTCTTTCATTCATATTATTATTCCATTTTTGATTACGCTACGCAAACATAGAATCTATCGTATCTAACCTATCGCTAAATAATTAACAGAGCTCATAGATATCACAACATGAATGCCGTCCAGTATCTTGAGGCATGATAGAAACAAGCACGGTGTTGATATCTATCTGTTCAGGCTCATATTACGACCTAAAGGTTTTTTCTTTTGTTTGATTTCTAATAGTATCAGTCTCTCTGTCTTCAATCGGTCCCTCATTGCTGTGGATCGAACTAGTTGTCTCCATCGATCCCGTTCTGTAGGTTGGTGGAGTGCGTCGCTGACAGGTATTTTCAGTTCCTCCGCTATTTGGTCCGACCATCGTTTGGGACCTCTACCCCTAGGCCTTTTTCCCTCGCTTTTACCGGTCACCACAAGGCGTTCCAAATTGTATCAGTAATTACACGAATTTAAATTAATTCCAATTTGATTTTTATTACACGATGCTATCTATCCCTTCTTCGTCGAAGTCATTCGTGAACATATTTTAACTAAGTATTTCATTATTACTCATTTAAAGATAATTATTCTATAGCCACGTATTTGAATAATGCACGGAACTTAACGAATGCTGCCGTTCGTGTATAGTCAATAGCTTTAACACTTCTAAGGATTGGCCCTCAAGCAATGACAGCGATTGAAAATCTTACGCCATTTAATTAATATATTATAAATGCATCTACACTTTCATAAAGGTTACAGATAAACGAATCGGTGAGTGAATGAGAATTAATTTAGTTTAATTTATTAATGGGTCACTGAGACTTTCCAATAAAATGATGAATGATGAATTTTAAATCAGAAATACGAGAAAATTGGGAAACCCGAGTATCCATTGTTTACAAAAATGTAACTCTCACAGTCGTCAATATCCTCGTTACCATACGCGTACATAAATATTAAAATCTGGTCACAGAGACTACAAACCGTCTTCTTCTTGGAGGTATGTAATCGGAACTTAGCTCGTGCATCTTATTTTTTTTGAAACGGTAAACAAATCACACTCGGTCATTCGGCCCCAAATTAGAATACCCTGTATTATGGGTACCAGAGATTGACATACATACGTATCATTCCGATAGAGGCACCCGTCACGTGCGGACGTGCTCATCGACCACTCGTTCGCCCGGTCTTTGTTCGGCCGGCTTTTGTTAGCCCGGCCATTGTTCGCGCGGCCTGTGATCGTGATACATCTGCCGACCAAGTGTTTTTCCTGGAAGCTTTTATTTTTTTTCGTTTTAGTTATTTTTGTGTTCGTGGTACATTTGCCGACAAAGTGGTTTCCTGCAAGTATTTATTTGTTTTGTTTCTTTTTGTTATTTCTGATTTGTTTTGCTTTTTCTTTGTCCTGTAGTAATCGCGCCGCATTGCCACCTGTGTTCAATAGAACCGCTCAGGTCCGAGAAGTTGGGGCCTCGCCGCAAGGCGAGTGTTTTCAAAACCCGGGGCCGCCCCACCTGGGTACTCAGCGATCATGGACGCTGTATTCGCGGAATTCCTCCGACTTCACCACCCACAGCTCGCCTCAGAGTTTCTGGCCTTCAAGGCCAATCACACTGCGAGCCCTCTCGAGGACTCCGCCGCGCTCGCTGCTCCTGCGTCGCCTGTACCTGCGTGCAAAGCTTCTGCATTGAGCAACGCAGCCTCCGTCGTGCCTGCCGCGCCCGTGTCGCCTATACTGGCGAGTAAAGCTGCTGCGTCGTCCGCTGTGACCATCGTTTCAGCTGAGCGATCATCCGCGGCCTCCGTCGCGCCCTCTAAAACACCTACACTTGCTCGTAGGTCGCCTGCACCCGCCTCCTCATGCTCCGACTCTGACTCGGACATGGAGGTTGACCTCGCCCCCGCCTCATCGACGGATGGATTCACCCTGGTACAGAAGGGTAAGAAGCGTGCCGCGGAGTCCCGAGCTCCCGCGGCCGCTAAAATTAGCAAAGCCGCGAACGCGTCGCGCCCCCGCCCTCAGACTCCCGTTGCGCCCCCAGCCCGTGCCACTCCGTCGCCGCGTCCGGTGGCACAAAATAAAACCCAGACCCCTCCCCCGGTTATCCTTCAGGAGAAGGCAGCTTGGGATCGAGTTTGCTTGGCCCTTAAGGCCAAAAATATAAATTTCACGAATGCCCGTAACCTCGCGAACGGCATTCAAATTAAGGTTCAAACACCCGACGACCATAGGGCCCTCTCTTCTTACCTCCGTAAGGAACGTATAAGTTTCCATACTTATACGCTCCAGGAGGAGCGCGAACTCCGCGTTGTAATACGCGGAATCCCTAAAGAGTTAGATGTAGAGCTCGTCAAGGCCGATCTGTTAGAACAGGGCTTTCCAGTGAATTCTGTGCACCGTATGCACACCGGTCGCGGTAGGGAGCCATATAATATGGTTCTAGTCACCCTCCAGCCTACCCCCGAGGGTAAGAAAATCTTCAACACACAGGCCGTCTGTAGGCTCTCCGGTATCGCCGTCGAAGCCCCCCATAAAAAAGGCACTCCTAGCCAGTGCCATAACTGTCAACTGTACGGGCACTCTTCCCGTAACTGTCACGCGCGCTCCCGATGTGTTAAGTGTTTGGGCGATCACGCCACGGTCCTCTGCGCTCGCGACCAAAAAACCGCGACGGAACCGCCTAGCTGCGTCCTGTGTCAAACACAGGGTCACCCCGCAAATTACCGCGGATGCCCCCGAGCCCCGAAAATAAATCGCCGCGTCGCCCGCCAAAACCGCCTCCGAGCTTCCGGCCCAGACATCAAAGCCTCGGCACCCTCTGTGTCGCAGGCTAAGCCAGCGTTCGTTCCGGCGCCGGTGCCCAGTGTCTCGGCCTGGGCGAAACCGCTGCCGTATATGAACACGGCTACAATTCCCTCCTCCGCGATTCGTCCCGCCCCCGCGACTCGTCCCGCCCCCGCGACTCGTCCCTCTCCCGCGACTTGCCCTCCGACCGCGTCCGACAATCTCGCTTTAGCGATCGACTTCTTTCAGTCGATCAACTTTGAGCGCGTTAACGCTTTGGGCGACGCCATTCGCGCTGCCTCCACTGCACAACACTTTATCGCCGTTGTGCAAGAATACGCCGACGTATACGCGTCATTAAATACGTACGTCCTCCCCTCACTCCGCCGGTAATCAATGGCGTATATAAGTAGAGTAAAGCCCCTATCCGTAACGATAGGATTTTTTAACGCTTACGGTCTCGCAAATCAACGTGATCAGGCTTCTGACTTTTTGCGTGACCATCAAATTGATATATTTTTAGTGCAGGAGACCCTACTTAAGCCCGCGCGCCGTGACCCTAAAATCGCGAACTATAACATGGTCAGGAACGACAGGCTCTCTGCTCGTGGTGGTGGTACCGTCATTTACTATAGAAGAGCCCTGCATTGCGTCCCGCTCGATCCTCCCGCGCTCGCTAATATCGAAGCATCATTGTGCCGAATCTCACTGACGGGACACGCGCCGATCGTTATCGCGTCCGTTTATCTTCCACCGGATAAGATCGTTTTAAGCAGTGATATCGAGGCGCTGCTCGGCATGGGGAGCTCTGTCATTCTGGCGGGCGACCTAAATTGTAAACACATCAGGTGGAACTCACACACCACAACCCCGAATGGCAGGCGGCTTGACGCGTTAGTCGATGATCTCGCCTTCGATATCGTCGCTCCGCTAACCCCGACTCACTACCCGCTAAATATCGCACATCGCCCGGATATACTCGACATAGCGTTATTAAAAAACGTAACTCTGAGCTTACACTCGATCGAAGTAGTTTCAGAGTTAGATTCAGACCACCGTCCCGTCGTTATGAAGCTCGGTCGCGCTCCCGACTCCGTTCCCGTCACGAGGACTGTGGTGGATTGGCATACGCTGGGCATCAGCCTGGCTGAATCTGATCCACCATCGCTCCCGTTTAGCTCGGACTCTACCCCGTCTCCTCAGGATACCGCTGAAGCCATAGACATCTTAACGTCACACATCACCTCGACATTAGATAGGTCATCGAAACAAGTTGTAGCGGAGGACTTCCTTTACCGCTTCGGGTTGCCCGACGATATTAGGGAGCTCCTTAGAGCTAAGAACGCCTCGATACGCGCCTACGACAGGTATCCTACCGCGGAAAATCGTATTCGAATGCGTGCCTTACAACGCGACGTAAAGTCTCGCATCGCCGAAGTCCGAGATGCCAGATGGTCTGATTTCTTAGAAGGACTCGCGCCCTCCCAAAGGTCTTACTACCGCTTAGCTCGTACTCTCAAATCGGATACGGTAGTAACTATGCCCCCCCTCGTAGGCCCCTCAGGCCGACTCGCGGCGTTCGATGATGACGAAAAAGCAGAGCTGCTGGCCGATACATTGCAAACCCAGTGCACGCCCAGCACTCAATCCGTGGACCCTGTTCATGTAGAATTAGTAGACAGTGAGGTAGAACGCAGAGTCTCCTTGCCACCCTCGGATGCGTTACCACCCGTCACCCCGATGGAAGTTAAAGACTTGATCAAAGACCTACGTCCTCGCAAGGCTCCCGGTTCCGACGGTATATCCAACCGCGTTATTAAACTTCTACCCGTCCAACTCATCGTGATGTTGGCATCTATTTTCAATGCCGCTATGGCGAACTGTATCTTTCCCGCGGTGTGGAAAGAAGCAGACGTTATCGGCATACATAAACCCGGTAAACCAAAAAATCATCCGACGAGCTACCGCCCGATTAGCCTCCTCATGTCTCTAGGCAAACTGTATGAGCGTCTGCTCTACAAACGCCTCAGAGACTTCGTCTCATCCAAGGGCATTCTCATCGATGAACAATTCGGATTCCGTACAAATCACTCATGCGTTCAACAGGTGCACCGCCTCACGGAGCACATTCTTGTGGGGCTTAATCGACCAAAACCGTTATACACGGGAGCTCTCTTCTTCGACGTCGCAAAAGCGTTCGACAAAGTCTGGCACAACGGTTTGATTTTCAAACTATTCAACATGGGGGTGCCGGATAGTCTCGTGCTCATCATACGGGACTTCTTGTCGAACCGCTCTTTTCGATATCGAGTCGAGGGAACCCGCTCCTCCCCACGATCTCTCACAGCTGGAGTCCCGCAAGGCTCTGTCCTCTCACCCCTCCTATTTAGCTTATTCGTTAACGATATTCCCCGGTCGCCGCCGACCCATTTAGCTTTATTCGCCGACGACACGACTGTTTACTATTCCAGTAGAAACAAGTCCCTAATCGCGAAGAAGCTTCAGAGCGCAGCCCTAGCCCTAGGACAGTGGTTCCGAAAATGGCGCATAGACATTAACCCAGCGAAAAGTACTGCGGTGCTATTTCAGAGGGGAAGCTCCACACGGATTTCCTCCCGGATTAGGAGGAGGAATCTCACACCCCCGATTACTCTCTTTAGACAACCCATACCCTGGGCCAGGAAGGTCAAGTACCTGGGCGTTACCCTGGATGCATCGATGACATTCCGCCCGCATATAAAATCAGTCCGTGACCGTGCCGCGTTTATTCTCGGTAGACTCTACCCCATGATCTGTAAGCGGAGTAAAATGTCCCTTCGGAACAAGGTGACACTTTACAAAACTTGCATAAGGCCCGTCATGACTTACGCGAGTGTGGTGTTCGCTCACGCGGCCCGCACACACATAGACACCCTCCAATCCCTACAATCCCGCTTTTGCAGGTTAGCTGTCGGGGCTCCGTGGTTCGTGAGGAACGTTGACCTACACGACGACCTGGGCCTCGAATCAATTCGGAAATACATGAAGTCAGCGTCGGAACGATACTTCGATAAGGCTATGCGTCATGATAATCGCCTTATCGTTGCCGCCGCTGACTACTCCCCGAATCCTGATCATGCAGGAGCCAGTCACCGTCGACGCCCTAGACACGTCCTTACGGATCCATCAGATCCAATAACCTTTGCATTAGATGCCTTCAGCTCTAATACTAGGGGCAGGCTTAGGGACCCCGGTAACCGTACTCGTCGAACTCGACAAAGAAGTCGACGTGCAACCTAACCCATGCATCAGCCCGCTGAGTTTCTCGCCGGATCTTCTCAGCGGGTCGCGATTCCGATCCGGTAGTAGATTCATTCGCGAAACAATTGCTCTTGAGTTGTTAGGTCTCCTTCGGAGGCGCTCGGGCAGTTGTTAGCAAATCCCACCCCTCTTGGCTGAGCCTTTGCTCGCCCACCTGTCCTGGTGAAACTGGAAAGGCCTTCGGGCCACCAGTAAACTTTCAATCATAAAAAAAAAAAAAAAAAAAAAAAACATACGTATATACGTTTAAATATATACATATGTGGATAATAAACAGCCAGACAAAGTGCAAGCAAACCTGTTCATCACACGAATGTTTGCTCGATGTGGGAATCGAACCCACAACCCTCGGCGCAACCGTCAGAAGCGCTAACTACTGCACCACCAAGTCAGACAAATTGAAGTATACGATCAACTTTTTATTATATGTTTAACACAACCATAATTTTTGGGGGTCATCTGCTATCGGAGCAAGGTTTATCTGTTATACCTGGAACTGCTTCTTTCATCCTAAAGCTTTTCCCGGGATATTTCTGTCGCGTACCATCCGACTCTGGAATGAACTCACTCTCTCTTTCTTGTGTACGTCCTTGTTCAAGCAAACGGTTGGAAAGAAGTCCCGAACGACTGGCAGCAATATGGTAGATAGCGGTAAAATGACATGTGAACTCATCGTCGTTATTATCGTTAATACGCTGTTTTGTACCTTAATGCTACGAAAACATGTACAATGAAATTGAATTTTAAATTGCTAGATGTTTTTCTAAATTTTCACAAAAATAAACAGAGATTCATCATTAACGCTCAACACATGCATTCACTGCCATTATATTTTTTTTAGTAGAACGTAAACATGAAAAACGCTTTCCGTTGCGTATTGTTCACGTCATTTCAACGACGTTCGGTGATTTATATTAGTGTTGCTCTCACACGAGTCACCTCGATCTTTAAAAATGTCACTTTTCTCTTCATCAGGGTATAAAGGCTCGTTGCCCCGACTACCTCCAAGTACTCAATCACTTTATTTATCTACAGTGGTAATATCCGCTTTTTTTTTTTTTTTTATTGCTTAGACGGGTTGACGAGCTCACAGCCCACCTGGTGTTAAGTGGTTACTGGAGCCCATAGATATCTACAACCTAAATGCGCCACCCACCTTGAGACATAAGTTCTAAGGTCTCAGGTATAGTTACAACGGCTGCCCCACCCTTCAAACCGAAACGCATTACTGCTTCACGGCAGAAATAAGCAGGGAGGTGGTACCTACCCGCGCGGACTCTCAAGAGGTCCTACCACCAGTTCTTTAGTTGCGTTTTTCTTTTCATATTATTTCGGTCTCCGCGCTTAATATCTCCTAATCGTACTGATGGTGGAGAGCATTATAATCCGATTAGACAGGTAGGGTAGTCGAATTACGATACTACTGAGATATCAATTACTAGCCTCAAAGTGAGCGGCTATATTCAGTTTGAGATATCCATAGTCTCCAGTAACACAAAATAGACGCAAAAAAACCGTATCTTGTAATTAATTAGCTGGACATATAATTTAATATTATAGTCATAAAATCAGGGTACTCCTTAACCTATCCAAAGGTATATAACTACATATTTGACTATACATAATATTAGAGAGCTTTCTTATTAACATCAACCAAAAGAAATCTTCATACTTTTGCATATTTTTGTTCGTTTTGTATGGCTCATAAAAAGATCCTCTTGCCTAATTAGCTTAACATAATTCAATTTGAACGGTTACAATGTATTTTCCGCTTAATCTGCTTCAGGTGTTAAATAGACGCGGATTCTTGTCAAATGACAGAAGTACACTATGAATTTATTTATTTACAGCTCAATAAAACATAGAAAAGTGATTGTATATCAATATACCTAGTCAGGTCATAAATTCTGTCACATGTTTAATGTAAAATAATTGAAACAAATTTATTCATTATGTAACCATTCATATACCAAAATGAACTTAACAAAACATAGATTCTTATGACACTAAAGTTTATTCAAAATGACCTCCGTGATTTTGAATACAGGCCTTCAATCTGCGCGGCCAGTCGTCTATCGCAGCACGAACGAGGTCCATGTCAATATCGGCGGCTGCCTTAATCAAGGATGTCTTGAGTGACTCCAAATTGGGATGAGGCTTTGAGCACGCCTTTTCCTCCAAGTGTTGCCATATCTTGTAATCTAACGGATTCAAATCTGGACTGGAGGAGGGCCAGTCTTCGTGCCGGATGAAGTCGATTTCACGCGCCACCAGCCAGTCTTGTGTGCTCTTCGCTCTATGAGCTGGCGCCGAATCTTGTTGGAATATCCAGTGCCTGTTATTGAACATGGTATGAGAAACAGGTTCCACAAGATTCGTCAGGACTGTATTTTGATACACAACTGCATTCGTTTTTACACCTTTCTCACAAAAATGTACCTCTGTTAAGCCCCAATAAGAAACTCCCAACCATACCATGAGCGAGGATGGAAAATGACCTCGTTGGACACGCGGAATACGGTTGCTCGCTTCTTCACTACTGTGTGCGTACACCTTATCATTTTGTTTGTTGTAGCTCTCTTCTACGGTAAAAATTTTTTCATCCGAAAAAAGAATTTCCCGATATTTTTTTCCCGCGTACCGCTTCAACAAAGCGCGGCATCTCTTCAGTCTCAGGTCCATTAGACGAGCATTCAAACGATGTCCTGTTTTTCTTCGATATGCCCGAAGCCCTAAGTCTTCATTTAACACCCTTTTCACCGTGGTTCTGCTTAACCCCATCTGAAGGGCCAACAGTTTCTGCTTACGTTTGGGATTTCTTTGAATTCGCGCCTTCACAGCTTTTATCACTGCTGGAGTCCTAACAGACCGAGGGCGACCATTTCTTGACCTGTCATCTACACTAGAGTCTTCATTGTATCGTTTGATGGCACGATAAACGAATCTTTTGGTTATATTCAAATTTTTCAGTATGTTAAAAATTTGAATTGGCGCGTAACCGCAACGATGCAACGCAATAACTGCAACACGGTCTTCTTTAAGTGTCCACTCCATATTTAAAAATGAGTAAAATTCTAAAAGTATACATTTTTATTTTCATGAACAATTCGAAATTCGAATTCAATAAACTTTTTTGTGGCCTGCATTCTAAAAGAAAAGTTTTTACTGTGTGACAATACTTATGACCTGACTAGTTACATAGTTCTTAATGCATCTCATAATTGTAGTATGAATGGTCGTTGTAAAAAGTTCCGAGCGTGTTGACGTAGTTGTGATACTAAATATAATAACTAATGCTTATGAAGCAAAGTGCGTTTAAAAATAAATCTCTAGAATAATTACGACGATGACTCGCGATCAACGGAATTTCGCACGAGACTCCGTTCTCGACAATAACGTAGCACACATTAAAACCTCTACTAGCACACATTAACGGCCGTCTGGTGTAGTGGTAAGTGACATGGTCACTACACAAGGGGGTCGCGGGTTCGAATCCCGCCAAGGCAAGATATTTGTATGATAAATATAAATGTCTTTTCCAGGGTCATGGATGTATATTAAATATATGTATGTGTATAATAAAAATCTTACATTTATATCCGTTATCTGGTACCTGTAACACAAGTTCTTTACGAACGGGACCAGTTAACGTGGCGTGATTGTTAGTCAATATTTATTTATTTATTTATTACTATATAACTTCAAATGAAACAAATCAACATTTTATCTGATTATTGGAATGGAAGAAGGAAAGTATCGCGTATTTTATTATACCTGCATATAATATACTATTACTAAAAGTGTATTATAAGAGATTGCTGTACATGCCTGTAACTGGCTAATATACCAGTACCTAATTTTATACTTGTTAATTTTAAGCTTGAACGTTTTGTGTGTATTGCTGTTGGTGTGTCTAAATAAATAAATAAATCATTACCAAAATATGATCTTAAAATACAACACTCCATTTTAAATAATTTATATGAGAAAATGGACGTAGGTCTTCCAAATTATTTTTGAGAATTTTTTCGCCTATGGTATTAGGTACTGCTTCTCTGGTATTGATTTTTTTCCTATCAGGAAGCTGTCCAACCGTTGGAAACAGTAGAAGTCTGTCGGCGCAAGGTCTATTGAGTACGGTGGATGACGCAAAACTTCCATCCCTAAACTCTTGTAGCTTGGAGACCGTTTGTTGTATGTATGCGTATGAGGCTGGACCTTTGTCATGTAGTGAGGACGACCGATTAAATATGTATCAGTTTATCACAATACACATCTGCAGTAATGTTGGTGCCATTTGATAAGAAGTTGTAATGAATAGATAGATCATTAGACCACTAGGTATTGCCGGGTTGCTGACCAGATTCTAACCAACAGGATGTCCGCTTACAAAAATAACCCATTTTTAATCGCAAGCGATTATGCAGCTCAAAACTGCTTCGTTTCTGTGTCTTTTAAGCCCGCACGATAAACCTTGATATGTTCATAGCGCTGATTATCATTCCAGTTCTATCATTGCCAGTTTGACGCAAATGAACTAATATTGTTTGGATGTCAACGTTTACAGCTGCTTAACTCAGTATCCTTAGCTTTCCACAATTGCCTTTGATTCGTGGTTGTAAACTTTAGTTTTCGGGTGACTATTTGGTGAATTTTTTGATCCAAATTTCTGATCTGAGACCCTCAAACTAATAATAATTTGTCTGATGCATCTGTAATGTTTACTTCGTACACGTCAGTAATGTTGTTAGTTGTTCGGGCGATTTTGCTACCGCAACGGAATTGCTACTTCATAATTACTCGTACTTTTAACGTGTCCATATTGATGGTAATGATTCAAATGCAGTGAAAACGAAACACTAATCAATAATCAAACGACTGAATTTGAAAATAGACTTCCATTTTTTTTTAAATAAAACTCATTTGCATTTATTGCCAGCCATACATAAATAACGTTTCAAATTGCCAGTATTGGTAAAACGGCAACTTCATAGGTAAAAACACATTATTTTATTTTTTTTATTGCTTAGATGGGTGAACGAGCTCACAGCCCACCTGGTGTTAAGTGGTTACTGAAGCCCATAGACATCTACAACGTAAATGCGCTATACATCTTGAGATATAAGTTCTAAGGTCTCAGTATAATTACAACGGCTGCCCCACCCTTCAAACCGAAACGTATTACTGCTTCACGTCAGAAATAAGCAGGGTGGTGGTGGTATCTACCCGTGCGGACTCACAAGAAGTCCTACCACCAGTAAAAATCTATAATATAAATAATATATTAATAATATAAAATTGTAATACACAGCTGTATCCTGAGCTAATTCGGTACTATAATTGCTATAATATATCAAACGGCGAATGTTTTTAACAGTACGAATCTAAGATTAGCAATTTCAGCGGCATGTGACTTGCCTCAAATATATATTTGTTAGAATGAATGGTCGATCTATTCGGGCCAAGTCCTCCAGCTGCTATTCATGAAGATTTGCCGTTCGGTTATAACAACGTCATTTATAACAGAAAATCTTACGATAATTATTACAAATACATACTTTAATTTAATTACTCATTTAATATATTCTTATAATACAAGCCTTTCTTAAGATATACAAATATAGTTGTTTCTTTTTTATTTATTTAATGAATATGTTTTTAGTATCCTTGACAATAACCTTGGCTTTTTAAGCTTTTTCATTTACACTCATTTTCGAAAATAAACAATTTCTTAAATTTCTTATCTCATTCTTTCCCCAGAACCCAGTATGCCGATTGGGAACGTCAGCAAAGAGACGGCACCCAGACGGGACAGCTTCAGGCCCCCCTGGGTTAAGGAGAAAGACACAGAGAGTCCACCAGCATGGACTCAGAGGAAGCTGAAGCCTGTGGACAGCTTCGGCAAGACAGCGACCGCGGAGAGCACTGATGCGGCACCTATCACGAAACCTTTAAAACGTATGTATTGTAGGCTGAATGAATAGTCCACCATGCGGGATCACTATGATGACGTTGCCTGTGTCCACCTTGAAGCGGTCGTTCGTTCGATTTCAAAGGATTTAAAAACCGTCATTTCAATACAGTGGACATTTCAACCTCATTTCTCAAGGTGGGCCGCAGAATCCATTGCGTTTATTGTTTTCGGAAATCGCTACAAGGGTGTCTATATATCGTCTATATCGTCTATAGAATCATAACTTCAGACTGAGAGCGGTAGTAGGCGAGCGCCTTATATTTATGATTTTCAAAGCAATTGGGTCAAAATTATATAGGATTTGTGTGTATCGAAATGAGTATTGCACTCGAAGAGAGGCGTATGCCCAGCAGTGGACAACTACGGGCTGAAAATGTTCAAGGATACACCTATCCCGGAAATCATTTTAATACGAACACATGAGACCATATTCTGTATTGATTAATGGGGATATCACGCTTCACACAGGACCCCGTGTTTGCTTCGCGACAAAAACTACAGGATAATAATTAAAACAATCCAATTTGTGCCGCAAAATAATATTGTTTCGGTTTGATAAGTAGGTACGACAGATGTGTATTTGAATATTGAAAACTTGCAACTATTCCTGAAGTTCGCATATAATCGACCAGACTGTACTAATTTTTGTATTGGTAATGAGCCGAACCACCTTATTATTTCAATTTTTATTTCTACATCTAATAATTTAGATGTTTTTTACGCACTGAAAATGCGATTATTATAATTTATAAACGCATAAAAAATTGGTGGCTTTCATCTAGTCACATCCGTCATATAACAAAATGTAGAGTCAGCAGTGTAAATAAGAATATCATTTAATTTTTAATTTAGCAAATGTAAACAGTACCTATATTATGTACTTCTTCGAAAAATTTATTTTAGTAAAAGGTACGGAATACAAATTACTATATTTTCTAATAATAATTAAACTACAATATTTGATAAAATGGGCTTTCTTAGATTACAATAATTTTGTAAATAACTAATTGTGTAATTGAACCAAATTAAACAATAGCTGTTTCTTAGATGAAAATAAATGTTTCATGAAAGGAAGACTACGTAAAAAAAGCTTTTTTAGTTATGACTGTTATGAGTAAGTATTTCGAAAATGTATGCTCACATTTAGCATGTAAAACGATTACGTTTTTTTAGCTTCTTATTTTTATAAGAAGCTAAAATTTCTTTTGAAAGAAATTTTTGTTTTTACGGAACAACAAAAATCAGTCTTTTTTTGTTGACGCTACTGTAACGGAGGGCAATAATTCAAATTACGTTATTTGTAACAGTGTATTTGTGGGTATTCGTGTTGATATACATACGTGTACACAAATGACGTCAGCAGCCTGCCAGAAAGTTTGGCAGGAGACACGGCCTCTGAATAATTGACTCCGAAAACGTTCAGAAGTTTGTTAGTCTGGAGTGTGGAACCGAATGACGTTGGCGTGCCCACTTACGGGAACTAAAGTGTAACGTTTTGAGGCCAGTTCCTTTGAAAATTTTTCTAACGCAGTGCGTGTAGTTCTTGAGCTGGAAGAGTTTGTTGTGTTTCTCAGATATACCGGATAACCCTCACTGTAAGTTCGGTCTTATCTAGGTTTGTACGCATACCTATAATTTATAAGCTCAAGGCATTTGCCAAATATTTCTGCCCTGACGTCTTAGTGGATTTGATTTTCGAACACTTTTTTTTTTTTTTTTTAAATAAAATTAAATTTATCATCAACGATTAAGATAGAAAGAAAAGCAGCGAAATGAATTTATTAGGTACAATTCGCTATTTAGTGACGTATCGCAACGTCGAAGTTGTTAAGAAGATATTTCGAGCACGACGCCAACCATCCGGGATATTTTTAGAGAGGACAGACTTTTTACAAAATAAACGCAGTTGTTGGGGTTAGCTTCAGATTCACATGATACACAACGATACTCCCCGAAAATAGCTTTAAAATAACGCGAATGACCCGAAAAAAGGGCGCAGAGTATGTCACACGTTTCACATGTACTTATCAAGTACTAATTTTACAAGTGTTATTGCAGTATCTTCTGAAATAAAAATGAAACACAATTAAATTCCTATATGACGCTGCAAAAACGCTAAGTCGTCGTGGTCTTAAAGATATGCATGCACTAATTAATATCTACTGCAAAAACGTCGGTACTGAAGTCCAGCATTCGGATACCATTTTTTTTAAGGAAATACGTAATTAGCACCTCTTCGCGAATAACTTCTACGAGGAACGAAAGGAATAACATAGTATATTAGAAAACAAACCAATAATAAAAAACCTAATAATAATTGATAGTAGGGCGAATTATGAACCGGCACGGAGAGGCACTATCATCTTACCTACTTCTCTCGCGAAGCAGTTAAATGTTCGGTTTTGAAGGATGAGGCAGTTACGAAATAAAATTCCAGCGATTCCAAGATTGATGATGGCATTCATATTATGAAACTTATAGACTTCAAAATTTATCAAAAAATAATAGGGATGCTGCTTTTGTAGCTTTGCAAAACTTTTCCTCTTTTTGTCGATTTTATACACAATCTTGGCGTTTAAATAGGGAATTTGACAAATAATATCGCTAGAATAACGAAGGCCGGCAATCTTGGCAGCAGCCATGTTTATTTACGTACGAATGCCATCATTGCACCGTGTCGGGGCTGAAACACGTGTTCCGATCAATTCTACAATTCTTTGTCGTGGATTGAGAAAAATATCCTTTCTTTATTTATTTAGATCAACTTTGATTGGTACACAAGTTCAGTATCCAACTGGTGATAAACATGTACCCGAATCCGTGTAAGCCACAATTCGGAAGCCACCGCTCATTGAAATGTGAAAGCCCTATACCTTGGGATTGTCCATTTTCACAATAATTATCCTCAAAACTGATTGAAGATGACTTAGGATCAAATTTAAGTAGTGAATACAAATTAAAATACTTTAATGAAGAGGGGTTGTTTTATCTTCTTTCTACGGGAAGTAGAAGTTTTTGCTCGAGTAGTCGTGTTCGATTAACACTTCTTTTGATCAATAATCGAACGAAAATGGAAAGTCATGAAAACAAAGATCGTACAATCTACGATCGTCTTGACTACTACTACTACTACATGATATTTTGTTATAGATTATTATTATTATTATAAAAAAAGTGACAGAGTAGCTATAGACAGACTTCTTTGTAAATCTCGTCATAACCTGCTTTACATCTTTAATAGCTTATTTTTTCGGTACCATACAATACTTTGAAATCTGTAGCGCGGAAATTGGTAATCTATATAAAAGAAAAATTGATCAATATCGTTCAAAATATCTGCTCCTGAAGTAGATAATTTTACGAGATAAATTTATAGAAACTGCGTGCGAAGCTACGGTTAATATTTTAAAATTTAATTAATCCAAGTTCTTTTTTCAGCGGTACTTAAAAAGCAGGTAACAATAAGAGAAAAATCGGAAAACGGTTCGTCTGAAACGGTAGAAGAAAAACTAGTTAAGCCTTCAACAGCAAAACAGGCTGATAGAGCAAATAATCCCACAGATGAAAAATCAAGATTTACAAAACCAGCCCTTAAAACTATTGACAAGTCTATCAAATCAGAAGACAAAGTAACCAATGACAAAATTCCGGAAAAATCAACTTTAAAAAGCGTCAGAACTATTGATGACAAAGCAAAAGAAAAATCAGTAACAATTGTTGATAGAAAACCAGATAGAAATGGTACAGATAAAGCAAATAATTCTGTCAATGATAAGATTACAAACGATAAAGGTTCTACTTTGAATAATAATACGAAAACCATCAACAAAGTAGGAGCACCTGAAAAATCAATCTCAAAAACAGTTGCACCGAAATCAAGTCAAACATCTGAAAAGCCTGCACCTAAATCATCTACTGAAAAAAATTCAAAATCACCAGCGGTCGACAAACCTGTTACAAAATCATCTGAAAAGCTTACATCGAAAACTACGGCACCTGAAAAACCAGCACCTAAAGAGATATCTCAAAAAACTGCTGCTCTTGAAAAAACTGAAGAAGTAACCAAGATGGCTACTAAACCTCCACTTGAAAAAACCCCATCCAAGGTAACATAAACCACTGCATATGAAATTCTTTATAACTAATTACTAACAGGTTTCAATTTCTGTATATGTGGTCATTATCCACACTACATAAAGTCCTGTTGTAATAAGTGGCTGCGATACACGACTTACTAGAGCAAATTGAAATTATTGCATGGCATAGGTTGCTATCCCATCACTTACTCATCAACCAGGTGGTAATAAAGAATCTCGTTGAATTTTGGTCATATTGTTCATTGTTTCATATTTCACTTTCAACTGTTTACAGGTTTTGCGCAAACCACCTCTTCAAAAACAACCTTCAAAAGATGAAATACAAGTAAAAAAATGGAGGGATCCCCTGCTGGAGCGTGTAAAGGAAAACATTGACAAGACTTTAAATAACGAAGTACCCAAGGGCCACACTTTAACTAAAAATGAAAGTTTAAGAAGTGAGTATCAAATAATGACATTTCCAATCTATTAGCTTATCGATAACTATATTATTCATTATCTTCGGCTATTTGGAACCCTCTGCTAGGCATAAGTCACCCTTGTTTATGCCAGAATACTTTATCCGACATATGCAACTGGGCCGTCGCCTGAAACATGTCTTGTCGGATCCTTTGGATCTAATCCCGGTGCTTATAGGCTCCTCAAGCACCGGTGACCGTCCTCGTCAAACTATTCGTCGTAATCGACTAGCGAGCGAAGTAACCCAAAGACAGAGCCCACTGGTTTTCTCGTCGGATTTTCTCAGTGGGTCGCGATTCCAATCCAGTGGTATATTCTGCAAAGCACTGCTTTTGCTAGGGCCAGACTTAGCATATTTTTTCAAGTTGAATAGGTATATTGAAAATGTATGTCCGAATTATTATGCGAAAATAGGTTTTTTGCATTTATTTACATTTACATTTTACATTGATGTAAGTTAGACTGTAAGTACAGATTGATTTCCAGATGATCACAAATACCTACCTAATTTAAATTACACTTTATTTAAATGCTACTGAGTTATCACAATTGACAACAGGAGAAACTATGAAATACTCTTCATAAGCCTTATTTGGAGAAAATTATATCATAGGGCTCGAAGAACATGAAGGAAGGAAGTTCATTTTAAGGGTTTAAAAATGGATTTCTAGTAACGCACAATGGGCACTAACAGGAGAGGTTAAATTTATTTAAATGCGACAGTACTTAAAGTTTTAAAGCAATTTTTTTTATGTATTTTTCGATATGCGAATAATATGAGACTACATGGTATCACAAAGACAAAAATATCAATACTATAAATAGCTTGAGCAAAGAGTATTTCATGTTTAGTTTATCGTTTGATTTATTTTCATACGTCTACGATTGATAAGTATAATGATTCTAGTTCCTGGCTCATAAGTTGGTGGACCTGATATGACATATAAATCGGAATACTAAAAATACAGATATTTATTTCTTATCGGACCGCGACGAAACAACGCAAAGCTGCCGTCGCCTGAAACATGTCTTGTCGGATCCCCCAGATTCACTCTCGGTGCTTTTAGGCCTCACAAGCACCGGTCACCGTCCTCGTCCAACTCGTCGATTATGACGAAGAGCTCGACGAGCGACCTAACCCATAGACCCACTGAGTTTCTCGCCGGATCTTCTCAGTGAGTCGCGATCCCGATCCGACGGTAGATTCTACGGAGCACTGCTCTTGCTAGGCCTAGTGTTAGCATTCTCTGAGGTTGAGCCCGTGAGCTCACCTACCCTTCCTGGCGTAGCTGGAATACCCTCTTAGGCTACCAGAGAATAGGTGGGGAAAAATCAATACAAAAAAACCACCTTAATTTGGTATATTGAAGGCTAACTAGCTCATGCTCATGAATGCGTATAGCATTCAAGAAATGAATATTTTAAAGATTTATTGAAGTGAATGATGAAGTTTCCGAAGAAAATCTGTATGCAATTAAACAAAGGCAATACTGTTAACCACAATTTTCTCGTCTGTTTGGCAACAGATTTTCTTTTTGTGCTACTGTGTTTTCGATATTTTTTTTGATAAGAGTCAGTGTTTTTCTTATTTTCAATTTTTTATTATTTCAATTTTGGTAAAACACCAAAGAAGCAAAATACATATAAGGAATTCAAATATTGAAGTATTCGGTGAATGCTAGCTTAACAAAATATCTAATGATTTTGACTATATGTGCTCACTATCACAAATTGCAATTAGAAATTAGGTGCAGGCACATTTACTGTAATGGGATGCAAGCCGTCCTCAAGTGCATCACCTAACGATCTTTACTCTTTGATCTCTTGTGCGCTAGACTACTTGTGGTCTAAATGCGACCCAAAATAGTATTGGTAGTTCCGCGTGCGTCGCGAGTTCATCAGGTGCGAATGCAAATAGTAGTTCGAATCTTCAGTAAGACTGAACAACAGCTAAGACGCGAACTTAGTTCACTATAAACACCTGAGTTCAATTGATAAATTGAATTTCGCTTAGTTCAGTGGCAATCTCATATTCTCCTACATAAACTTATTTCATTTTTTTATCTTTTTCTTTTATTCTTATCGTGCGGTGATTAATAAATAATACAGTGAATTATGGCTGAAACAGAGGAAGGAGAAATGTATAAAGGTTAGTTATAAAAATAACAAGTCATAGAGTTACTGGTAATTTTATAGATGTGTTTAAGTCACAGGCTTTACTTTGTTTGTTTTAAATTATCATCAGCTATTTTTACGAAAAATCTATTTGGATAGTATTTTATTTAAAAATAAGTAAAATCAAAAAAGACAGATATGATTAACTACCAGTGAACTAAATGCTACAATTAAATAGACGAATAAATATGTTTACAAATCCGATTGCATGACTTCTTCGCGGCAGAAATGAGTAGGATTATGTTACCTACTCTTGCGCACTTACGCTATACGACGGTGAATTTAACGTGAATTTTATTTCAGAAAAAATGTTATAAAAAAAAAACTTTGTACTGTATATTTATAAATATATTTACTTGACATACTTTGACTACGCTCAGAAAAATCTCTTAAAGTAATAAATAGCATTAAATCAATTAAAAGCGAAATTAAATACCTCAGGTTTGCTAAAACCAACACCACCACCTATGCCACCTCCTTTACCACCAAAGATGCCACCACCTCCGGAGTTCAAGAAAGCACCAGTCGATCCTGCTAAGTTGAAGAGATTGGAGCAGCTCCGAAGCAGGCCAAGGAGGCGGCCTGATTGGAGTGACATGATGAAAGAAGTAGAAGAGGGTAGAAAACTGCGTCACGTTGAATGTAATGACAGGTAATAAATGAGTAAAATTGAATTGTTGTTGCAGTTGGAATGGTTTTTCATAAATTTAAACATTAAGTTAGATATTATCCCGAGATAAGTAGCACCATACATATTGTTGTAGATGGACAGTAACACCTTAATCTCCCGGTAGGGAGATTCTACAGCTTGTTTGTTCTTCTACACTAAGAAAATAGAATAGAACAGAATATAATCTAAGTTAACTAAACTACAATTACGAAGGGAAGCTAAAAATGTGGCTCTCCTAAAAAGTCATAATCACTACTTATTTTCTTGAATCTTGAAGGATGTAAAATTCGAAGTGAATTTAGAGTGCATTCGAATCTTTATTCAGTAAAACTCGACATGATTGCGATAATCGAAATGTGACCAAAAATTGGTGAGCTATCTTTATCACAAACAAAAGAATCAAACTATAAAATACCAACTTTCCAATTTTACTGACACATTAATGATTAATATTTACAGATCAAATCCGATAATAACAAGGTCGACCATTGTAAAGAACAAAGGACAGTTTATTTTCGAATCTGAAAAACCAAACACGCATAATGAGCTCCTGAAAGAAATCAACAAGGGTATTAAATTGAAGAAAGTAAAAACCAATGACAGGAGTAAACCTAATTTGGAAGGCTTGAGGAAATTCAGAAGACAGATGACTATAGAAGAGCAAGTGCAGAAGTCTATGTCGCAAGCCAATCTCGCGGCGTCGCCTTCGGGAGTACTTGTTCCAGAGGTGTGCAGCATAAGTTCCACTATTACATAAAAAAAAAACATAATATATTCTTATTTATATGCATAATTATATTCAGGGAGCCGCACCTCAAGAAGAAGAAGAAATTGATGAAATGGACGACATTGACAAAGTCAGAGATGACTTACAATCCACAAAACAGCTGTTGGCTATGGAACTAAGGTATTATTATCAGTTCTTTAACGTTATTTTGTAACGGTGTACCTTTAAAAATTCAGAATGGAACGGTTTTCTCGTGACTCAAAACTATAAATCTTTAATAAAACATGAAACGTCTTTAAATTATAGAACAAAAGAAGCACAGGAAAGGGAAATTAAGCGATTACAAACTAGAATACAAAACTTAGAAGCCGAGGTAGCTAGGGAACGCGCTATTATTAAACAAGAACAGCAGAAAACAGTAATATCAGTGACAGATGCCTACGATGAAAGATTAGTTAAAAATCTTAAAGAAGAAGTAGAAAAAGCCAAAGAAAGTGCTGATAACTTAGAAAAGAAATATTTAGAAGCAGCAGAAGAAAGAGATACTGCTATAACAGAGGCAGAAGAATTAAAGAGAAGAAACGCCGAATTAGAAAAGAAATTAGAACAAGCAATGGCCGTAAGCATTGTATAGTTATAGATTTCACTATTAATCTAAAATAGAACGCATTCATTATCCAACAATAATGCCGTCAGAAAACTCATTTTTACGCCATTAACAATTAAGCTTTGCTAACGTTTCAGGGTAATCTTGAAGACTTGTACACATCAGAAGAGCCCATGTCGTACTATCAAAAACGACAGCTAGACTTTGAGAAAGAGTGTAGGTTATTAAATATCGATACTAATTCGCCTGAAGCACAAGAGCTAAGAAAAAAATCTGCTGACGCTAACAACAATACAACTAATGCTGCTTTTACTAACACTTTCGAAGATCAGGTATGAACAGAGGGTATGCGTTTTGGGAAATAAACTGTAATAACTCTTTCCTTGACAGTGTTTTTGCAATAAATGCTTCCTTCAAAAGCCATAGAAAAATATCTATGCTTTTTAATTAATTATCATTTTGATTTTTATTACAATTTACACAAGCGAGGTTTGGGACCATTTAGATCAAGCAATGCGAACATATCGTCTTATTTTTTTTTTCTAAAGAAATATGCTACAGATACGCGATCATGAACAACTTTTACGATGAACATATAATAAAAACATACACATAAACGGATTATATCTTAGAATAAAAACAAAACTGCAAAAAAAGTCAAATCTACGGGATAGGTCACTACTATTATATAATCTACTGACGGTAGGGCATATTACGAAAAGGAGATGAAGGGATCATCTCTAAGCTTTTTAAAGCTCTTCACTTGTAGAAAATACAGTAAATATCAAAGTCTACTCGTAGGCCCATAGATTCAGAACGATTCACTAAGCGTTTTGATACAAAAAGAGATGAAGTAGAAATATTTTTACATGAATATATACTTACTTGTAATTTATATACACATTATGTACTGATTGAACTACAGATATCTAAGACTATTTAAATCTACATATGTTTCATGTGCTCCGTTGCCTCCTGCAGAAAAAGAAAAAGAGTTTACCAATTTAAAACCGGATTTGCACATTTTCAGGGTATTATGCCAACAGGTGTGGGTTCGAGACGTTCGAGTCACGCTATCAAACAACTATCGGTTACAAAAGATGACAGTTTTGAAGAAGAATCAGAATCTGAACCGGAGGAGGTAAATTTTCATAAGAATTAAAATACATCAACTTTACAACGTCTACGCTATGCTATAATAGCATTAGACGTTGTACAGTTGATTCGATTTTACTAAACTTTTATTTGATTTTATTTTTTTCCAGGAGGAAAGTGAAGAAAAGAAACAAAAGAGGCTTGAAAAGGAAGTGAAAAATATGAAAAATAAAATCAAACATTTAAAAGAGAAACAGGACCATATGAAAAAAGAACGTATGGGCTTCAAAATGGCTCTTAAAAATCAACAGGCTGCACTGAAGTGTGTTACTTTGTATTATTATTTGTGAATGTAATGAATCATTGTATGGCATTACCTTGAAAATATAAATAAACAACTTGTAACTAACTAGGAGCGAGTGATCTCGCTAACCAGTTACATAAAAATCTAAAATTCATCTGTTCCCATCAATACCAATAATTCAACTTAATCTACGATATCTATATCTATACTAATATTATAAAGAGGAAAGATTTGTTTGTTTGTTTGTTTCGAATAGGCTCCGAAACTACTGGACCGATTTGAAAAATTCTTTTTCCATTAGAAGCCGACATTGTCCCTGATGAACATAGGCTACTTTTTAAAAAAAAAAAAATATTTTATTTTTTTGGTTTCATGTGTGTTTTAATGTTTCCGAAGCGAAGCGAGGGCGGGTCGCTAGTTAAAAATATATACACTGATAAATACAAACGTTTTCACCCTTTTAGGGAAGAAAAACGTAAATACAAAGAATTGAAGCGTGAAGTTGATAAGATGGCGGCTATGATGAAAGAAGTTGGTTCGGACGAAGAAGAAGAGGAAGAAGAGGAGGAAGAATCCGAAGAAGAAAAGAAGACAGAGTCAGAGGAAGAAGAATCAGAGACTGAAACAGAACAAGACACTGAAAGCGAGACTGAGAGCGAAAGTGAACCAGAAGTAAGATTTTGGTTTTATTATAAACGCAACGAAAGGTTTTGTAATTATGTTTGACTACTTGGATATTAATATTTTACTATTCGTATTATTTTCAGGATGCTCCACTCCCGAACAAAAAAGATAATCTGACAAAGCGAATGAAACGACACGAGACAAGAGTACACGCTTTGAAAAAAGGAAATGCTTTGCTCATGGCCAATGTAGATCGGCTCAAAGACGATGTTTTAAAGCAAAGAGAAGAATCTGTGTCGTTACAAAAGGAGCTTGACTCTTTAATTGATGATCTTGAGTAATAACATTAGTGGAATAACGTAATACCTAAAACAATACTAGCTTACTACTTAATAAGTATTAATAATTACAGATGTTATAATACTACCGATAATGCCTAGCTTTCTAATAACGTTATTGCAAAGTTATTATTTGTTTTGAGCCACCGTTGCAATAATGTTTTCATGTGTGAATTACTCTTTAAGCATTATGACTTTAAATTATAGTAATATAGTAATTATAAGATGTTGATCGAATATGAACTATTTAAAACTTCTTTTTCTGAAACGTTATATGATTTCAAATTATAATAATCAACTCAGTTGTACTTACTGAAAATTTAACATATCAGAATGAGATTTAAATATTTTTATACAATTTATTTTGTGATATGTTTTCATAAAAAAAAGTTACTTCAAAGGATGTGCATTATTATTTTCTAGCAGTTAGAATAGAAACAAACGAATTGCCTTTAATTTAGAAATGCAAATGCATAACAGAAAAATAAGACATTGTAAGTAAGTGCTTGTTTCAATATTTTTTTAAACGAGCTCTAGGTATAAACTTAGAAGCAGCTGTGCAAAAAGTTCGTTTTTCGTCGCAAGGAGTATGTATTTCGTCGCTATACGCTAACATGACAATTTGTACATTTCAACGCGCCTAATAAAAATCATGATATGGAACTTTTTCCAAAAAGTTTCGAGCTATTTATTACAAAGTCGGATTTTATTTTCTATAGGTACTAGTGTTATTAATAGTTTATAATAAATATTAATTAAAAGAAATTTTCAAAATCATTCGATAACCTAACTGCTTTTTTTGTATGCCACTAAATTTAAATATTTGCATCATTCATTTTATAGGATTTGTAAATATTAATTTAATATTAATACAGACTTCCTAAACTTTTGTATGTATACAAAAAAAAACAATAAATTCTTAAATTGCATACTGTGAGATCGTTTTCTTTATCATTTGACTTTTTACTAATGTAGATATGTAAGGTTTTGTACTATATAATTACTGAAACACGTAGACACGTGAATCTTGAAATTTAAAAAAATAAGTATTTTCAGTATATTATAATATTGGTTGTACAGTTTTTCAAAAGCAGAGCATGACTTTTTTTATTTATTGCTTAGATGAGTGGACGAGCTCACAGTCCACCTGGTGTTAAATCGTTACTTTTTTTTTTATGATTGAAGGATTACTGGTGGCCCAGAGGCCTTTCCAGTTTCACCAGGACAGGGAAATACTGGAGCCCATAGATCTACAACATAAAGGCCGCCACCCCACCTTGAGATATGAATTCTAAGGTCTCAGTATAGTTACAACGGCTGCCTCGCCCTTCAAACCGAAACGCATTACTGCTTCACGGCAGAAATAGGCAGAGTGGTGGTGCCTACAAGTGCGGACTCGCAAGAGGTCCTACTACCAGTAATTACGCAAATTATAATTTTGCGGGTTTGATTTTTATTACATGATGTTATTCCTTCACCGTGGAAGTCAATCGTGAACATTAATGTATTAAGTACGTATTTCATTAGAAAAATTGGTACCCACCTGTGGGATTCGAACACCGTTGCATCACTAGAAACGAATGCACCGAACGTCTTATCCTTTAGGCCGCGACGTCTTCAAAAGTTACATGTTACATGGCAATAATAAGCAAGCTGCTGATTTTTCGTACACCTTACTACCAATTCTTGTAATGTTCTATGTAATGTTCATTGAGGTCCATGTAAATTTCATTGAAATTATTTCAGGATTTTACCAAGGCATTATTTGTTTCATTTCTCCTCATTTCGTCATGTCTTTTTTTAATTGCTTAGCTGAGTAGACGATCTCCTGGCCCACCTGGTATTAAGTGATTACCGAAGCCCATAGACATCAACCACGTCAATGTCGCTGCCCAGCTTGAGACAAATTCTAATTCTCACCTTTTTACAGTTTAACGGCTACCCCGCCCTTCAAACCGAAACGTGTTATTGCTCGCTTGATACGACTATACCGGACGTCTTTTCCTTTAGGCCACGACGACGTCAATTTCATTTCATGTAATAAATTTCAAATAAAATAACTTAATTACACTTGCTCCGTTTTAATTGAAACGGTAACCATCACAGATTAAAATATATTTTTGCAAAACCCGAGTCGCGCTAATTACAATTTGAAGATAATCTTATGCAAGCACCGAAAAACATCTTTCAGATCGTCAGTGTACCGAGCAATGACGCCCCTATCTGGAGGTATGTTACAGTTGGTGTTTCCTAAATACTTTTTATAAAACAGATATGGATTTGATTTCTGAAACCAACAAAGATGCGGCCGTATGATAAAATCCTTTCGCCTCTTCTAACAAAAAGCTACGGTACTCCTTTGACTTTGACACTCAATTTGATTACTCAAATTTAAATCACAAAACAACAACGGTCGCCCTTAAATCTGGCAAAATATCAAATATTTTGTCGTTGGTATCTAGTTTTTTTTATTTAAAGTACATCATTTTATAATAAAATATAAATGCAGTGTTAGGATTTCGTGTATTGAGTATCATAAATAAAAATGGCTCCGACGGATGCTGAGATACCGACCACTGTACTGTCTTCTAGACCAAACCCGCGAAACAATCTAATAATGTTCAAAATATTTCAAAACGTCCAATTTAATGTTGTACAACACAAGAAATATGTTAAAGAAATGAGTAAACTATATAGGAAGGTAAACTGGCTGCTAGTCTTTAATTAGTGAATAATGTTTTTGTTTTATTCGTCTTGTATTCTCACTGTTCATAAACACCAGCACAAAATATTTATTTTCTCACTTTCAACTATAACTGTATTAATTATTATTATTATTTATTTATATTTATTTAAAATCTTATTAATTTTATAATATTTTTTAAAAAAGATATTAAAAATACAATTTTTAAAAAACACTATAAAAATAGATTGCCGCTGAAGGCGGTGTCTACGACACAAGCCCCCGGTGGGTAGGACGTCAGAGTGAGAAACCGCCTCACAATGCGTGCAGTATCGAGGATAACTGCTTTCTATATTAGGCCCTTAACCCAGCTAGATAACGAAAGTTTCTTAAGATGTTGATAGAAACTTTTCGCTATCAAGCCATGTACCGACACAACTATTGGAACAATGATAGTTGAATCAACATGCCACATGGCGGTAGTCTCGTGGGCCAGGTCTAAATATTTTATTAATTTGTCCTTTTCTGCCTTCACGAGGTTCTCGTCATGAGGAATGGTAACATCAACCAACACTGCTCGACGCGCAGATCGATCTATTATCACAATATCAGAGGCTTATTGGCAACAATATACATATCTGTGATAATAGATCGGTCCCAGTAGAGCATAACATGACCGTTATCAAGAACTGTTATTATTATTATTATTAATACAAGGTATTTAGGCTTGTTCAGTTGTTATAATTTTTCTGTATGTACCTGTTTTGAATTGCAATCCAAATTGCTATATTAAATATTTAAACTTATAATTTATATGGTTGTAATTTGTTTTGTGCATCAATAAATGAAATTATAAAATTTGTAAAATAAAAATGGTCATATGAGTGGAGTGGAATTCGTGAAAGTATCAACTGAGATCAATATTGCTCTCAAAATTCTTTTGTCAATGTAATTGCGGCTTGCTAATGGATGAAATATATAAATTCTGACAAAGGCTGACTTTTTAAAGTATCACAGTAAGAAGCAAATATTTTATTGGGTGGAGAATTTTGAATGAAAAAACAACATAAAAGAATAGACATTTCATTTTACTGGTGAGATGAAAATTATGTTATTAGATGTCTATCAGCTCTGAAAACAATTTGACACAAAGTGGCTGGTCAGCTCGTTCAAATTAAGTACTATGATGTGCTCCATTTATTTCACTGCAATCTATTCATACTGATTATTTCTAACATTCTTAAAATATACATTACAAGTTGTAAGTTTATTAAAACATTTACAGTTAGATGAAGAATCATTCCGTGAAAGTTTCAAAAATGCCCTTATGTATCTGTTTACTTTTGGAGATACAAGTGCTAATGTTGATCGTGTAATACAGTTTGTGGCTACATATTGTACTTCTCTAAATGATGAAGAAGAATTCTTGCTGTTTATCTTTGAAGTAATATTTGATGTAAGTATGATATTTACTTTATTTGATCAATATAAAGATAGAGTCTAGAACTTTGTTTTAGTACTTTTTAAAATATTTTAATCACATAATGACAGAATGAAATAGTGTGTATCATTCAGCTGTTGTTTTTAAAAATAGTTCAAGAAGTATCTACTATTTACTTATTTTTGGTTCAGTTCATGGGGTGGGGGTTGGTAGTTCTTGAAGGCAATACAATTTACCATATTCACATTGCCATAGCTGGTCTCATCTAGAAGTTTCTCATCTGAAATCAGGAAGCTAATGATTGTGTACAACAATTTAAAAAAAAAACACTTAAAAGAAAATTAACTACAATCTAAATCAGCTCAAGTTCCCTTCATAATCTTTTATTCCTGTGATTTCAGTGTCAATGTGTTTCTGGACAATCTGTCAGGTATAGAGCCAGTCAGTTGCTGGCAGCCGTATTAGCTGCTCTTGGTGAAGATGCTTCTCTTGATGATGATTTGTGTGATAAGCTTCTTGCGTCACAGGTGAGTCTTCTCTTGTGCCTGCATTGTATCTCCATTATGAAAAGCTACCTGATAACTAGAATCCTATTTATTCATTGATTTTGATTTCCACGTGATCCAATTGAAAGTGAAACTGAAAAGCTAAAAAGAAAAAACTAAAGCTGAAAAGAAAAGAAAATTTATATTATTTATTTAAATTTATTATTGCTTAAATGGATGGACAAAGTAAAGGTCCATATAGAATATTATGAAACTTCCAGAGCCCATAGAGATCAACCACTTAGCAAAATGCAATTAAAATTTTCAATCATATTGTGTAATGGCTGTCAAAGCTTTGCTCTTGAGTTGAAGATGCTTCATGGTAAATGTGGGTAGAATGGTGGTGCCTACCTGTGTGGGCACACAATTTGTCCATCAGTGAATATGAATCCGTACAAGGAATGCCAGTTTGAAACTTTTTTTTAACTCTATGTAATATATATTTTTACAACTTTATCTTGCGTTTAGATAAACACATTTATCTATAAATACCAGTAGCTAATGGGTTAAAGTAAAGTCTGAAATTTCTCATTTTGGTCAGATGCAAAGGCTTCAAGACACTCGTGGGGCAGTACGTTGCCGCGCTGCTTTAGCTCTTCAACGTCTACAAAACCCAATGGAGCCCGACGATGAAGTCACCAGAGCCTACCGTTTTCACATGAGCTGTGACCCTAGCTCTTCAGTAAGAAGGTTGGTTGATAAATATAAAATTAAAAGTAATATAATTAGTACTGGTAGTTAATATACTTAATGACAAATAAAACTATTGAACTATGCATGCATGCATACACACACAACATAATAATATTATTTATATAATTTATTCTTTAAATCTTTATTTTGCAGAGCTGTAGTCATGTCAATAGCCAAATGCACTCGAAACGTACCATTTGTGTTAGAACGTCTGTGTGACGTCGACGAGGCCGTACGACGTGCTGCATTCTTGTATATAGCAGCACTAAATGTAACACAGCTTCGCGTTAGACAAAGGGTTTTGACACTAAAGGTAAATAATATGAATACCCATATTCTTAACAATGTCATTGATATACAAGTAAATTTAAGAAGGGATACAGGATGTTACATTATAATAGATATTGGTATTTTTCTCACAATTTTTTCCCACATGCCATCCATTTTTTTTACTATTTATTACTGTCGTGAAAGAAAAACACATTCCAGTATGAAGATAAAGATGTCCTGTATATTATTATACTTTACAAGGTCATAGTGCATTTTTGAATTGCTTAGATGGATGAACGAGCTCACTCTCCGCTTATTGTTAAATGGTTGTTGGAGTACATAGACAGGAATGTAAACGCCGCCACCCACCTTGAGATATGTTTTTATAGTTCAACGGCCGCCCAACCCTTCAAACCGAAACAAATTACTTTTATACTGCAGTACTGATATACGGCAGAAATAGGCAAGGTGGTGATACCTTCTCGTGTGGGCCCCCAAGATGCTGAACTAAATTACCACCACTAAATTTCCCTGCATATCCTTGCTTAACTAAATGAAAAGAATGAATTAAATATTAAACAACTACTTTACTACTGTTTATAAGGTCGGCCTAACAGAGCGTTCCGTTCGAGTTCGGCGTGTTGTTGAAGAAATATTGATTCCGAGCTGGCTAAGCTCATTTCAAGGGAACATCATACATCTACTAAAAGCTATACGGTTAGACAATGCCCACGACGCCAAAGACTCCCAATACGTAGCCGGTAAACTTCTGGAGTCTTTGTTTAAGTAAGCACCTTCAGTATTTATCCTATAATTAATCAAATAGCTAAATAAACGCTTTACGCCTTTCATAATAATAATAAATAAAAACAAAATATTTTCAAAAACTTACCGAAATTCTTTAACTCACAGGCGACTTCCCATCTCGGAACTTCTAGAATGGTTACCAACAGAGAAGAATTTACGATTAATACCAGCGGACAAGCTGAACAAGGAAACCGCTTGGTACTGGCGACACCTGACCGAGCACTTGCAGAAAATCGACGACGACGAGACCCTGGAGACCATACTGCCGGACCTCGTTGTGCTCACTGGCTACATAAGAGCGTAATTAAAAATATTTATTATTGAAACTAAATACATGAGCTTTCGAATTAAACTAGAAAATAAGCTACAAATTCACTTGTAGTGTATATATGAGTCTGCATTTAATCTAAAGTCTAAAGCAGTATATTTCAACGGAAGAGCCCTTTGGACAAAGACACTGGTGCTTTGATTTCGAAACTGAAGATGGGCGCCGGATATTACATTGTCCTGTGCGATAAAGGATTGTTTACTCATACACTGTTCACACTCATAAACTGCTGCGGACACGCGACTCGAGACGCTTCGAAATCTCAATTACACTTCAGTACAAAAAGTTGTATAGTGACACTATTCCCTGTCTACCATACCAATACAAGATGGATTAGGGGATGAATTAAATTAGCATATCTGGTCTGGTTTTTACTACAGACCGATCCCCTCCTTGCGTCTATAATCCTCAATGCTGACAGACGTGGCCTCATAAGGCTTTCTTGTGAAAATACACGCGGTGGGGTCCCGCGTTATTCCATGCAGTGCTTTTCGAAAAGACTTAGTTCTTCGAGGCCGCTGAAGCCTTATTTGGGTCTGACTAATTAACCGCCGCCAGAAATTCGTCGTTGACCGTTTTACGGTGGAAAGGTCGAACTCCAACTCAACGCTTCTCTTTTGTCATCCGAGCTTGAGGCCGGCATTAGCAGAGTTACATACCGATCAGGTAACAATAAAGAAGCACGTTAGTAGTTGCAGGATTGATGCTGTCAGTCTTTTTTTTATGGGATTTTATGATCTAGTAACTAAGACCTTTAATTCATGTCTTATTTTAATTTATATTCTTATTTTTATGAAAAATGATAATATGGAGTGAAATGAAATGAAATAAAGATGATTAATTTGAGACATTAATCAACTGGGATGAAATTGAATGAAATGAGATGAAAAATAATCTCAGTAAAATGGTGGTCATTTACTGAGATTTTTTCAGTGAACTTTTTGGAGGAACCCGTGAAGTTACGTCCAGCGGCCTTGTTTCATTTTTCCACATTTGTGCACTTTCACAGATATTAAACAGTTAATAAACCACCGTTATTACACATTTAAACCTGAAGAAACACTGAATAGACAAAATAAAACAAATCACACAACTTCACTCCTCGCGTTCCCCGATGCTGTCAGTTTTCTAAAAGTACAGATAATGAAATGTTTCAGTATCGTAGAATCACCGTGCCCGTCTGAAAGCGAAGACCCCGTGGGGTTCAGCACGCGGCAGTATGTGCTGCACGAGCTGGGCAGCATGCTGCGGGCCTACGACGCGACCGACCCCGCGGGCCGGGTCGCCCTTCAAGCACTCATCACTGACGTTCTCACCGGTGAGACTCGATTGTAAATCTATATATTAACTAGAGGTCCCGCAGTAGTCGAAATTCGACTATAATTAATTGGAATTGTAAGTTTGTACACTATTATGATTGTATTTTATACTTCTATAATCACAAATTTCGCCAAGACTACACTATAAAAAAATATTAATAAAGACAAACAATATTTAATCTCAATTTGACAACAGACGTCCAGAACAAAAGTTTGACAATAAATAGTATGCATGCGTGTGTGCGTCAAATACATGGTATGTAGTGTGTGTAAAGTTTTTTTTATTGATTTAATTTAATTTTTATTAATACATATTTATTAAACTGCTCTTTAATGAGCATGACGAACACCAAGAAAATTCACATTAATAAATCGAGGGGTGAAAGGCTTAGTGAACCTTTTTTTTATTGCTTAGATAGGTGGACGAGCTCACAGCCCACCGGGTGTTAAGTGGTTACTGGAGCTCATAGACATCTACAAAGTAAATGCGCCACCCCTTGACATATAAGATCTAAGGCTAAGGTCTCAAGTATAGTTACAACGGCTGCCCCACCCTTCAAACCGAAACGCATTACTGCTTCACGGCTGAAATAGGTGGGGTGGTGGTAACCACCCGTGCCGCCTCACAAGAGGTCCTACCACTAGTACAATAGAATACAATAAGTACCTTCGGCGCGTGAGATGTTCGTTGTCCTTATACTATGGATGTGCTGTTGTGAAGTATTCAAGCGTCTTGTATGAGAGAGCTGGAGCTGATATTATACAATATACTTCGATCTCATATCACACAACTTATTAATAGCAACTAAGTATTAATAATCTTTCGCCACATGTTATACATAATATGAAGCTAGAACTGGCTACATATGGTTATATAAAGCTTTTTTAAAAGCAAGGTATAAAATATGGATATGTTTTTTCTTGTTCGCTATTTAAAATGTTATTTGAACCTTATTTCTCTATGAGGAATACTCATGTTGTGATTAATGCCTACTAACTTGACGACTACTTAACAACAAATGGGCCGGTAGTTTGACTGCCCATCTAGAACAATATTAAAAGCTGCGACCTTCGCATCGTGCCATGCTTAGCTTCTACAGCATATTTATTCCAGGTGACTACGGTCCACTGTGTTCGGACGTGATCCGCGCACTAGTGGCAGCTTTAGAACTGGTCGTGCCCGAAGTGTCTCCTCGCATGGAGGTCATCAGCGGCGTCATATCCGCCTTACGGGATCCTCCAGAAACGGAAGCGCCCCCTATTATACCTCCACCGGCCGTTGACACTAACGAAATGAAATTACAGGTACTTTAAAAATGTTAAAAAATGACACCTCATAAATATTACAAATAGAATAGGTAGTATAATCCTTCATGTAAATTTTGGATCTAGTATAATCTGTCATATAATCTATAACAATAACTACATATATGATCTAGTAACTTTTTGGCGGGAACGCGAGGAGTGAAGTTGTGTGATTTGTTTTATTTTGTCTATTTAGTGTTTCTCCGGGTTTAAATGTGTAATAATGGTGGTTTATTAACTGTTTAATATCTGTGAAAGTGCACAAATGTGGGAAAATGAAACAAAGCCGCTAGACGTAAATTCTCGGGATCCTCCAAAAAGTCCACTGAAAAATCTTAGTAAATGACCGCCATTTTTCGTCTCATATCATCTCATTTAATTTCATCCCAGTTGATTAATGTCTCAAATTAATCATTTTCATTTCATTTCACTCCATAATATCATTTTTCATAAAATTAAGAATATAGATTAAAATAAGACATGACTTAAGGGTCTCAGTTACCAGGTCATAAAATCTCTTAAAAAAATATGATCTAGTATAATCTGTAATTGAATATGCAATTTCGAAAAGGGCACATGTTGCATATTTTGTCAAATACGTTTTTTCATATACATCTAGTTTTGAGGCTTACCTGCACCCATTTTATAATAATTCCAGTAATTTTCAATTGCTAATTAACACTAAAATATATCTCAAAAGTAAATATTTTAAATTTTACACTGCTTTAGAAAATAATCAGTTTTTTTCATTTCCTGAAAATTCTCTGAAAATTTTTTCAGAGATGTGCCCATTTCGAAATTGCATATTCAATTATTCATTAACCCTTAGAGCGCGAACCGTCGATAGATCGACTCTCTATTAATGCGTATAAAGTGCAGAACGTCGAAATACCGAATATTGGCGCAGTTCGATTATAGGTATTAGGTATCGACCTGTACGGACGTGTCTTAGCGCGCGCATGCATAACGTTTTTAATAAGTTAATAACATTTATAAATAACCATGTAAAATTATTTTGCTGTGAATTTAGTATTGATTTGTTAAGTTAAAATTTTTGCAACGTTTTTTTTTCATAAATCCTTTAGCAATTTCTGCTAAATGTGTGAAAATGAGCTCAGCACTAAAAGGATTATTTTTAGTTGTATTGCGTTAGATACGAACACGCGACTCACTTCACATATGAATTTTAGGAATTAAATAGCATTTAAATAGAATATGTCCTATTTTAGAAACGTACCGCGTCATTGCTGGCAGAGTTGGACAGGGTAGCGGTACCAACCGGGAACTCGCAATAATGTCCATATATTCTGCCGCAAAGCAGTAATGCATACCAGTTTGAACAGTGGCACTGCCGTTATACACATAGAATAAAGTTGTTACTATTATCTATTTCATAGAATTTCAAAACAAATACTTTACGGATAAGAAACTTCGGCAATTTACCTTCCAAAACTATAATAGGTATATTATTATATCAGTAGACTTTCTTTAATATATTATTATATCAGTAGACTTTCTTATTTCTATGCTGCCGAACATAGGGGATGCCAAGGACAGGGCCAAACCTTTAAAGCACAAACGTCATCATATTAAAGAGGGGTTTCATTCCTTGATTTAATGGGAAAAGAAAAAAATATTTCTGAGATCGTACAGAAATCTTGTGCAATTATCCCAAATAATCCTTTGTACTAGTTGGTGTGGTCGATATTTCTCGATGGAACATTTAATACAGTAAGGCTCATTATCATTGGTCGTTAATTCAGTCGTTATACAGCGTGCGGGGTATACCCGAATACGGGCTATCGACTAATTAAAGTAGGCAATCTATACAATCTTGATCTATATACAGCATGCGGGTATTTCCCGCACACGGCGTAACAAATTCATCGGTTGGTGTACGGGTATTCCCCGCACACGGCCTAACAACCAATGAAATTCATCGGTTGGTGTAAAGCGGTTGGTGTAAGTCGACTCAGTTTACGAATATGATTCTGATTTTGTACGGGAGTATAATGAAAAGTAGTAGAAACGTATCGAGATTACCCAATGTTTATGGAATGTAACAAGTGATTTATATAAAAACCGAAATGGATAGCAGCTACGTGTGCTCAGTACAAGTCTTACAAAACAAATGCGTGGTGAACAATATCCAACAATCGGCAAGCTGGTCCTATCTATCGACTAATGAAAACAGCTATCGCGTGCTGGTTCTGTGGCATATGCTTAAAAGGAAATCCCCCGTACCCCGAATGTGAGTTCTAACGACCAATGAAAAAGAGCCTGTGCTCATTATTAGCATTCTAAATATGATTGCAAGCCCGCTGGACTGCATATACGTGAATCGCTGCAGTGCTATGTCTAATGCGATAGTACGTACAGCTGATGATGTGACTCAACTTGACGTGATAACGTCTTATAATTCGATGGAGCCGGCTGCACGCACGAAAAAACATGACTCATTGAGGCGTTCCATTTAAGGCTTGAAGTGCAAGCGAGAGCGCGCAGCGAGCGACAAAGAGGCACAATCGGCCTCCGCGTTCGGCAGCGTTCGACATCTGTCTCTCCCCTACTTGAGTGAGCGATGCATCCGCGTGGACAGCTGCTATACAATAATACATATACATGTTTTCGTCAAGTATGAAGTTCAGTGAAAAGTGAATGTGGTGTCAATTGTCTATACAAAATATCTATCAAACAAATAAAATTAAAATTTTCTTTTGAAAAATGAAACCATTCCATCAGTATTTTCTTATGACGTTGTCACGTTCAACTATCGTCGGTAAACCGACTTTACAGACAACCGATATTTTTTTTAATAATTAGTTTTATATAAATTCTAACATAGTTTTTTTTAAAAGTTGTACCAACATCTATGAGTCTTATATCTTACAATAAAGAAATAAGTTATAGTAAAATCAGGTGGTCTAAATATACCTTAAATTGTTTAAATATGAGATTCAGATTGTTTTTTTATCAAAATAACATTTTACAGCGAGCAAGACTTCGTGTTTCACTGAACGTGGCAATGGAAGCGCAGGAAGAAGCCGTAAAAGATCAGAACTACAGCCTCGCGGCCCAGTGTAAGGCTAAGGTAACTAACCAATTTTCTACAACTTTACATGTGGTAGGACCTCTGGAAAGTCCGCACGGGTAGGTACCACCACCCTGCCTAGTTCTGCCGTGAAGCAGTAATGCGTTTCGGTTTGAAAGGCGGGGCAGCCGTTGTAACTATACTGAGAACTTAGAACTTATATCTCAAGGTGAGTGGCGCATTTACTTTGTAGATTTCTATGTGCTCCAGTAACCACCCATCTAAGCAATAAAAAAAAATCTTTCATTACCTTATTCATAAACAGTAAATATTTACCCAGACTCGCTTCAGAACCGATCTCTACTTTTATTTAATATGTTTTAATTTAGTTTCACTTTTACCCTGGCTTTAGGTAGAAGACATACAAAAGAAACTGGAAGAATTGAACATACAACCAACGCCGCCTCCCCCAGCAGCACCGGTAAGTTAACTTAAAAATATCTCACACAAATATGTCGATCGGCTCGTTAGAGTAAGATTTGTTATAGAACTAGGTGTCCTTCCGCATCATCGCCTATATTATTTCGCAGGGTTCAAACTATTTCCATATCGAATTTTGTCGAAATCGGCTCAGTGATTTGAACGTGAAAACGTAACAGATAGACAGAGCTATTTTTGTATATTATATTATTATATGTGTATATTATATTATGTAGTAGTATATTATGTAATGTTTATTTGCTATGTAACGTCTAACATCTAACAGTATAAAAGTAAATCAATTTTTTTTTATCAATAACATTTTTTTGACATCCGATTTTAATGAAACACTCAATGTACCACCGCCGTCATTATATAATTGGGAATATTCACTCATGTCTCAGCATGGCAGCATCGTTGAAGCTATGAAGTCAACCATTGAAGTTTAGAAAGACCAGCCAGCCAGCGTATTTACAGCAATAAAATTAAAAACAAATTTTAGGACGATTTAAATAATAATACAATATTTGTTTAGACGATAAGAGAGAAACTGTCGGATGCCGCGACTCTGAACAAATGCCTCACGATACTGAACAGCGCCCTCGACACGCCACAACTGCAAACCGTCACACCGATGCTGAGGATGATCTTCAATGAGTTGGAGGTCAGATAACTTTTTGAACGTCACTAATAAAAACTTATTACTTCTAATTAAAAAAAATGTCTAATGTATTAAATTTTCTATAGGTCGAGATCTTTCAAAATCCCGAAATAATCGAAACGGCTTTGGAGACTGTAGCTCTATTCGGTATATTAGACAAGGAATTCGCCAAAGAAAACAAATCATTCTTCTTTGCAAACGTAAGTTATACACACAAATTTGAATAATTATATTCAAATTTAACAATTTAGCAACAAATTAGCGTCTTGATTATAACTTGTTGTCTGGCTATACTTGCTGGTAAAATATCACAAGACTACGGCCGAGGAGCCACGAGTTTCAAGTAAAATATAAAATATAAAATTTTAACGATTATTCGTTAAAATCATAAATTTATAAAATTTATCTTTTATAAAAAGATACTTAAAATCAATCAAAGATGTAAGTAATGATTTTAGAAACCTTTTATTTTATTATAAATTTGTAATATCTACGCTTTTGAACATTAAAATTGCTAAATACATACTCTGCACACATAATAAGTAATACTGTTGAGCAACAACTTCAGTGATTTATTAAATTAATATTTTTCATTTGACGTGGGCTCGTTTAATTTATTTGCCGCGGGTCTGAAATATTATAGCCACGCTACTGCTTATAATGATTTATTTCTCATAGCTCACTATCAGAATTATATAACTAATTTATTGTCAATGCAAAACTATGAATTAAATTTGGGTTATAATTAAAAATTAATAATTTTTATTGAAAAGGAAGTTATTTTTGTTATCAATTGTTCATAAACCTAAGCCTAAATTGTAAACATTTTGAAAATAATTAATCCGAAATTAAGCCGCAAAAGTATTTAATACAATAAAAAGTAAAAAAAAAAACTGTCTTCATTCCGTAAGGACAAACTAAAAATAGATTCTACAGGACGTATATGTCGTCGTGGCCTAAAGAAGACGTCGCGTCCGGTGCATTCGTGTCGAGCGATGCACCGGTGTTCAAATCCCAGGCGGGTACCAATTTTTCTAATGAAATACGTACTTAACAAATGCTCGCGATTGACTTCCACGGTGAAGGAATAACATCGTGTAATAAAAATCAAACCCGCAAAATTATAATTTGCGTAATTACTGGTGGTGGGACCTCTTGTGAGTCCGCACGGTTAGGTACCACCACCCTGCCTATTTCTGCCGTGAAGCAGTATGCGTTTCGGTTTGAAGGGTGGGGCAGCCATTGTAACTATACTGAGACCTTAGAGCTCATATCTCAAGGTGGGTAGTGGCATTTACGTTGTAGATAACCACTTAACACCAGGTGGGCTGTGAGCTCGTCCACCCATCTATGCAATAAATAAATAAATCGACGCCAATAATACATTGTTTTGTTTCACAGTTGATAGACACTTCAAACGAAGCCGTCGTATCGACGGTGCTGAAGTGCATAGTGGATTTGTTATGCGTGCACGGCGCTAAGGTGTTCGAGGACGAAGCGACGGAGCTGACCTGTGACGTCACCGACTCTGCGAACGCCTCACGAAAACGGAGCACGTATATAGATGCTATTGATGACGAAGGTTAGTCGCTATATCATTTCCATTTCTTTATTTTCTTGATGACAGCTCCTGTGGATACTTGAGCGAGCATCTTTTTTACATTATGTATACATAATTATTAATTAATAAAAATATGACGCTTACGCAAGTACAAGGTCATAGCAGAGTCGGAAAAACTGATAGGGATGGAGCTATCGATAAACGTAATACGATAACAGACCCGATATTTTTTTACAAAGTGTAAGAAACTAAACGATTGCCGGATAACTGTCATCGAGAAAATAAAGAAATGGAAATAGTATATAAGCCAAAATCCAACCGCACCATGTGTAATTATAATAGCACAAGCTCAAACCACTGTGTTATAATGGGAATTATCAGAGCTCTATAGGTCAGTTATAAAAATACTGCAATTGATCAATAAAAAAGTGCAATCAATAGACATCCCGCCCTGCGTACTCGTATTGAGATGCGGCTATGCCAGTATTCGAATCTTGCAAACAGGTAACGATTTTTCTATTAAAACACGTAAGTCATGTTCACGGTTGACTTGTCTTCTTCTTACTCAACCCGTATCCACCTAATGCTTGGTTTAGGTCTCTTTGAATGCACCTTATGCTCTTCGGTCTCTTGCATTTTTCATCCAACCCCTGCCAACTACTTTGACCAGGTCATCGGTCCACCTCATTGGCTGTCTGCCTACGCTACGACGTCCAGTACGAGGTCTCCACTCCAGTACTTTTGTACCCCACCGATTGTCAGTGCGACGACATATGTGGCTGGCCCACTTCCACTTTTTCTGAGCAATCACTTTGGCTATGTCTCTATCCGCTTAAGCCTGTAAACAATATATTAAATTGGTTCAATTCGGTTGCAGGGAATATATCAGAGTCAGCAATATCAATGTCACCGAATCACAGCACCGTCATAGAACTGCTCCTGAAGATTATGGACAGCGCAGTGAGTTCATCTCTAGTACTCTCTTGAACTATTTGTAATGTAGATGATTGGCAAGATTCCCAATTATGAACTTGTTTGTTTTTAATTATGTTAAATGATACATAAAATCAGAAATAAAGACCCATTAATTTACCTTATTTTAAAATTTGTATCTGTAATTTTCTATAATAATTGGCTAATTGGTTCACGTTGTTTTTAACGATATGTAAATACTCGGGATAGACTATAATTTATCCAAAGAACGCAAATAAATAAGCATTAATAAAGACTTAAAACAATAATAATTGCAATTGCATTATTTTTAATTCTATAAAATAACTTCATTTTTGTGTGAAGCTCCATTTTGTAAATTAGTACACTGAAATTAAAACCAGACACTCTTGATCACTACCAGCTTAAAAAAAAACATGCAAGCTACACGTGCAAGCTTACATTACTATATTTTTTCAAACAGTGCGCCGCATACAGACTGATTATAGTGGAAGGGATGTGCCGCCTTCTACACTTAGGTCATTTAGAGTCACCGGCGATTCTTAGCAGACTACTGTTGCTATGGTTCAACCCTGCTACGGGTAAGTCTATGATTGAATTACAATTTTTTCTGATTGCTCGTATACGTATGTAAACTCAATTCCAAAATTTAAAAAAGTTTGATTATAGAATACATTTCTTGAAAATTGTAGTATCTCGCTATGCTCTTTGCGGAACTCGAACTTTGAACTAATCAGCCCAAAGTAATGAACATTTTCCAAATATGATATGACCTAAAGGTCTCTGTTACCAGGTCATAAAATTAAAAAAAAATGAACTAATCAGGTATAGTATTAGTGTAAGAAAAAATAAAAATAAAAGCTATATTATTTTTATTGTTCCATAGTCGATGAAGATATGCTTCGTCAAACAATCGGGGTGTTCTTCCAAACGTTTCCAATGTGCGTTGATGGCGCTCAAGAACAAATACAGGTATAACTTACTTCATATTAAAATAAGTAGTATTTTTGACGTGACAAAGTCTTATAATTCGATGGAGCCGGCTGCACGCACGAAAAATCATGACTCAAGCGGCGTTACCTCGCTCTGAGGCGTATTTTCTTATGACGTCACGTTCAACTATCGTCAGTAAACCGACTTTACAGACAACCGATTTTTTTCTGTTTATTTAAATTAAAATTAGAGGTGGGTTTGTTGTGATTCGACTTGTTACAACAGTACTGCATATTTATGGTCTTCAGGATCCAATACCCGTTACTGCGATGCCATTGAGAATAAAATCATGTATCAGTATAGTATTCAGTATAGTATAACTTACCTTGGCCAATAAGACTGACACTAAATTAATAATAATAATAATAATATTTATTCAAGCCTCTTAAAATGCAAACACGTACAAAAATTTTTAACACTAATATAATAATATACATGGCTTTTTTATGAGGTATACAATAACAAAATTCCCTGACTTTTATGCTAGGAAAACCTGTGTTACAAAAGTCAGTGGTTCAGTGCTAGGTCACCAGGTAAAGAAAGTTAACCAGGAAGAACGATCTGTAAGAATATAGTACGTACGTGTGTGTGTGTGTGTGTGTGTGTGTGTGTGAGAGAGAGAGAGAGTGTGTGTGTTAGAGTGTTTGTGTGTGTGTGTCATACAATAAATTATAATAAAATATTAAGTTAAAATTAGCTACAATAAATGAACAGTATGACTTGTTCTGTTTCAAAATAGTCTAAGTTTAAGAGCCAAGACTTCTTCAGATTATTTTTAACGTCATACCTATTTAAGCCATCTATCTTTCATCATCAAATTACCTTATTGGTCTGGTAGTTACTCTATCTGGATACTGTACCATATGGCTCAGCTTCGATTCTAGAACAACATGAATGCGTGATACAAACCATAAAGGTATATATATCTATTATATAAAATAACTTGAATATTTGTGTGAAGCTAAGACGCAAATAAACGTAACCACTATTATTAATATAAATACCCTTATAGTTTAGTGACGCTTGTTGACTTTTTTTATTTTTATTTAACAGAAAGCAACTTTGCCCACCATACGCGCCCTGGCGAACGCACCAGCCAGTTCTCCTCTATCAGAAATCGACCAAGAAGCCGTCGTCAGATTCATTGTGTCGCTAACCAAAACTAATTACGAAGTGAGTGTGATCAATTGAAATGGAAATAATTTGTATAATACAATTAACAACAAATAACAATTGGTATAATACAAATTATAATATATAAATTGTTTGGAAATGAGACATTAAACTTTAGATTGAAATAAGCGGGCCACATCGGAGATGATACCAAACCGTTTGAGATTGTGAATTTGGCAGGAAAACGGGTGGATTTGAAATTTCAAATTTGGAAGATAAATTATTATTATTCTTTTGTTTTAAACAATTTTTATAATTTTTCTCTCAAATCTTGGAGTTAATTTATAAAAAAAAAACGAATGCATTGCATAGCAACAACAAATATAAATCGTAAGGTATACTATGCCATTTATTTGAGGACGGTACTGGGAGATACGGTTGGCATAAAGAGAGAGAGGAGAGTATTCTTTATTATACACTAAAAAAAGAAATAAACAATGCAATACATTAAATACAAAAAAGTACAATTGGCAGTTTTATCTCTAAAAGCGATTACCTCCAGACAACCATTAGGTGGACAAGAATTATTTGGAAATGAATTACGCGCGGTGTACTAATCCAGTGAAATATATTTGTATGTAATATATACATACAAATACACAACGTAATATAATAATAATTATAAAAACATAATGTAACATAAACAAAATGTTATGTATGTAATTAATCTAAGCTTTTCCATTTGAACAGTTGGAAGACAGCCAGGCGGGCATGGCGACGGTGCTGTGCCAGTACCTGGTGCGGCGGAGCGGGGCGCCGGAGTCGGGGCTGGCGTGCCGCGTGCTCGCACTACTGGCGCCACCGCGGGACGTGCGCCGCGCCAGCGAGCTCGCCGCCACGCTCAGAGACCTCTGCGTGGTAACGGACAACTTGTTCTTTCTTTGTATCGTTATACTGGTGGTAGATAGGACCTTTGAGTCGGCACGGGTAGGTACCACCACCCTGCCTATTTCTGCCGTGAAGCCGTAATGCGTTTCGGTTTGAAGGGTGGGCCAGCCGTTGTAACTATACGACCTTAGAACTTATATCTCAAGGTGGGTGGCGCATTTACGTTGTAGATGTCTATGGGCTCCAGTAACCACTTAACACTAACTAGGTGGGCTGTGAGCTCGTCCACCCATCTAAGCAATAAAAAAAACAGGCAACATTTTCGAATGTATTGAAAAATGGTACGTGTATATTAATGGTCTGGTGAAATAACTTAGAATGGGCACAGGACTTTTAATTAATATTTTTATTGATGAGACATTAATCTCAGCCTCAAATCTGTTGTATAAATAAAAGCTGTACCGACCCCTTCTAACCGGAACACATTACCGTTTTCCAAATTTACGATACGTTTTACCTCCAAATGGATCACAAATCTTCCTCACTTTTCTACTTATATAAGGCAATAAATTTTTAAAAATTAAATAATATGTTATTTTACCTACACAGAATTTACCCGATAAACAATCGTGTCGAAACTTAACACGTTACTTGGGCGCTTTGGAAGCTACCGAACGAGCCAGTCTCCACAAAATTTCGAGTGAGTTCTAATGCAGTTGCTTTTTGTAAGAATATAATATAGTATTTGTAGCCTTTTTTAAGAGATTTTGTGATCTGGTAACTGAGACCTTTAAGTCATGTCTTATTTTAATTTATATTATTCATATTTTTATGAAAAATGATATTACGGAGTGAAATGAAATTAAGATGATTAATTTGAGACACTAATCAATTGGGATGAAATTAAATGAAATGAATTAAGATGATATGGTGGTAATTTACTAAGATTTTTTCAGTGGACTTTTTGGAGGATCCCGAGTAGCTACGTCCAGCGGCTTTGTTTCATTTTCCCACATTTGTGCACTTTCACAGATATTAAACAGTTAATAAACCACCATTATTACACATTTAAACCCGAAGAAACACTAAATAGACAAAATAAAACAAATCACACAACTTCACTCCTCGCGTTCCCGCCAAAAATCATCAGTATTTGTAGCGGTAGCTGTTATTGAACAGAAGATATTTGACAGATACCTAAATTGCGAAGTCCCGAACAAATAACACACGGACCGTTAGTTTACACAATAACTTCACTCGCTCGATAGAATATCTTCCGTTTGTCGATTACCTATATTCAATGTTCACCCACTTTTGTTCTTGTATACCAAAAATTGTCAATACTTTTGATGTTAATACCAAATTGTACCGACAAGCTTGTCCGGCAGTAAACTTGTTTGATACAAAACAAAAATCTTAAATATTTTTGAAATTAGTAACTACCTATATCTAATGTAGGCTCATTAAATATGTCTCAACTAATACAGAACACAAAGCGCTTATTATTTATTACCTATTTAAATAATAACCTTAATTGCATTCGAAGAGCAAACGAGGTATTGAGAGAGAGAGAGAGAGAGTATTGATGAAATATTCTATGATATTTCGGGGGGTGCGCTAATTTAAACCGTAAGCATCTGAAAATAGAGAGTACAATAATCTCATAATTGTAACACTGTTGCTTACCCAGTATATAATATTGCAGGCATAGCGGAAGGAACGTTACAGGATGACACGATGGTGATGGGTCGCGCCACCACGTCGTTACGTAAGAATTTACTTTTTTTTAAATTAGTCTCTATTGCATAACAGTTTACGGTTCATATTATTATAAAGCTAAAAAAACAAGGATTTTCTCAATTCGGCCGTATTTATATTTGTGTTATCCCACAGCTTTTGAGTGAATCGTTTTGGATTATTCTTTTTCTATGTGAAAGCTGCCGCTTCTCATGTGGTCCTATTTAAATTTTATCTAGATCTGATCAGTAGTTTTTGAGTTATCTTTGATAGATCATATTAAATTGATTTTTACATTGACTACACTGATGATATTCTTTTTTATTATGTTCAATTCAGTTTTTTTTTTCTTCGTAATATTCGTCTAATATTGTCTGAAAATAGTGGTTCAATTTGGTAGATAAGATTATTTATTATTAGCACATATACAAGTATCCGTCCATATCGGTACTACGATTTATTATTTAGTTAGCCACATTAAATTATTATTACATTTCTATACTATGTTTAAAATGCGAAAACATAAAAAACAAAAAGTTCTTAATAGATGAAGAAATTAAAAAAACTATTGTCGAACACGATCGTAAGGATCAGCAAAAATATTAATAGTTAAGTATGTACTGACGGTTACGCCTGAACATAAACATAGCAACATTGCGTTTCAATGTCGATCATTATTATTATTATTTTTATTGTCCTTGTAGGCGGACGAGCATACGGCCCACCTGATGGTGAGTGGTTACCATCGCCCATGGACTTTAGCAATGCCAGGGGCAGAGCCAAGCCGCTGCCTACCGAATAATTGTAAATAAATAATTACCTTAAATAAAATAACTTTCAGCACAACCGATAGCGCGCAGTACGCACGTGGTCGTCAACGAAACCGTCGAGGAAAAAGACGAAATCGATGAGACGTCTCCAACTGAAATCTTCTGTAAGATACCAGAAGGTGCGTACTGTTATATCCGGACTTCAGTGCCGTAGATATGCAGACCCTACCGTATTCCTGCTGCATCAGCTTTGCCATATCCTTATCCATACCATACCTCATTACCATTTCCGCTCCACTCAATCAGTTCGTCTCCATCCTTCGCCGCGTTCACGCCTATCACTGTATCCATACAATTCTAAATCTTTTATATTTCTCTAGCTGACCCGTCAGATTTCGTAGTGCCTCAATCGATAAATAAAAGACATAAACTTTTGTATAAAATAAACATAAAACAAACAAAAGGAATCGATCCGACGGGGGACACATCAAAGGAAAAACAAAATTGTTATTATTATTTAATTCCGAGCATTGTAATATTTATCTACCTTTTAAACCCTCTCTGGACTTCCACAAATAATTCAAGACCAAAATTAGCCAAATCGGTTCAGCCGTTCTCGAGTTTTAACGAGACTAACGAACAGCAATTCATTTTTATATATAGAGATTACTATTGAATAAGTTTTAATTAAATCCAGTGTAAATTAAAATTTAGTTTTTTTTAAAAAGGGATTTATACAATCCCGTATAACAGCACGATGCTTTGTATTTTTTTTTACATTTATTAGATTCCTATCGTATTTACTAATAAATAGTTCTAACTAATAAATAGTAATAACTAATAAATATTCACGATAGTTATTTTCTATTGTTCACTTTGCATTAAAAAGCATACTCGATGTTTGACGATTTACGAATAACCACTTTCATTTATGAATGGATATTATCGTGTATTATGTAGTCCCGCCTTAACTCGACTAACTTATTGTTTTTATTTAAATATGTTGGTCGATGTGTAGAATACCATACTCTATACCTAAATGTTTTACAGAAAAATCACAAACTGAAGAGAGTAATACAAAGTCCAGTAGACAGTCTACCGAATCAGAATCTGTTCCAATACGAGATACCAAAGATATATTGTCGGATTCTAGCAGCGGAGTATCTCCGGTGAAGAAAGCTAAAATATCAAAAGGTGTTTATTTATAATTAATATTCTTATTTAATTCATTAAATATCTAGTATAATAATAGTACTTCTGAAAATTATATGCTGATTAATTATTTTGAACTCCTATTATGAAGCATATGGCCCATTTTATAGTAAATACAAAATGTCTAATATTTTTTTAGTATTGCCTACTTTTATAGTTGCCTATCAGCCAGTAAATACCTCAAAAGCCTTATAAAACAGTAAAATTATCTTTAACAGAGTTTTCAGACCTACATTAAAAAAATGTTTACAATTATTATACCTTTATTGTATGTGTATGTATTTGCCTTTTGTGACATTTTCGTAAAGTATAAATCAAATTAAATGCAAATAAACGTTTTACAGTACCAAAAAAGAAGATGCCGGCGAAGAAATCGTCTACCATTGAAACGGCCAACAAAGCGAAAGTCACAGAAACCATCAAAAAGTCCAAACAGAAAAGTGAAGAAACTGAAAAGGGTGTCAAACGAAGTCGATCGCAACGATCCCTGGTGGACGTCGATAGAGGTGAGGTACCGTTACCGAAATAAGAATATAAAATATGAATTTTATAGACTTATTTGTTTGTGTTTTATCCATTCACGCATCTAATTAAGTTGCATTATTTTGCGGTCTCGCTAGTAAAACAGTTAGCGCGCCTGACCAAGTATTGAATTCCCGTATTGAGCATTAGTTTCCATGGTGTAATATAGTCGACGTCGCCCTGAGCACGTTATTGCGCATCCTCCCGATCCATTAACGGTGCTTTTAGGCACCACAAACACCTGTCACTGCTCTCGCCGAACCCATCGCTTGCGACGAAGGGCTCGACGAGTAAATTAACCCATAAACACAGCCCACTGAGTTTCTCGCCGGATCTTCTCGGGCGGTCGCGTTTCCGATCCGGTGGTAGATTCTGCGAAGCACTGTTCTTGCTAGGGCCAGTGTTAGCAACACTCCCGGTTTGAGCCCTGTGAGGTCACCTACACGTTAGGGCGAAGCTGAAATAGCCTCACAAGGAGAAAAAAGAAAAAAAAATGGTATTGGGAATCCTAGCTTGAGGCCAGATTGTAAATTGCCGTCAACTTTTTCATTATTAGTGTTTAGTAGTGTAAACAATCACATTAACCGAAAAATGTTCAGTTTCATCCAAAGGTCAAAAAGACAAAGAGTCTAAAACAAAGATGGCCTCTCCGCCGCCGAGCGTGCCCGCAGAGCTGGACGTGTCGAACGTGACCGTGCGGCGCTCCGCCCGCACCACGCACTCCTCCAGCCGCGAATCGACCGTATCGAATGGGACTCAACGAAAAAATAAAAAAGGTACAATTCAATAAATAAATTGACTGTGCCCCTGCATTATCGATGACCATGAGCGACAGTCACTCACCATCAGGTGGACCGTATGATCCTCTGCAAACAAGGCAACAACAAAAATTGAGAGGTGTCAAGGTACACACGGATGGAATGAAGTTCCTTTCGATTAATTAGTGAAGGAATTGTAATAAAAAATTTTAAGTTATAATAATATTATGTTTTTTATTATTAACAAATATAATGTAATATAAACTTAATCTATATTACTATCAAAAATTTTAAGCATTTATTATTGTCTGTATAAACTCTCTTACATAACTCTAATGAACTAACTAATGAACAATTTTTTTTTTTAATTAATATGTCTAACTAACTAATGAACAGTAAATTTTTCAATTAATATGTCACTTCATAATTTAAAAAAAACTTTAAATATTTTCCAGGAGAAGTCAGAACAGGAACACGCTCGTCGGGGCGCAGTAGTACGGCAAGCAGCTCGCGCGATTCTCTCCAAGACTCGTTCGACGATACCACACTCCACACTATTGTTTACGACAAGGAAATGGTAAGACTTTTTAATACGCTTTTATTAGCTTCAGACGGTACGTATGTAACGGAATCTTTGAACATGATTTTGACCACTTTCAAAACGTCGGATTAACTCGAAATTTGATATACTTATTAAGGACCTAAGACAATTCAATATTTAAAAAAAAATGGAAAAAAAATTAAATTCAACTAAAAAATGGAAAATAAATAATAGTTTAAAAAACTAACAAAATACGCTTTAATAGAAAATATATAGAAATTTTATAGAAAATAGAAGAAAAATATTTTTTTCTTACACTATTTTTAAAACAAATTTATTAAAATTTATTATCAATTTTTTAGTTGAATATGAAATTTTTTAAATTTTTTTTAATGCAACACTTAATAAAGTTGGCGACAATTTACCAGATGGTGGGCACCAGAGGGCGCTGTCTGTGAACGCTAACATGATCGCTCGCGCGGTGCATAGCTTGCTTTAACGAAACTATGAATATTAAATTTCGAGTTCAATTCGAATTGAAATTAGTCAAATATAATTCAGTCAAATACAAAAAAAGAGACGTATTACAACCTACATTACCTATAAATTCGTATGGAGCTACGTTATAATTCAATCTAAGAATTCGATATACAGGGTGTTACAAAACTACCCGTAAAGCCAAAAGGAGGTTAAATGGGACCTTATAACGAGTCCATTCACAATATTTAAGAACCGTAGTAACGCTGTATAACATACCCTAAAAAAATTACTGATGTGTAATCCCTATTTCAGTAAAATTAAAGAGTAAACTACGCAGAATAGACCTACATTTCTACCTAATTCGCGGAAAGACAAAAATATTAAGAGATTTTAAATTAATAACATTTTTTTTTCCAACTTGACATTTTTTGAAGCCAGTACTCAAGTATAATGACATCTTTGGAGCAAACATTTACGAATGAAAAATGGAGAAACTATTAAATTAGACAATTATTAGGTAAAATAGGTACCTTTATATAGGCCTTTCTGTTAAATAGTCTAGATCCCTGACATACCAACTTACTAGGGAAGGGTTGACAAAATTTTTAGGTTTGATAATTAATTATGTTTTTTACGGGATATTTTGTAACACTTTGTATATTCCTCGCGGCTAGGCATGCGCAAAAGTCTGGCGTGACAATGAATGGGCTCGGTGAATATAAAGTGAACGAATTTCGAAGTGAGGTCAAAGAGAATAGTTTCCACCGAGCGGGTGGTATTGCTCGGTAGACTGACGGTCCGAGTTCGGAAATTGTATATATCGTCGCTGTCAAACCAAAATCTGCGATGTGCAAAAACTCTATTTTGAATTAACGAGTAAAAACATTTTCGTATAAAATTTTATAAGAAGGTGAATTTTTAAGAACTATATCAAGTGAAAGCTATAGATAAATATTAAAGCTATAGACACATAATAGTTTTTTTTATACGGTAGATAGGGCTCTGAATTATATGAAAAGGTCAAAAAGTAAATATCTCAAAAAGTGCACATAGCAGATTTTGGCTTGACAACGACGATATGCAAGCTTATTTTTAGGAGTTAGCGAGGTTCAGGCATCCATCAAATATCTTGACTTCTATGATAGCTACCCGCTACACGAGCGCACGGCTCACCTAGGGCTAAGTGGTTACCGGAATCATAGACATTAATAACATAAATGCCGCTCCAACCTTAAGAGATGATTTCTAACTCTTAGTTTTTTAAAGTTATGCGGTCAGTTGAAGTCAAGTTTGTGATCACCTCTATAATTCATAATATGGCACCATATACAGTGACATCGTACATATTTTTGTGATTAGGAAATAAAATCGTACCGAAACTAAAGCTATTAAGATATTAATTTCTTATTCGTAAAATAATTTGAATCATTAATTGAACAGGAACAAGAAATATTGGACGATTCTAGTGAGCTGATGGAGAGTAAACGAGCGTCAAAAGGAAACGTCACAATACCTGAAACACCGGAGGCGAGCGATGAGTAAATATTTGTATTCACTTTCGTTATTAATTTTTTTTTTAAATGGATTTCATGACCTGGTAACTAATACCTTTAAGTCATGTCTTATTTTAATTTATATTCTAATTTTTAGAAAAATGATAATATGGAGTGAAATGAAATGAAATGAAATGAGATGAGATGATATGGGATGAAATATAATTCAGTAAAATGGTGGTCATTTACTAAGATTTTTTCAGTGGATTTTTTGGAGGATCCCGAGAAGTTACGGCCAACGGCTTTGTTTCATTTTCCCACATTTGTGCGCTTTCACAGATATTAAACAGTTAATAAACCACCGTTATTACACCTTTGAACCTGAAGAAACACTAAATAGGTAAAATAAAACAAATCACACAAATTCACTCCTCGCGTTCCCGCCAAAAAACCCCGTTATTAAATAAAGCCAGATATTAACGGAGCAATTTAGGTCTGATCTGCTATTAGGAGCTAATTTCTTTATTCTCTACCTAATCGTTGGTAGCCTAAACAGCTATTCCAACTACGCGCAGACCGGTAGGTGAGCTCACGGGGTTCAACCTGAGAGAATTTGCTAACATTGGCCCTAGTAAGAGCAGTGCTTCGCTGAATCTGCCACCGGTCAGAATCGCGACCAAGTCAGAGATCCGACGAGAAACTTAGTAGGCTGTATCTATGGGCCAGTTCACACGTCAAACTCTTCGAGTCGTCACGTGAACGCCCGCACCCACCTTGAAACATGAGATCGAAGTCTCAATTGTATAACGGTTGCCTCACCAATATTACAGAAAAACTATAATAATAGCTTCCGGAGGACAACGATCGACTTCCACGAGCTGATCTGATACTGACTACATGAAGGGAGGCATTATTGTAAAATATTTAATGACACAAGAAAAATATTTTTACAGATCTGAACCCGAACCAGAGACAATAAAACCGAAAGGGAAAAGAAACACAAAAAAGAAATAATTATAGCAAGTAGTATATTTAATAAAACTATTTTATAAACATCTATTTGTTTCATTGTAGTATCTGGTTTTTTTTTGTTGATTTCGTTGTTTTTGTAACGGTTTGTGTTCACTTTATTCTCTAATTGATACTAGCTGCGCATCTGTCTCTGGTGGTTTTCAACTGTTCAATTACCTGTGTTACCTTGTCATATACTTTAGATTTTTGGCTGTTGCCGTGATTTCCTTTGCATCTAGAAATTACGTTAAATAAAAAAAGTAAAGTAGTTACGGCTTGTGGGTTGTAATGCTAAAAGATAATACAAACGTTATTACAAAACAATTGAGATTTCAATATATAATTCAAGTAAGCGACGATCACTTCATGGTGTACTCGTCTTGATTATTTTTCACCTGGTCGTGAAACTCAACCGTAATTACTGATATCTATCTCGTTGTAAGTGTTTAATTTTCTCTTTGGTTTCATTATTAACATTTTGAAAAGAAAAATATTTCGTTTTTTTACATAACATAACCTAAAGCTCGGTAAAATCTGAACAATAAAACAAGTGAATATTTTGGATGACAAGTAGAGGACTAAACTGGTGGTAGGACCTCTTGTGAGTCCGCACGGGTAGGTACCACCACCCTGCCTATTTCTGCCGTGAAGCAGTAATGCGTTTCGGTTTGAAGGGTGGGGCAGCCGTTGTAACTATACTGGGACCTTAGAACTTATATCTCAAGGTGTGTGGCGCATTTACGTTATAGATGTCTATGGGCTCCAGTAACCACTTAACACCAGGTGGACTGTGAGCTCGTCCACACATCTAGTCAATAAATGGTACTTAAGTATTTTTTTGTCTTTGCCTGTTTATATTGTTTAACCTTTGCCTTTTATTAGGGACTCAATTTATCAGTAAATATTTTGTTTAAGTGAGTGATTGTAACATATTGAATAAGATTTTTTATTTACTTCTTGGATGGGTGGACGAGCTCACGGCCCACCCGATGTTAAGTGGTTACTCTTACTTCCTCACTAATCTGTTTTCGCTATAGAACATAACCGTAGAGCTGGAAACATCCAACTACAGCGTGCGATGTTCTAGACGCACCGCGCTGTCGTGTTCAATCATATAATAAGAAATCTTAAATATTGAGTGTAATCTTATTACATACATATTCTAAATTAATGTTTTCGCATTTGTTTATCCGGTTGACTTGATACTTGGAATAGTTATTGTTGGCATTTCCTTAGCCCACTGAGTTTCTCGCCGGATCTTCTCAGTGGGTCGCGTTTCCGATCCGGTGGTAGATTCTGCGAAGCACTGCTCTTGCTAGGGTCAGTGTTAGCAACTCTCCGGTTGAGCCCCGCGAGCTCACCTACAAACGTTAGGGTGAAGCTGAAATAGCCTCTCAAGGCTACAAGAATAGGAAAAAAAAAAAAATATTTGGCATTTCAAGAATGGTTTTTATAACTGTACCGTCGGCTTAATATAAGTGTCACATGAGTAGTTTTAACAAATAAGTCTATTTCACACATTTACCGATAGCCTATAGAAACGAAGAAACAAAAAAGGAAAAACGGAAATAATTCTGGCGTGTAATTTATTTATTAAATTTGTTATTACAAACATCAAATTTGTTTAATCGTAGTATCTCTGGCTTTGTTCTTGTGGGTTGTTTTTGTGCCAGTCTGAATTCGGTTTGTTCTGCCATTCATGCCAGCCGTGCCAGTTTTTGTCCCAAGGTTTCCATCTTTGGTCCCACTGGTGGTTTTTGTTTGTTTCCTTGTCTGTTAACTTGTCGTCTTTATTTTCTTGGCTATATGTGCCAAATCCTCCTGGCCTAAAAATAATATGAATTTTAAAAAAATAGTTTTATAAGAATAATATATTTAACCAGCTGCTTCGCTCATGTTAATGTTTGTCAATCAGATGATGTGCCCACAGGCTGAGTATCCGCTGAGTTACTCGTCGGAACTTATCAGTGGGTTGCTATTCCGATCCGGTGGTAGATTCAGCGAAGCACCGCTCTTGCTAGGGCTAACAAGTCCCTCTAGGTTGAGCTCACGAATGAGCTGGCAGGACTTGGAGCCAAAATGTGCATAGGTAGCTGGAATAGCCCCTTAGACTACCAACAAATAGGAAGGAGGAAAAAAAAGGAACTATTCTATAGCTGCTAATTGGAAAAACGCAAAACTTGCATACATACATAATGGGAGTAATATGCCTTTTTCAAATACTATATTATTGTGCATTTTTTTTCTTGGCCCCTTCTAATAGTGGCACTATAAAGTATGGAAAATTCTCTTGAAGGAAATTTAAATTTATAGTGTTATTTCTTCGCCGAAAAAATATCCTCTACAGATAGTATTTATTGAAAGGTATCAAATTTTCTTTCGTGTGCCCTGGACAAACTGTATGCAAAATTCTATACGCATGTTTAATTGGTAACGGATTAAATAGTTTCTTTATACTGTCGTTGAGACAATCCAGTTTTTTTGCTATATTTCTTCTATTTGGCTACAGTACCTGTTCTCATTATTGGCGCTGGAGTCGCTGGGGTGACCGAATCGATTCCCAAGTTCCGCTGGCGTTCTCTTCGCTTGTTGGTATCTGATTGTAACAAATTCTGCTGCTCTTTCCGCTATCATTATGGTAGGTGCTGCCGTATTACCTGTATTATTAATATTCAAAGTTATTTCGATAAAAACTCACGAAAGTAACGTTGGACTGGAAAATAAACGACAAGGGTCCGTCGCCTGGTATGTAAGACGCCGTACAATATATGAAGCCGTCAGTGCAATAGTGGCCTAAGCTTACCACAGCTAATATGGAGATAATGAAGTTCGAATTCACCTTTACAATACTTTGGAGGCAAAAAAATACGCGCTAAAATGATGTTTACAAAGTCTTCTGTTATCTATGGATGAAACTAGGGATAGGCCGATTTTGCATCAAAATTTGTTATGCTTTAAATAAATTGCAATACATAATCACAAATATGAATTGTGGGTTAGGTCACTTTTGCGCTGATGGCCTCATATGTTGTATTTCAAAATGAATTGATCGTGTGAAAATTTTTCTAAATAACTTTATAATAATGAAATAATGAAAATAGAACTAACAAGTTTCTAGAAAAACGTATTTAACAGCGGTAGGGATGTGTGAAAAGGGATACTGTGAGCTCATAATAATATAGATTCATATCAACATCTCGTGTGCTACGAAAGATTACGACAGCTTTTATTAAAATACAAAAGAGACCTCGTATTAATATCTTATTATGGACAACGGTACTGTCTGACTGTGACACTAATAAAAACTTAAGATCGTGTAGTTAAACGTCCGTCTATCAAAGGTGTCATCCGCTTCAAAATAGAAAAGATAGCAGGCTAAATAATTGAAACACACTGTTTCGCAAAATTTTAAGTAAACTACGAGGTATCAGGTGCTGCAATTGTTCTTCCTACAAGGACTAACATAACACTTCAACTCGTGTAACGAATTATAATCTATACTAATATTATAAAGCTGAAGAGTTTGTTTATTTGTTTGAACGCGCTAATCTCAGGAACTACTGTTCCCATTTTGAAAAATTATTTCAGTGTTAGATAGCCCATTTATTGAGGAAGGCTATAGGCTATATAGCGTCACGGTAAGACCAATACAAGTGGAGCACCAATATAGAATGTTTCTAAATAGGGGTATAAATAGCTCCTTAACATTCTATAATTCAAAAATATTGTCACTTTCTACGTAAATGAAGTGGGGGGTAAAATTTAGCGTTATGCTAAAGTAACTATTCCACGCGGACGGAGTCGCGGGCAAAAGTTACTGAAATCATACCTGACGGAACCGTTGGCATTATTGACGCATCAGCCACGCGTAAACCTGAAATTCAAGAACAAAACCTTAATTAATCATCTTTACGTCAACTATATGCGATTTTAATAAACTAAGAAAAATTTAATAAGCTAAATTGTTGGTCAATTTATTAACCTTTAATGAAATTTCTACATAGTGTCGAAAAAAAAAAAAAAAAAAAAAACATTCTCGTAATCCTCAAGGCTTTATTACAAGACATATTATGTAGAACTATTAGATTTCTTGAAAACCTACCCTTTATTCCATGAACCCTAAGCTGCATATCCACTACAGCCATCGGGTCGGTACGCGGCCCCATCTTGCAAGTACCAACTTGGTGGTTTTCAGGGGCGGTTTGATGTTGCGCCAAACATCTAAAGAATTCAGGTGTCGGAGAAAGTCCACCGCCCTCACATTCATTCCCATATCCTTCTGTTGGAGTCATTCCATACTTTTCACGCATTATCTATTAGAAAATGCACAATTACAAATTTTTATTTAAACACTACTTTACCCCGATTACGTTTTACTGTGATTGACACTAAATTATTGACTTAAATACACTCACTATTTGAAATAGCTCAAGCACCACTTTTGTTACGTTGTTCAGAAACTACATAGCAGATATCTTCCTAGGCCTCCCTAAATTTTTTTTCTTTTTATACTATCTGCTTCAATAACTTTGGTTAAGGAATTCCGACAACAATAACGATTTTGGCCCGATGTTCGATGACATTTTTTGTATAGATAATACGACAAGACTGATTCTTGAGTGATGATCGTATTGGGAAACGTAAAGTGAAACACGCCCCCCTCCCCTCCCTCTTACGTAAGGTGGCCCGGTAAAAAATGTTGTGAAGACCCCTAGACTGGGCTCACTGATTTAAATTGGGAGTGACCTATGTCCAGCAGTGTCGACATACGATGCTGATGTTTGATGCTAAACCTTACTAAAGCTTTTTTTTTATTGCCGTTTAGGCAGACGAGCATACGACCCACCTGGTGGTGAGTGGTTACCATTTATCATGGACGTCAGCAATGCCAGGAGCAGAGCCAAGCCGCTGTCTACCGTTTAATACTCTCCACAAGCCTCGTTTGAAGAAGGACATGTACATTATACAAGGTACATTATTAATTATATGTCCATAATTACCGTAGTGTTAGCTAGTTTATAAGCGATTTGAGCGGCCTCAACTAGCACATCCATCTCGTGCTCGTCATAAAAGTAGTTCGGTTGCATGAGCGGAGGCTGCGTTGGATCAACGGACTGCAAAGTGAGGTAGCCGCGACTGCGTGGATGTAGAGATATCGCTGATATCCTGTAATTCAGAATACACGTTAAAATATCTAAAAGAAAATTGTAAAATGTAGATTATTTTATATTAAAAACGAAATAAATAAGACTTCAGTTAATAATTACTGATTGTTTACTCCTGAAAAATACGTGAACTTCCTAAACGAATAAGTTTTTAATAAGCCTTAATAAAATAAAAAAATATTGGAAACAAATCACGCACGGTCATCCGGCCTCAATTTAGGATTCCCTGTATTATGGATACCAGAAACCGACAAACATACTTATAAACGTTAACACCCAGACAGAGAGCAAACAAAACTGTTTAATACACAATGTAAGCCCGATGTGGGAATCGAACCCAATACCCTCGGCGCAAAGTTAGGGGTGCTAACTAATGCTCTACCGATTCAATCGAACAATAAATATAATAATCAAGATTAAATAAATACTACTTACGATATCTCCTTCTTATCTGTAATTTCTTTCACTTTCACGTCATCAGGTATTACACCGTCTCCACAGGTGGCATAATAACCGCCAAAGAAGAATTGTATGTCAGGATGACGTCCGCCCGAAGGCGCGTACCGAGAGTTAACAATACCTGTTAACTGAAGCGTTTTGATTATAGATACATATAAAAAAAATATGTTAGATTTTCTAGAAAACGATTTTTTTTCTTGCTTAGATGGGTGGACGAGCTCACATCCCACCTGGTGTTAAGTGGTTACTGGAGCCCATAGACATATACAACGTAAATGCGCCACCCACCTTGGTATATAAGGTCTGAGTATAGTTACAATGGCTGCCCTTCAAACCGAAACGCATTACTGCTTCACGACAGAAATAGGCGAGGTGGTGGTACCTACCCGTGCGGACTCACAAGAGGTCCTACCAACAGTAATAAACAAACAATAATGAATAATAATGTAACAACGAGTTTAAATCTATTTAGACTTCATTAATATAAATTTGTGATGTGTCGTGAGCTTGACTCAGATCTAGGATAATAAAAAAATTAAAATTATACAGCTTCCACTTCGTGTTTCATGGTACGCGATGGTATCTTTGTGGTCTGCATGAACTCTATTTAACCCATAATGTGTCTAACTAGTGCATTAAAATATGATAATCCTCTTATTAAGCGATACACCATGTAGTTACAATATCGCTAGAAGGTTACCTATCAATCCTTATTTACTGGTGTTAGGACATCTTGTGAGTCCGCACGGGTAGATGCCACCGCCTTACCTATTTCTGCCGTGAAGCAGAAATGCGTTTCGGTTTGAAGGGCGGGGTAGCCGTTGTAATGTAAAAACTGTAGGTGTCTATGGGCTCAGGTAAGCACATAACACCAGGTGGGCCGGAAAGTCGTCCACCCATCAAATCAATAAAAAAAAAATTTGGAGCAGTAGCGTAATAATAGGTGTTTATATTGGATCCAGGCGACGGAGTAACACAAAGCCGCCGCAGCTCGAAATATATTTTACGACCACGACGGTCCGCCTTCATGTTTTCAAAACCATCACTAAAAGTGAACCTTAAAATAAATTTCACTCACTTGAGACATTCCAGTTCCTGACATAGGACCCATTCTGTTAAGCATATACTCCATAGCGGTTGCCCAATTCAATACAGGCACATCGGGCTCCTTTGTCAATGTGAAGGAGAGCTGAACTCCGACATGATTTTGTAAGTTTTGTCCTACACCTGGGAGCTCTTGTATAGTTGGTATATTAAATTTATCAAGGGTCTCTCTTGGCCCCACTCCAGACAGAAGTAATATTTGCGGAGAGTTCAATGTCCCTGCTGATAGTATTGCCTGGAAAATATAATCTTATTTGTATATCAATACACTCATGATAGTCGAGTGCAAAGAAAACTATTGCAATCTGACTTGTAAATATTCCATTTTGTGTACAATATTATCTTTAAAAGGAATAACACATCATAATCCGACTATTTGCTAATGTTAGTATTTGAAGTTCCAACATAGGTTTAGTTGTTTTGCCCTTGTTATTTATTTTTATCAACATATTGTAAGCAACCGTATTTTTAGGCATCTTACTAATTACCTCTTTTATAACTCCGACTGTTTTCGTTTGACCATCTTTTATGTACTCAACAGCAGTGACTTTCTTTTCAAGTGGATCAATGATGACCCTTGAACCCATGGCGTTAAGTAATACGTGTAGATTCTCCCTGTGTGCCGCAGGACGGAGGAATGCACGAGCCGAACTATAGCGTGAACCTCCACTACAATTAAACACATCCTGTAGTCAAGGTTTAAATTTATGACACTTTAAGATATCGGTTCCCATTTACAACAAAAATCAATGACATAATCGAAAATAGTAAGATTGTATTTAAAAAATTATATCAATAACGTCTGTTAAAAATTTATCTACAGTAATATATAAATCAACAGTGGTTTTTACAGATGTTCCGTTATAACTACTGAACCATGCATCCGATTGACTTCAAACTTGGTATCCATGTAGAAAAAACATGTACTTAATGGATAGGCTTATATTTATGAGTGTTGGACTCCCTACACCAGTTACGGGTGCGTTAATCATGAGAATCTTTGTGAGGGTGAGAAATAATAATGTTAATTTTAAATGCCTAGCGAAGCGGACGGGTACAGCTAGTATATGTTATAAATTTTCATAAATTTTATATTTGGTTCCAATTCTAGTTTAGATTTCGAGCATTTATTTCAATAGAAGTAGTGGCATATACGCTACGGTATCTGGTAATCATGAGATGGACTGTTGCTTAGAACTTTCCATATACCGCAAACAAAAAAATCTTATTATATAATATTTATTTTATACTTTAGAAACCTTTGTGTGGTAATTGGTAATTAACGTAACTCACTCGTTCATAGCTTGCGCGATTGTGAATCCTGTTATCGTTTCCCCATTCAGATCACTAGTAGGAGGATATCCGAGCTCAATTGCAGCTGAGACCACATCATGAGCGAACTGCGGCGCATACCGGAACTGCGAATTTAAGGCACAATGTAATGGCATGACATGACGAAGACACAAATCTAAAATGCAAAAAGAATATATATCTAGATCGTAAAATTGTAATAATGTGGACCCAAAGCGTAGAAACCTGTTTTTTTTTTCATAAAATAAAAATGCGAAAATGACGTACATCAAAAACTGCGGCAACAAATTGTGTAAAAATATTTTGGGGGTGACAAACGGCTTTTTTTTCGAATTGAATTGTTAAACTAATCTTTTAAGGGCTAGTTTTAGATATGTTTAATTAAATAGATACCCTCAAAGTTCACTTCTACGTTTCGAAAACCGTATTTAAACCACGATTAAGAACTTGGAACTAGAATTAAAATCAGTTCTGGATCGCAATCTCCTCGACTTCTTTATTTATACTTATAATGTCTATCTACCTTTTGCACTGGCATGAGGCCACCAGTTGTATGATATTGACTAGAAACCCCATTCCCGATTTCCTTATTGTCTTCGCTTTTTAAGAAGTGCGGAAGTACATCGAACCACGACCAACCCTCGGCGCCGTTTACCGCCCATCCGTCGTAATCGGCAGCGTGACCTCTCATATACATCATGCCGTTGATAACACTACAGCCACCTAAAGTAAATTTCAGCGCATGAAGATTGATTCAGACTAAACAAACATTCAGATTTCTATTCGGTTTTTGATACTTTACTTCGAATAGCCGAGTTATGTATCGACAAAATGACCAACAGTAATTACCTATAGTGATAGTAACTTAATTTTGAGTCTATTTAATACGATAATAGCATTAAAATGTAGAAGGTAATGACTGAAAACAATATACAGAGAACAGGCTATAACCTTGTGTGATATTTACAGGGATCCTAATATCATAAAAACTATAAAAATTGGACGCCTACGATGAGCAGGACATGTAGTTCGAATGGAGGAGACCAGAATGTCAAGACAACTAGTATAGACGGCTGTAACGGGCTGTAAGGCCTAAGATGGTGAATGACTGAAAAGAACTGTTGATATCCATAAGCGACGGTAACTACTTATTATCAAATGGGCCAGATGCTCGTCGATGCAATTAATAAAATTAATTTACCCAACATCTTTCCTCTTGGCCACGAGCATATTCCTCCATTTGCGAGGCATGCTTTCTCTTGAGGCTCAGTATAATACAGCCAATCTGTGTCATTGCGACCCCAATAAGCGGTCACCCAAGATGGCACCGCTGATTGAATAGGCTCGTCTCCTCCGGCTTCTAATAGTAACACCTGGCAACAATATTAAACATATCTTTCAATAAGTTATTAAAAGACGATGTTAAGGGACTCTCAAAGCCCATAGACACCAGATATAAGGTAGAACTTCTGCCGCATAAATAGACGTAGTACGTTTTGGGAAACTGTTTTAGATTGACATATTGTGTTAAAAGGCCAGTTAATGTATATTTATTTACGCGGTTTTAAGTGTTTGCTAAATAAAACCATAAGTATTTTGTGTGATAATTCACGTGACCATCAAACAATGCAGAAGCTATTACGATGTGATACGAGGCCTTGATTTTTTCTAGAAGATGTAACATCGAGGTAATTTTGTATATACTCGTAATTATAAACTGACCGCAAGGTGTTTTGTACGTCAAAAAAACACAAATCCTTTAATGAACCACGAATTGCTTCTTAATGTAGTATACTTTGCAAAAAAATCACAATCATAATTAGTTTATACCATAAATAAAAACATTATTGTAATAAAAACAGTAATATGAGGAAAGGGCATCCTAAAATGACTTGGTGAATGATACAGATATGATATCTGATCTGTATGAAAAAATAGGTCATTCTGCGCCGACCCCATAGTGTGATAATTGTAAGAAGAAGACAATTATAAATAAAGCCCTTTACACTCTGCGATTCTTAAAAAGTAATATTTAAAAAAAATATATTGTTCATGATCGCAATCCATGTTTTCATTACGGAAATTTCACAAACGAAAACGTAAAGAAATAGATTTCAGCACTGGTGAAGTTAATTAAGTTTATTCTACGATAATTTTTTAAATAATTTAATGTACAAAATACATGATTCGTTTACGATACGATAAACTCTTTTTTTTTAAATGCACTATAATTTTTTACATTTCTTGGAGTTTAGGCGACTTGGGATCGAAATCTCTATTGGAATTATGGAGCAAAATTGCAACACAAACAAGCCATACCGTAATGCCGGAACCACACTGCGCTATTAGCTATTCGTTATGCGAGCTATTCACGCGCATACGGCGAAGTGTGGAGAGTATATTCGTCAATATTCGCTTTATTCGTACGCATAACACATAAGGACGAATAGCAAATATGTACGCGTATCCTTCGACTTGTCGGTTTTTTGACACACTTCAAAGGACAGGAATAAGGCGAATATGCGCATCGACTGCCCACACTTCGGTGAGTCATTCGCTCGCTTGTGGCGGTCGTATATCGACGTGTCTTATGACTTGTAATCATCCACCAGCGTTTTCTTTTCGGTCTTTTAGGTCTTTTAGGTCTTTTAGTAACTTTGTACAACAAGTATTGGTAAGAAACATTTAGGAAATAATAAATGGCGGCAACTCTCAACACGTCCATCGCTCCACGCAAACAAGACACATATTTGCCTTATTTGGCATAATTCAGCGCACAAGTTCGAAGTGTGGATGACATGTTTCTTGCTTGCGCGCTTAACATATATTTTGGCGAATACGGCGTAGTCACATAACGAATAGCGCATAACGCAGTGTGGTTCCAGCATAATACCAAGCAAAGCGAGCTCACAATATGCCTCATACCTAACGTGACCATACGTCCCGCTTTGGGCGGGATTGTCCCGCTTTCAGGCTGTCTGTCCCGCTGTCCCGAACGAGAACGAAAATGTCCCGCTTTCATTTATTTGTTGTGCATGTGTATAATAGAAACTTACCGAATACTTACTTATCCCAAATCCTTATTGTATTACAAAATACATACTAAAGTAACTAATTTTGCTGTAGAAAACTAGTTTTTTGTTGCGAAATTATTTATAAATATAATTTTAAACGAGGTTGGTGTAAGAATTAAGAGGCCAGTGAAGGTAAGATACCATAATAAATTATTTCAAGTCATTTTAGACCATATATTTTATTTTGCACTTAAATATTGTATTTTACTCCGACGTACCCTATATATGTATTTATTTATACTAGAGGTCCCGCAGTAGTCGAAATGCGACTATAATAATTAATTGGAATGGTAAGTTTGTACACTATTATGATTGTATTTTATACTTCTATAATCACAAATTTTGCCAAGGCTACACTATAAATAATATGTGGTGTCGTGGGAAACCAGGTAGGAACGAAGTTCCTTCGGCTAATGTAGAATCGACACAAATTGCAAAAAAAATCGTGCTCATTTTTATGTAGGTTTTCTTGATTTTTCTCTTAAATTTTGCTGATTACTTTTTATTTAAGTACAAGAAAGTATTTAGGAAATTCAGTATTTTAGGAAATAATAAATTACTTTAAATAAAAAAACATCGTAATTCAAATTATCAACTAAAATAACAAAATATGTCTCTTTATTTTTGTTTGACAACATAAAATTACATAGAAATAGAAAAATAGAAATAATAATAGAAAAAGAATGGATGAGAGAACGAAAAGAAAGAGGGAGAAAGAGAAAGGTACTACTCGCTTGTGTATGCGACGGTCGCGCCTGCGCACGTCTCATTTAACGGTTTTATTCCACGCACTTTTTTCCACGGATTTTTTCTTACGGTTTTACTATCACATTTTTTTCAGTTCGGTCGCGCAGCAAAATCTCTATCCCTCCAAGCCTGCCGTAAGGAACTTCGTTCCAAAAAATATTAATAAAGACAAACAATATTTAATCTATTCTCAATTTGACCACAAACTTCAAGAACAAAAGCTTGACAATAAATAGTATGCAGGCGTGTGTGCGTCAAATACATGGTATGTAGTGTGTGTAATGTTTTCTTTATTGATTTAATGTATCTTTTGTGCATTATTTAAAAAAAAAATTAGCATTGTGCACTTCTTCTCTATATTCTCTATAAGTGTGGAAAATTTCATACTCCTCCGTCCACGCAGTTTTCGTAAAAAGGGATACAAAGTTTTTGCTTCACATATTAATATATAGATACGAAATTCCGTAGACGTCCCGCTTTGACACGAAAAAAAATGTTCACGTTACTCATACCACATAATCGAACGTTTTATAGTCAACTACTAAAGTACTTTAAAACTGCGTCGAATTTGTACGTTAAGGAGAATAAACTGCATGTGCGAACACAATCGACGGAACTTCGCTTCATCAATGATCGTAGTTGTAATAAAACGCACAGTCTGGAGTCCTAAGTTGTTAAGTCTTATTTTTGGAACGAAGTTCCTTACGGCAGGCTTGGAGGGGATAGGGATTTTGCTGCGCGACCGAACTGAAAAAAATGTGATAGTAAAACCGTAAGAAAAAATCCGTGGAAAAAAGGGCGTGGAATAAAACCGTTAAATGAGACGCGCGCAGGCGCGACAGTCGCATACACAAGCGAGTAGTGTATAATACCTTTCTCTTTCTCCCTCTTTCTTTTCGTTCTCTCATCCATTCTCTTTCTATTATTATTTCTATTTTTCTATTTCTATGTAATTTTATGTTGTCAAACAAAAATAAAGAGACATATTTTGTTATTTTAGTTGATAATTTGAATTACGATGTTTTTTTTTTATTTTAAGTAATTTATTATTTCCTAAAATACTGAATTTCCTAAATACTTTCTTGTACTTAAATAAAAACTAATCAGCAAAATTTAAGAGAAAAATCAAGAAAACCTACATAAAATTGAGCACGATTTTTTTTGCAATTTGTGTCGATTCTACATTAGCCGAAGGAACTTCGTTCCTACCTGGTGTCCCACGACACCACATAATTTTTTACCTTGAGCACAGCGCACCAATTACCCAGCAATGTCACGCATTCCTCCCATTCAGAAAGCCATAGATTCGGATCTGGGTGCGTAAGGGCGTGGATTGAGATCCGTGTCGTATATAACATCTAAACATATGTAAAAAAATATTGCTGAACCAATGTTCAGCGAAAGAAAATTCTTTACGGTCACAAGGTTCGAACAAATACCTTTTAAATTTAATTTTTTATTACTAACGCTATTTTTAAATGTTTATAAATTACGGTAACTACATGACATTAGGTTGACCTTGAGATTATTTAATTTAGAATAATAAAAATCATCTTGCATGGCTGTGCATTACTGGACTCGAATTTGTCAGGCACTTTACCTACGGTTATAAAACCTTAATTGCTGAGTCTGGATTGAAAATATTACCTTCCATTGAGGATTCTCCGAGAGTCTTGCAGCCACCACTGCACCAGCTGTCCCACCGCCCACGACAACAAAGTCGTAGCTATCATCAAGTTGATCTCTGCTCTTGATTCTGTTGCAAGGGTCTGCTAAATCACAGCGCCCATTGATGAATGACTCCAATATACTCATGAAGAGTAGGAATTGGCCAGGACAAGACCCCGCCATTGCTGGCCCCACCTCTTCGATGGGACATGCGCATGCCTAAGGTAATAGATTAATTTGTTAAATTGCATTTTGTGTATTAACAATGAATGGTAAACAAATAAAGTTCACATTACAATGTGAACTTTTTTTTATTGCTTAGATGGGTGGACAAGCTCACAGCACACCTGGTGTTAAGTGGTTACTAGAGACATCGACAACGTAAATGCTCCACCCACCTTGAGATATAAGTTCTAAGGTCTCAAGTATAGTTACAACGGCTGCCCTACCCTTCAAACCGAAACGCATTACTGATTCACGGCAGAAATAGGCAGGGTGGTGGTACCTACCCGCGCGGACTCTCAATAGGTCCTACCACCAGTAAAAAACTTATTTATTATTGCTTAGATGGGTGGATGAGTTTACGGCTCACTGGGTTTTAAGTGGTTACCGGAGCTCATAGACGTAACAACGTAATGCCGCCTCCCAATTTGAGTTTGTAGTCTCAGTTTTATAGTACGCAAAACTCTAAGTTATCTTATTTAAGTATTAGATTTGATTTTGAGGTCGAAAACAACATAAATTAAGGAAGCTACATAGAAAAAAACAAGAATATAAATTAAAATAATTATGATTAATATTAATTTATATTAGTTTATATTAATATTAATATTAGATTAAATTTAAATAAAAAAATATACAATAGTCCTCGTCGATCACAATTTCAATTACTATACAGATTTATGACTTACAAGCGTGATCCGTAAGATAACTTGTTACACCAGACTATCTTTTTTTTATTGCCATTGCAGGGAGACGAGCCTACGGTCCATCTGAACCATGAACGTCAGCAATACCAGGGCCAGAGCTAAGCCACTACCTACCGGAAATCTATCTATCTTGAAAACTTAACCACTAGACTGACAATAGAGTTGTTCGCCGTTGCTTCACAGTTGTTTAAAATTATAACAGGACTAACTAACAGGATAACTAGGTTCTTCTTTGATGATGTGGTATTTTCTATCAAGTAATATGTATATAGGTGATTTTATTTTAAACCTTTTATATAAATAGCTTAGTGTCTGTACCATATTTTATTAATAATTTTACTTTGTCTTTTGTCTTTACGGCTTTGTCGTGTTTTTCTTCAAACAAATTTTGAAAAGCGACAATATGATAGGTAGCGGCGCTGCCATGCATCTAGTACCACTATACATGAGACAGGATGGGCACTTACCACCATGTTCTTAAGCTGGTTTAGTTTTGATCAATAAAACATAACAATGCTTAACCTACACTTATCCATTGAAATCTGTGTTTTTGTTACTGACGGTAGAGCATCTTGTGAGTCCACATGGTAGGTACTACCCTGCCAAATTCTACCGCGTAGCAGTAATGCATTCTGACTCGAAGAGTAGGGTCATCATTGTACGATAAAACTGAGTTTTCATTGTCATGATGGGATTCATGTCTTAAGGTGGGTGGCGGCATTAACGTTTTTGATGGGGTAACCACTTAACACCATGTGAGCATGGTGTCCGTTCAACCATTTATGCAATAAAAAACCAGTACTATTAAAGTGAAGAATGAACAAATCGCGATCAGGAATGAAATGTCGTGTATTTCCTTGTTAGCCTGATTTTACAGTCACGCAATATTTAATGGTGACTTCGTGATATAATTAGAAAAACTGAATTGTCCTATTATCCTTGGTTCTTGTAACTCACTGAACTACACAAAGAAGATCAATAGAATGCACGCAGGTATGGATAATAAGAAAAAAAATTCTTCCGCGGTGTCGCAGAGTAACTTAGACGTCGGGCCGTCGGAAGTGTAGTATACGAGCGGGCTGTAAGCGACCCCTAGGAACACCTCGAGAATATAGAAGGGAGCTCCTGGCCCCTTCGTCTAGCTTGCGGTAGTGTGGTCCAACCTTAAGTGGTGCGGGAGTACACATAACAAGTGCCTCTCGCCTTGGGTTGCCTATGGGGCTCCCCCATTTGCAACCCTTCGCTATTCCCTCCCGTGACTTTTTTCTGGGTAGAGTTTTCATCCCCTCTCATTCCCGAGCTTCGCGATAAAGAGGGCCCAAGTTGGAAGTAGCATACTTAACGCCTTAAGCTGCCTCTGTGAGCCGGAGCAATGCCAGCCTGCCAAAAACTATCAAATATGATTTCACAAACTATCATTGTTCTCGTGTAAGTATTATCCGGCAAAATCATCATCCCTGCTCCATTGGATAAAGAGTTTCTGTCCGGGTAAAGGGATTTTCCTCGTGGCTATCCGTGTCCGGTAAACACGATGACCCGTTATTGTTATTAAAATTATTATTTTTATTGCCCTTGTAGGCAAACGAGCATACGGCCCACCTGATGGTGAATGATTAAAGTCGCCCATGGACTTCAGCAATGCCAGGGGCAGAGCCAACCCTCTGCCTACCGTTAAGTACTCTCCACAAGCCTCGTTTGGAGAAGGATATTTCATAGCAATCGGAAAACACCGTGGAGGGGAGCTCATTCCAAAACCGGATGGTACGTGGCAAAAAAGATCTCTGGAAACGTACTGTGGATGAACGCAGTGGCACCAGGTAGTATGGATGAGATGATGATGGAAACGAGATGATGGCATCATCTCAAACAATTGGATGTTGGATTAGTTTAACTACTACAAAACTGTCAATAAAAAGTACAAATTTTGCCACATCATGGCGATACGGCGTTGTCACCGATTTGTGTATAATAATTCCGGCATGACTTGTCACCTTAGGCGAGGTCGCGTGCGTGCGAAGTAGCAATTAATTTATTTGTAAAGTGCTTCCGATATATGTACATACAAAAGAACACCCCCAGATATTTTCAGGCATAAATCACCAAATCTCCTTATAATATAATAATTTCTTCGTTTTTCGTGATATATAAAATATATAAGACCTTAAGGCCTGCCGTCTTGTATGAATCAGCTTGTTGGAAGACTAAGATAGCGGATAAGGCGATTGCATGCAGCAGAGATGCGAATGTTGCGATGGATGTGTGGAGTAACGAGAATGGATAGAATACCGAATAAATATGCTAGAGGAAGTCTGAAAGTGGCACCTATGACAAAGAAGCTGAGAAGTGCGCGTTTGGGATGGTATGGACATGTGATGAGACGAAATGAAAATGAGGTTGGTAAGAGAATGTTAACTATGAATGTGGAAGGACATAGAGGAAGAGATAGACCTAAGAAGAAATGGATGGATTGCGTGAAAGACGATATGGGTAAGAAGGGAGTGAGCGAAGAAATGGTATATGATAGAAGAGTATGGAAGGAGAAAACATGTTACGCCAACCCCAGATGACTGGGAGAAGGGCTGGATAATGATGATGAATAAAAAAAGCGGGATCAAACCGCAAAAGTACTTTTAATTATGTCAGTATTGGTCAATTCGTGACTAACACAAGGGCGAGCTCAGCTCACCTGTTAATTAGTGTTTATCAGAGCCCATCGAAATCACAATGTGAATACGGCCACCCACCCGCCTTACTCTGCATTGAAGGGCGACACTATAACAGCTAAATACTTTTAACTAATTAGTTTTAATTGACACATTTTAATATTACGAACCTCTGCTGCTCGTATCATCTTCTGTCTTCAAAAAAGATACCTGTAAAAAAATGTAAAAACCATCAATGGTTTCCAATGTTACAATTCGACCTAAAAAAAATAGGAAAGTTCAACTCAGCACGTACCTAACTTCTTTTTGTATCTTGTGTTGTACTTTTTGTAAATTATGTGGGGCAAGTACATACTCTTATTAAATTATGTGAATTACTCGTATATTTAATGTAGGACACATTCAGCGGTGGATTTACACTAGGAGCAGTCGGGGCAAGTGCCTATGGCGGCAATTTTTTAGGGCGGCAAAATTTTGAAAGTGAAAAAAATTTTTAATTGTTAGAAAAAAACAAATATTTATTTATGTTTTTGGAATATATAATAAAATTTCTGCAATAAATTAGTTATTTTAATTTTGAAAAACAAAATATATAAACTATATTAATATACTTACTAGTTTAAGTAAAATTCCAGTATTGGGGCGGTTTTTTTTCCGGTGCCCAGGAGCGGTATTAAGTTTAAATCCGGTCCTGGACTACTACTACTAGCAATAGGACATATTAATAAGCCGAACGTGTAAGTACCGTTAATCTGTTCATTACTACCGCGAAGTAGCCATAAAATTCGTCGTAATAGGGGTCTAAGAGATTCACCGGAGAATGCATGGTACCGTTTTCTGTATACTATATCAGGCTACTGCAATGACCAACGCGCATCCACCATGATAAGGCGTCTAAGTCCACACGTGTATATACTACCCTGCCTATTTCTGCAGCGGAGCAGTCATACCTTCTGATTTGAAGTTCCGATGTTTTACAATACCATTAACATTAGGACGGGGTGCACTATTGACTTTGCATAACTTGAATCTGTGTTGCATAACCGCACCGTGACTACATAACGTATTGAAAACCACCGAAAGATTAAAAATATATATTTATTAATTAACTAGCTGACCCGGCGGACTTCGTAGTGCCTCAATTGATAAATAAAAGACCGACGGGGGACACATCAAAGGAAAAACAAAATTGTTATTTTTATTCAATTCCGAGCATTTTCATATTTATCTACCTTTTAAACCTTCTCTGGACTTCCGCCAGTAATTCAAGACCAAAATCAGCCAAATCGGTTCAGCCGTTCTCGAGTTTTAGCGAGACTAACGAACAGCAATTAATTCTTATATATAGAGATTATCTAAGTATTAATTTCCTGTAAACTTTTTTTTCTTGTCTTACTGAAAAGATCTATTGATACCAAATAAATTACGAACCTAAAATTTATCATACTTCTTCTTGAGAATTAATCTGAAAACCAGAATTTTAAAACGATGCAAATATCCCTTACAGTTATAAAAATGAGAAGGTTATTAAACTTTGAACAAAGGCATTACCATCAGAACCAGTTATTTATTTATACAAACAAATATGAAACATTAGGAATGCAAGCTCAAACACAGAAAACTAGTTACCTACTTTAAGAAATTGTCTGTTTCATGTACAGTTATGATTTTGTTTACTTGTATTAATCAAGCACATAAGTAAACTAAGCATAGTCTAAAAAGTTCAAGCATAGTAAAAACCAAAAGTTACAAAAAATTGACGTGATAGTAGGTCTTTTTCGGTTAGTATTCAAAAAATCAATTAGGAATAGGCTTTTTTTCAGTAAATACAGTAATCGCTTTTTACGGCCCCTAGAGAAAGAGATAGTATGATGCTATTCTAGGCATCTAGTCTAGAAGGGACAAAATCCAAATATATAGCAAGAAACACACACGGGAATTTGAATCCCCTATTTTTTTGCTCATTTTTCGTATGTTGCCAAGAGGTTAGTGACACTTCCATTAGTTAGAGTTCATCCATACTACCTGGAGCCATTGCGGTCATCCACAGTGCGTTTCCAGCGGTCTTTTTTGCCACGTACCATCCGGCTATGAAATGAGCTCCCCTCCCCGGTCTTTCCCGAGCGCTATGACATGTCTTTCTTCAAACGAGGCTTGTGGAGAGTATTAAGCAGTAGGCAGCGGCTTGGCTCTGCTCCTGGCATTGCTGAAGTCCATGGGCGACGGTAACCACTCACCATCAGGTGGGCCGTACGCTCGTCTGCCTACAAAGGCAATAAAAAAAAAAAAAAACTTCCAGTTATCATAACTATTTACGGCTTCTTAAAACGCGTATCTCCGACTTTGTTGCCGCTACCATTGAAAAATTTAGTCCATACATTGAGTGATTGTAAATCGTGCAAGCATTTCCTTATCGTCTCTATTCAATAATATTCTATATGATAAATAAATTATAATTGTTTATGAAAAATGAAAGAACTCGTCGCGACTCCCCAACCAAAACGTACGTAACTTAACCATCCTACATCTAAAAACTGCCACCTCCATAATAACTTTAATGCATACTTTATAAAGTACTAGCTGACCCGGCAGACTTCGTAGTGCCTCAATCGATAAATAAAAGACCTAAACTTTTGTATAAACAAAATTGTTATTTTTATTTAAATCCGACCATTTTCATATTTATCTACCTTTTAAACCTTCTCTGGACTTCCACAATTAATTCAAGACCAAAATTAGCCAAATTGGTTCAGCCGTTCACGAGTTTTAGCGAGACTAACGAACAGCAATACATTTTAATATATATAGATACATAAATATCGTTACATCGTATCTTACTTTACTCTATCTTCAAGTTTATGATATTACTTCATTTCGACAAAATAATTTTGTACATTATCATACATTTATTAGCTGGTTTGCGCTTTCAGATGGATTTAATATGTTCGTCTTACAACTTTAAAGTAAGTGTTTACAGCTATAGTAGCCGTCTTTCAAGGGTCACCTTTTTAAGAGCATTGAAATGCTAATGACACATCTTAACAACTCTTACAGAAAAGTTATATACTTACAAAACGTATCGGAGATAATTGTCATGTATTTCATTGTTTATATTATTATTATTATTGTTGTTTTTTTATAGTATTTATAGCCCACCCGTGTATACGTAATAATATGCAAAGCTGTGTAATAATACCTTGTTCTCCTCTGCATATCAATCGAGATTCTTTTCTTTTTGTTAAGTCGTTTTACAGTTTTCAATAAAGTTTGAAAATGTATTTTTTCCACCTCTACAAGAATCAAATGTCAATAACACAACCAAAAAGAAAACGTAATACAAAAAACGATTCTTGAGCTGTAGGTAATTATGTTCAAATTTCAACCACAGGGTGAATAGTTGCATATGCATAAAAGAGTTGAAAATAATAGTTTAAAAAAACTAACAAAATACGCTTTTATAGAAAATCCAACTAAAAAATAGAAAATGTACGAAAAATTGATATTTGTTTTTTTACAATAAAATCATTTTTTCTTCACTATTTTTAATTCAAATTTATTTTCTATTTAGTATTTTGTTTGTTTTTTTTAACTATTAATTATTTTTCATTTTTTAGTTGACTTTGAATTTTTTCAGTATATTTTTTTAAATTGAAATTGGTATTTTAATTTGAATTTAAATTGATTGTCATCGGTCCTTAATAAGTATACCAAATTTCGAGTTAATCCTACGTTTTGAAGGGGGTCAAAATCATGTTCAAAGATTCTCTTACATACTAACATACACACATCTGAAGCTAATAAAAGTGTATTAAAAACCGAATTAGCAAACGATAAAATAATGTGATTTTAAAATCAAAATTTATTGTATAAATAATTATAATAATTCTCGTTTTTCTGTCTACATTTCTTAAGGGTTGCTTTACGTATTTATTCTTTAAAAATATACACTACGATCAAATAAAAAAAAGTCTAATAAAAATATACGAACCTGTATAAATTTTGTCACTCACACTATAATAATATAAATGGTAAATGAAGATGAGCGCGCGTTGCAGGTGAGTTTGTTACCGCGGACCGCGTCAAACTAACGCAGTCTGTATGAGATGATTGTATACTATATCAATTCAAAGTACGGGAATTTTACCTGGATGACGATTTTATTTTTTATTTTTTTATTGCTTAGACGGGTGGACGAGCTCACAGCCCACCTGGTATTAAGTGGTTACTGGAGCCCATAGACATCTACGACGTAAATGCGCCACCCACCTTGAGATACAAGTTCTAAGGTCTCAAGTATAGTTACAACGGCTGCCCCACCCTTCAAACCGAAACGCATCACTGCTTCACGGCAGAAATAAGCAGGGCCTACCCGCGCGGACTCACAAGAGGTCTTACCACCAGTAAATCTGTAAAACTGTTTAAGCGTCAAAATATATCGCTCCTGTCAACAATGCATGATACATTTAAATGGCCACGAGGATAGGCGGATAGAACACACATGTAATTTTTTACTGAAACCTGAAAATGTCGGTATTAATGAAATTTAAACTTCATTGTGAAGAAGTCGTCATACAATGTACCTATCGCGGTGTTCGAATCCCACAAGCACGCGAGCAAGGGACCAAACTATCTTAAGTAATTAATTTAGCGGTATTTTATTACCTGATACTGTTCCGTCAGCATTGAGGTCATTCATTACCTAGTGGAAGATTCAAACCTCAACATTGCATGACATGAGAAGATGAGTAGATAACGTGGAGGCAGCAGCGGAAGCATGAAATTTGAACATGATGCTTAGCTTTTGCCTGGCGTCGTGGCGTCGATGCTTGGCGGCGATGAGTCATGGAAGTCTATGCTCGACTTCTGCAAGTGCACCATCTCGCAGAAGGAGGCGGCGGGGCGAGTGAGGCAAAGCTCTCCTCACTACGCAGAAACCCGCCGCCGCCGAGCAGGGGGTCGGGACCGGGGTCGTATCCGTGACCTGGCCCCCTAAGAGCTAGGGGTCCCACCCGTTTTGTGCGGAGAGAGACCCAGACGTGGGGTGGCTTGCTTTGCACGCTCACCCGCAGTAGGAAGCCGGGTGATGGTAGAACGCGTTCCCCCGACCGCTCTGGGGGAAGGTGTAACGCGGCGCCATCAAAGCGGGCTCTCGGCCCGCTGAACGAGGGAACCGGTGGTCGTGTCGCTGGCGGCCGCCGGTCCGGCGTCCGTGGGACGGTGGGATGGATGTAATGTGCTCTGCGTCAACCCTGTCCCGCCGTTTCAATAGCCCCGACTGGGCTCCGGCCCGGTCCGAGGTAGGGCGCCGGTTGTGAGCGGCAGGAGTTTTTAGTGAGGTTCAACTCCCACATACCCCACCGGCCGCGCGGGTGGGGATCCGGCGATTTTCTCCTGTGGAAAAAAAAAATGATGCTTAGCTTTAGACTAAATAGCAAAATAATTCAAATCCAATATGAAACCATCGCAATATGTGCGATAAAATGACAAGATTTCGTACTTGGATGGGTGGACGAGCTCACAGCCCACCTGGTGTTAAGTGGTTACTGGAGCCCATAAACATCTACAACGTAAATGCGCCACCCACGTATAGTTACAACGGCTGCCCCACCCTTCAAACCGAAACGCATTACTGCTTCACGTCAGAAATAGGCGGGGTGGTGGTACCTACCCGTGCGGACTCACAAGAGGTCCTACCACCAACTTACGAATAGGTAGCTTATTCTCTGTTTATCCTATGATTATAGTACTTTTTGTTATTATTTTTTGTCAAACTCTTGTCCAGGTAAATGACCGAAGTCAAAACTCAACAGTGATTTTATTTTGAACGCAATCATTACAGTACATTTTTGTAAAAAAATTCTCGCAAAATGGAAGGATTTCATTAATAGGTAGGTACATGTATACATAAAAATCACTGTTTACTACACATACAAATTTGAAGACCTGATTCGTTTTTGGCTGTTCCTATCAAGGCCTAACAAATAACTCCTGCAAATATTTAGCACTCACATGCAAGCAGAATAAAAATTTTCATAAGTAATGATGACCGTGTAATTTTTTAATAAAGCCTGGTCACTGTGGTCACTCTTTTTTTTATATCTTCATATCAATAACTCTACTTTACTACACGGAAGTAGCAATATTTTTTCCATATTTTTTTTTACATAACCAGTACCGAATTGGTGTGATTTCCATTTAGGCATACAAGTTTTTGTTAATTGTTCTGTTATGACTTAAAATCATATGATTAGTTTACTTTTGTTTACAAAACTCACGGCCGTGAACTAAACGTGCAAAGGATTTTGACATGCCAACTAATGATAAAATGTAGGCATACTTACCTTACTATATTTCGTCTTTGTCAGCAACTTATCGTCATCGTCCATTATTAGCGATAACTCTCTTAGAAAACACTTAATTTATGTTTGATGAGTTCTTACTACAATATTCGAATGGAGCTCCTAACTTTTCAGCGATATTGCGATCCCCATAAACATGAACACTATGTTAAAAATATTATATTTCCATGGATTTATTATTGCCTATAGCTATTGCCTATAGCGTAAGCCTTAGTTTTTGTTGTTGTTGTAGAAACACACTGCCCTCGTAATCTAACAACAATTCACTACCAATAACAAGTCACCGGAGACATTACTACGTTAATCCCATCACCTCATTCAAATACGAGGATTAAATCTCAATTTTATAGTATGACATCCTTCAAAACGGCACACATTGTTGCTTCACGACAGAAATAGGCACGATGGTTCCTTGCCTAATCAAACCATCTGGGGTCACAAAACATCCATTATGAAGTCGTCGTGGCCTAAAGGATAAGAAGTCCGGTGCATTCTTGTTGAGCGATGCACCGGTGTTCGAATCCCAGGCGGGTACCAATTTTTCTAATGAAATACGTACTCAAAAAATGTTCACGATTCACTTCCACGGTTAAGAAATAACATCGTGTAATAAAAATAAAACCCGCAAAAATTATAATTTGCGTAATTACTGGTGGTAGGGCCCCTTGAGTCCGCACGGTTAGGTACCACCGCCCTGCCTATTTCTGCCGTGAAGCAGTAATGCGTTTCGGTTAGAAGGGTGGTGCAGCCGTTGTAACTATACTGAGACTTTAGAACATATATCTCAAAGTGGGTGGCGCATTTACGTTGTAGATGTCTATGGGCTCCAATAACCACTTAGCACCAGGTGGGCTGTGAGCTCGTCCACCTAAAAAAGCAATAATTTTTTTTTTTTTTAAATTCACAAATTAATACTTTACGCAAATGAACACGACAGTTTTCCTTTTGTGAACGTGTAATGTAATTTACCTGCTCAAGCCAAAACCATATTTTATAATGATTTTGATGTCTGATTGCCTATTAGTACTCTTAGTCTAAAGTAAAATATGCCATTACATTTTTTATTGCAACATTGAAGAAAAGAACATTTTGAATTATTATCATCGGCAACTTTTATTCAGACAAGCTCCGATATCAAATATTTTTATCTATTAAGCGCAGAAACTCTGTAACCGGGGAAATAAAGATTCCCATGAAGGCAACAATTAGAGGCCACGAATGCTTCGTCGGTGCAATCACAAATCACAATACGTGGCCATTACTAATGCACATGTTCCGGTCGTTGTCAAACTGGCGCGGCTTATTTAACCGTAGTGACATCGTGCCGAACCGATTTCTGGTTCAAACATGAAAAGCAAACACAATGCCAATGAATTGCTTGGATATGTGAAAAACCTTGTTTTTTTTGTGATTGAAGTATTACTGGTGTCCCGGAGGCCTTTCCAGTTTCACCAGGACAGGTGGGCGAGCAAGGCTCAGCAGAAGGGGTGGGATTTGCTAACAACTACCCGAACGCCTTCGAAGAAGACCTAACAACTCAAGAGTAGCTGCTTCACGAATGAATCTACTACCGAGTCTGAATCGTGACCCGCTGAGAAGATCTGGCGAGAAACTCAGTAGGCTGATGCATGGGTTATTATGTTATTATTATGTTGCACGTCGAACGAACCCTTTGCCGAGTTCTACGACTACGGTTACCGGAATCCCTAAGCCTGCTCCTAGTGTTAGAGCTGAAGGTATCTAATGCAAGAGTTATTGGATCTGATGGATCCGTAAAGACCTGTCTAGGGCGACGACGGTTACTTGCTCATGCGTGATCAGGACTTTCTTGAAAACCTTGGAAAAAACAGGTTAAGCCTTGTTTCGACTACTTAACCAAAATTATGAGCTACCGTAATGAAGAATGAAAATGAAAGAAAGCGTCAGTGATCTTAGAAGTAAGACGCCCGGTCATCAAATGTTCTGATAGTTACTATTACTCTAAGCACATTATGCTTTATTTAGTACTTAACAGGCATATGCAAATACCATCTTGGAATATTATGTTTATAAAATTTGGCTAGGTGGTGCTGTGTTGCGCATTGGTACGACCCAGTATGCCTATTCATTTCTATTCGGGTCCCCAATGCCACAAATGATCACAAATAACCACGAGACTGGTAAAGCGATCGATGTAATGACCCAATTCTCAACTTTTACCTAGTTTGCACCCGCATTGTCAGATTTACTACAAAATTATCATATCCTACATATGCGGAATGCTGTATAGATAAAGTAGATAGATAGTAAAGATGTCCCGTATGACAACATAATAACTTACTAGATCCCGATCATTGATCCTCATTCACGATTATTGAAATAAATATTCATAATGAATAATCACAAAATTAATGTAGGTACATTATTGTTCGTTTGGTTGCACACGACCAAACCTGATGGAAGCTGGTTACCGTCGACTTCAACTTAAAACCCTTTAACCTCAAGAATGAATTCCGTTCCACATTTATTTTCACTATGAAAACTGAAAATAACAAGTTTTAAAATAGCAAAACTTTAAAATAACAATAATTTTCTTCCTAAAAGAATACTCTGAAGTATTCATTATAATTCTACTACCATAACATTCCAACTTCGCTGTTTTCGATACCTGTTTTGATCACACATTTGATAAACCCAAATAATTTAATTTAAAATCTCTCGGCTTTTTTTTTTGTATCGCGTACATTAAATCTTATGGTAGGTACTTTAATTGCACGGTCCTCTTTTTAATCTGCCTCAGCTTTAAACAATGTATCAAAACCTCCAGGACCGTCACAAATTGAAGTGCGACTTGCTTTCTAAGAATCAATTTTGTTTTATTAAGATACTAGTTGACCCGACCGACGTTGCTTGTCCATTTAAATATCGTTTCCTAAAAAACCTCATTTATAATTTTGCTAAAATTTTAAGACCACCTTCGGTCCGAACCTTCTCACATGATCCGATTACGAACGAACAACATTTCCTTTTTATTTTTACATATATGCAGAACAGGCAACGTGAAACTGTCCGCTAGACATTATGTTGTGAAAGTTCTAACTGGAGTGCCGACTACTAAATTATTACTTTTTACATTTATTTTCCTTTAATTCAAGGAAAAAACACCAAAAGGATGACATAATGGTGATGTCCTATTTTTCAAAATGCCCTTGGTATTTCCCCACCGATAACTGAATACTGATATTTAGGTACTGAACATATATTGTTTTTCATTATGTTTAGTGTAGTGATTTAATGCCATTTCAACTTTGAATACGGTTTCCTATTTCAACAAATAAACTAAATTAAAATAAACAAGTTTGTTAGTTATCGTTATTATTTTTTTTAAATTAAAGGGCAATTGCGGCACTTAGTGTAAATTTTTAAAAGGTTAGTATATATCTAACTGAAGTTAAAAATAAAAACACAAAACTCACGAATAAGCGTTTGGTTGATACGAGAATGCCTTAATTGTAGTTTCTATATATTCTGCTATATTTATAACTAAATATTGAGGTTTGCGACATAAATGGAAATCATATTGGATTTCAAACTTTAAAATGTTAAGGGGACGTTGACATTAATTTCAAAACTCGTTTGAGCGGTTCAAAAAATGAGAAACATTTCACTTAAAACAAATTCTTTTAAATTAGGATGTCCTAAATCCAACGCCAGTTTAACTATAATGTAGAAAATGAACCGAATTATTGTTACGAGAAAAACAGCACTTCAGATCTAAATATAAACTTCCATTCTAAAAAAAACATATTTTTTTACTTAACCATAATGCATGACAGCGTGCTAAAAATGTATTAAACAAAGTATGTACACTTTACTAACTATTTAATTTGTGTGCTTATTACGTTTTTATGTTTACTGGTTTTTTGGTTACTATTAGTGTACTTAGTAAATTAGGTAGGATGCGTTCGGAAATATTATTAATTAGTACAGTTGAAATAGGCGCAGTCATCGATATAATGTCGTAGTATATGCCTTGTAAATACCTTCTGATAAGATTACTGATTTGTGAAAAAAGTGTAATGTGCCCAACAAAAATGTTTTGAGAATAAATGTGTGCGAGAAATTATCGGTCCTTCGGGGGCCCCTGAGAATGGGGGCCCTGGGCACGGGCCCCGTGTGCCCTTATGGTAAAGACGGCATTGATGAAAAGGACTTACTGTATATGCAAGCTAAAAAAAATGTATCATAAAAACACCGTACTTCAGATCTAAATATAAACTTCCATTCTAAAAAAAACATATTTTTTTACTTAACCATAATGCATGACAGCGTGCTAAAAATGAATTAAACAAAGTACACTTTACTAACTATTTAATTTGTGTGCTTATTACGTTCATCGTCATCATCATTAGATTACATATAAATATAAACGTGCCGGGTTATAAACTTCCCTATTATTAAACAATAATAGATTTCACGGTTCTTTATTCTTTGTGTTATAAATGTGAATTTAGTTAACGCAAAGATGAGAATACCTAACTATAAAACGCTGTAGTGCACGGTTGTTCCGGGGGACCGACCGGATTTCCAAAGCCTGCCCTCAATCGGCAGTATCATACAAAACAAGCGCCCTCTCGGGACGAGAAACTCGTAGAATGTTTGACCCAAAAAAAGAATGCACTGTTATCCGCTTTTTTCATCACGAGGTTGATGCAAAAAGCCTGTATTATTGTCCGTTACTTTTTATGGAGCCGTGGGGTATATTAACAAAATAATATCTTAACTTTCACGTTTCGTAAATTCAAATTTGAATTGGACACTCCTCGTCTGTTTGCAAAATGAATAATGAAAAGCAGGGACGTCTTAAAACAGGCTGGGGCCCTTGGGCACACAAGAATTTGAGGCCCTTTTGGAAAGTAAAAAAAAACCGAATTATAAATAACATTTTTTTTACTGAGTATGACCATTTATTACAGGTAATCAAATATAGTATGATATAATGTGTCATTAACGATATTAGAATGCTGCTGGTTTTTTGGTTACGATTACGATAACGAAAACCGTTATCGTGATCGCTAGATGCTGTACTTAGTAAATTAGGTAGGATGCGTTCGGAAATATTATTAATTAGTACAGTTTTTTTTTTTTTTTATGATTGAAGGATTACTGGTGGCCCGGAGGCCTTTCCAGTTTCACCAGGACAGGTGGGCGAGCAAAGGCTCAGCCAGGAGGGGTGGGATTTGCTAACAGCTACCCGAGCGCCTCCGAAGGAGACCTAACAACTCAAGAGTAGCTGCTTCGCGAATGAATCTACTACCGGATCGGAATCGCGACCCGCTGAGAAGATCCGGCGAGAAACTCAGCGAGCTGATTCATGGGTTATGTTGCACGGCGAACTCTTTGTCGAGTTCGACGAGTACGGTTACCGAGGTCCCTAAGCCTGCTCCTAGAGCTGAAGGCGTCTAGTGCAAACGTTATTGGATCTGAGGGATCCGTAAGGACGTGTCTAGGGCGTCGACGGTGACTGGCTCCTGCATGATCAGGATTCGGGGAGTAGTCAGCGGCGGCTACGATAAGGCGATTATCATGACGCATAGCCTTATCGAAGTACCGTTCCGACGCTGACTTCATGTATTTCTGGATAGATTCGAGACCCAGGTCGTCGTGTAGGTCAACGTTCCTCACGAACCACGGAGCTCCGACGGCTAACCTGCAAAAGCGGGATTGTAGAGATTGAAGGGTGTCTATGTGTGTGCGGGCCGCGTGAGCGAACACCACACTCGCGTAAGTCATGACGGGCCTTATGCAAGTTTTGTAAAGTGTCACCTTGTTCCGAAGGGACATTTTACTCCGCTTACAGATCATGGGGTAGAGTCTACCGAGAATAAACGCGGCACGGTCACGGACTGATTTTATATGCGGGCGGAATGTCATCGATGCATCCAGGGTAACGCCCAGGTACTTGACCTTCCTGGCCCAGGGTATGGATTGACTAAAGAGAGTAATCGGGGGTGTGAGATTCCTCCTCCTAATACGGGAGGAAATCCGTGTGGAGCTTCCCCTCTGAAATAGCACCGCAGTACTTTTCGCTGGGTTGATGTCTATGCGCCATTTTCGGAACCACTGTCCTAGGGTTAGGGCTGCGCTCTGAAGCTTCTTCGCGATTAGGGACTTGTTTCTACTGGAATAGTAAACAGTCGTGTCGTCGGCGAATAAAGCTAAATGGGTCGGCGGCGACCGGGGAATATCGTTAACGAATAAGCTAAATAGGAGGGGTGAGAGGACAGAGCCTTGCGGGACTCCAGCTGTGAGAGGTCGTGGGGAGGAGCGGGTTCCCTCGACTCGATATCGAAAAGAGCGGTTCGACAAGAAGTCCCGTATGATGAGCACGAGACTATCCGGCACGCCCATGTTGAATAGTTTGAAAATCAAACCGTTGTGCCAGACTTTGTCGAACGCTTTTGCGACGTCGAAGAAGAGAGCTCCCGTGTATAACGGTTTTGGTCGATTAAGCCCCACAAGAATGTGCTCCGTGAGGCGGTGCACCTGTTGAACGCATGAGTGATTTGTACGGAATCCGAATTGTTCATCGATGAGAATGCCCTTGGATGAGACGAAGTCTCTGAGGCGTTTGTAGAGCAGACGCTCATACAGTTTGCCTAGAGACATGAGGAGGCTAATCGGGCGGTAGCTCGTCGGATGATTTTTTGGTTTACCGGGTTTATGTATGCCGATAACGTCCGCTTCTTTCCACGCCGCGGGAAAGATACAGTTCGCCATAGCGGCATTGAAAATAGATGCCAACATCACGATGAGTTGGACGGGTAGAAGTTTAATAACGCGGTTGGATATACCGTCGGAACCGGGAGCCTTGCGAGGACGTAGGTCTTTGATCAAGTCTTTAACTTCCATCGGGGTGACGGGTGGTAACGCGTCCGAGGGTGGCAAGGAGACTCTGCGTTCTACCTCACTGTCTACAAATTCTACATGAACAGGGTCCACGGATTGAGTGCTGGGCGTGCACTGGGTTTGCAATGTATCGGCCAGCAGCTCTGCTTTTTCATCATCATCGAACGCCGCGAGTCGGCCTGAGGGGCCTACGAGGGGGGGCATAGTTACTACCGTATCCGATTTGAGAGTACGAGCTAAGCGGTAGTAAGACCTTTGAGAGGGCGCGAGTCTTTCTAAGAAATCAGACCATCTGGCATCTCGGACTTCGGCGATGCGAGACTTTACGTCGCGTTGTAGGGCACGCATTCGAATTCGATTTTCCGCGGTAGGATACCTGTCGTAGGCGCGTATCGAGGCTTTCTTAGCTCTAAGGAGTTCCCTAATATCGTCGGACAATTTGAAGCGGTGAAGGAAGTCCTCCGCTACAACTTGTTTCGATGACCTATCTAATGTCGAGGTGATGTGTGACGTTAAGATGTCTATGGCTTCAGCGGTATCCTGAGGAGACGGGGTAGAGTCCGGGCTAAACGGGAGCGATGGTGGATCAGATTCAGCCAGGCTGATGCCCAGCGTGTGCCAATCCACCACAGTCCTCGTGACGGGAACGGAATCGGGAGCGCGACCGAGCTTCATAACGACGGGACGGTGGTCTGAATCTAACTCTGAAACTACTTCGATCGAGTGTAAGCGCAGAGTTACGTTTTTTAATAACGCTATGTCGAGTATATCCGGGCGATGCGCGATATTTAGCGGGTAGTGAGTCGGGGTTAGCGGAGCGACGATATCGAAGGCGAGATCATCGACTAACGCGTCAAGCCGCCTGCCATTCGGGGTTGTAGTGTGTGAGTTCCACCTGATGTGTTTACAATTTAGGTCGCCCGCCAGAATGACAGAGCTCCCCATGCCGAGCAGCGCCTCGATATCACTGCTTAGAACGATCTTATCCGGTGGAAGATAAACGGACGCGATAACGATCGGCGCGTGTCCCGTCAGTGAGATTCGGCACACTGATGCTTCGATATTAGCGAGCGCGGGAGGATCGAGCGGAACGCAATGCAGGGCTCTTCTATAGTAAATGACGGTACCACCACCACGAGCAGAGAGCCTGTCGTTCCTGACCATGTTATAGTTCGCGATTTTAGGGTCACGGCGCGCGGGCTTAAGTAGGGTCTCCTGCACTAAAAAGATATCAATTTGATGGTCACGCAAAAAGTCAGAAACCTGATCACGTTGATTTGCGAGACCGTAAGCATTAAAAAATCCTATCGTTACGGATAGGGGCTTTATTCTACTTATATACGCCATTGATTACCGGCGAAGTGAGGGGAGGACGTACGTATTTAATGACGCGTATACGTCGGCGTATTCTTGCTCAACGGCGATAAAGTGTTGTGCAGTGGAGGCAGCGCCAATGGCGTCGCCCAAAGCGTTAACGCGCTCAAAGTTGATCGACTGAAAGAAGTCGATCGCTAAAGCGAGATTGTCGGACGCGGTCGGAGGGCAAGTCGCGGGAGAGGGACGAGTCGCGGGGGCGGGACGAATTGCGGAGGAGGGAGTTGTAGCCGTGTTCGTGTACGGCAGCGGTTTCGCCCAGGCCGAGACACTGGGCACCGGCGCCGGAACGAACGCTGGCTTAGCCTGCGACACAGAGGGTGCCGAGGCTTTGATGTCTGGGCCGGAAGCTCGGAGACGGTTTTGGCGGGCGACGCGTCGATTTATTTTAGGGGCTCGGGGGCATCCGCGGTAATTCGCGGGGTGACCCTGTGTTCGACACAGGACGCAGCTAGGCGGTTCCGTCGCGGTTTTTTGATCGCGAGTGCATAGGGCCGTGGCGTGATCGCCTAAGCACTTGACGCATCGGGGGCGCGCGTGACAGTTACGGGAAGAATGCCCGTATAATTGGCAGTTATGGCACTGGCTAGGTGTGCCTTTCTTGTGTGGGGTTTCGACTGCGATTCCGGAAAGGCTACAGACCGTTCGGATGTTGAATATTTGCTTACCCTCGGGGGTAGGCTGGAGGGCGACGAGAACCATATTATATGGCTCCCTTCCGCGGCCTGTATGCATGCGGTGTACGGAGTTAACCGGTAGGCCTTAACGAGCTCGGCATCCAACTCTTTAGGGATGCCACGTATAACGGCACGGAGTTCGCGCTCCTCCTGGAGCGTATACGTGTGGAAACTTATACGCTCCTTACGGAGGTAAGAAGAGAGGGCCCTATGGTCGTCGGGTGTTCGAACCTTAATTTGAATGCCGTTCGCGAGGTTACGGGCATTCGTGAAATTGATATTTTTGGCCTTAAGGGCCAGGGAAACTCGTTCCCAAGCTGCCTTCTCTTGAAGGATTACCGGGGGAGGGGTCTAGGTTTTATTTTGTGCCACCGGACGCGGCGACGGAGTGGCACGGGCTGGAGGCGCAACGGGAGTCTGAGGGCGGGGGCGCGACGCGTTCGCGGCTTTGCTAATTTTAGCGGCCGCGGGAGCTCGAGACTTCGCGGCACGCTTCTTACCCTTTTGCACCAGGGTGAATCCATCCGTCGATGAGGCGGGGGCGAGGTCGACCTCCATCTCCGAGTCAGAGTCGGAGGACGAGGAGGCGGGCGCAGGTGACCTACGAGTAGGTGTTTTGGAGGGTGCGACGGAGGCCGCGGATGATCGCGCTGCTGGAACGGTGACCACGGCGGACGACGCAGCAGTTTTACTCGCCAGTATAGGCGACGCGGGAACGGCAGGCACGACGGAGGCTGCGGTGCTCGATGCAGAAGCTTTGCACGCAGGTACAGGCGACGCAGGAGCAGCGAGCTCGGCGGAGTCCACGAGAGGGCTCGCGGTGTGATCGGCCTTGAAGGCCAGAAACTCTGAGGCGAGCTGTGGGTGGCGAAGTCGGAGGAATTCCGCGAATACAGCGTCCATGATCGCTGAGTGCCCAGGTGGGGCGGCCCCGGGTCTTGAAAACACTCGCCTTGCGGCGAGGCCCCAACTTCTCGGACCTGAGCGGTTCTATTGAACACAGGTGGCGATGCGGCACGATTACTACAGGACAAAGAAAAAAAAACACAACAAAACGGAAATAACAAAAAGAAACAAAACAATCAAACACTTCCAGGAAGACAGTTTGTCGGCAGATGTACCACGAACACAGAAATAACAAAAGGAAACAAAACAATTAAAAACTTCCAGAAAAATTAGTACAGTTGAAATAGGCGCAGTCATCGATATAATGTCGTAGTATATGCCTTGTAAATACCTTCTGATAAGATTACTGATTTGTGAAAAAAGTGTAATGTGCCCAACAAAAATGTTTTGAGAATAAATGTGTGAGAGAAATTATCGGTCCTTCGGGGCCCCCTGAGAATGGGGGCCCTGGGCACGGGCCCCGTGTGCCCTTATGGTAAAGACGGTATTGATGAAAAGGACTTACGGTATATGCAAGCTAAAAAAAATGTATCATAAAAACACCGTATGTTTGTAATTGAACTAATTCCCGTTTATTTTTTTGTAGCAAAGTGACGTATTTAAATTCAGATCATTATCAAATCAATCAAACTGTTTATTCTAATTGGTCCTACTGAAATCCTTGAGTTCTCAGTAGGACGCGGTTCCGATCCGTAGTTTTTTTTTATTGCTTACATGGATGGACGAGCTCTCAGCCCACCTGATGTTAAGTGGTTACTGGAGCCCATAGACATCTACAACGTAAATTCGCCACCCACCTTGATATATAAGTTCTAAGGTCTCAGTATTGTTACAACGGCTGCCCCACTCTTCAAACCGTAACGCATTACTGCTTCACGGCAGAAATAGACAGGGCAGTGGTACCTACCCGCGCGGACTCACAAGAGGTCCTACCACCAGTAAAGATTTCGGATAAACAAAACCGCCTTACAAAACCTACCAGCAAAGTATTTAAAAGCGATTGCTAATAACAATTGTTATAAAATTTGTTTTCCAAATGGAATAAATTGTTTAATAAAATGTCTGTGCGGGGAAAACGTTTAATGTTTGGAATAAATGTGTGGATGGGAGGGAGTGGAAAATTCTTAGTAATTTATTATTATTAATTTTAAAAAAAATACTTAGTAATGAAAATCGTTACTTAAAGGAAATCGTTTTTGATAAAATTACTATTGTTACTATTGTATATCTATATATTAATACGTGAAGCAAAAACTTTGTGTCCCTTTTTACGAAAATTGCGCGGACGGGGGAGTATGAAATTTTCCACACTTATAGAGAATATAGAGAAGAAGTGCACAATGATAATATTTTTTTTTAATAATGCGTAAAAGGTACTTTAAATCAATAAAGAAAACATTACACACACTACATACCATGTATTTGACGCACACACGCATGCATATTATTTATTGTCAAACTTTTGTTCTTGACGTCTGTTGTCAAATTGAGAATAGATTAAATATCGTTTGTCTTTGTTAATATTTTTTATAGTGTAGTCTTGGCGAAATTAGTGATTATAAAAGTATAAAATACAATCATAATAGTGTACAAACTTACAATTCCAATTAATTATAGTCGAATTTCGACTACTGCGGGACCTCTAGTACTAAGTTATTTTTTCATTCATTATTCACGCTAACTATGAAATATACTACAGCTGACGATCAGCAAAAGAATCGTTTTTTTTTTTTTTATTGCTTACATGGGTGGACGAGCTCACAGCCCACCTGGTCTTAAGTGGTTACTGGAGCCCATAGACATCCACAACGTAAATGCGCCACCCACCTTGAGATATAAGTTATAAGGTCTCATGTATAGTTACAACGGCTGCCCCACCCTTCAAACCGAAACGCATTACTGCTTCACGGCAGAAATAGGCAGGGTGGTGGTACCTACCCGCACGGACTCACAAGAGGTCCTACCACCAGAAAACCACGACTTGCTTAGTTTAATAAATATAATAATAAGTAACTGGGAACATATCACGCACGGTCATCCGAACCCAAATTATAATTCCCTGTATACCAGAGACTGACATTAGACTGAGTTGCTCGCTCCGGGCTTTTCAATATTGCAATAATTATTACGTTAAAATACCTCGTGTAAATGAATATTTAAAAAAAATCTAATATTAAAAAAATATGTAATAGGTATTAAAAAAAAAGACATGCCCGCTGAGTTTCATTTATTTTGAATAAAAAATTTTGACTATTGACTATTGACATTAATACTTATGTATGTATAAGTATATACAGATATAGAAAAAATACACCCAGAGAAAGAGCAAACAAACATGCTCATAACACGAATATTTGCCCGATCTGGGAATCGAACCAATGATCCTCGGCGCAACAGTCAGGATCGCCAACTACTGCACCACCACTGAGTCATTAAATGATTATAGTATTCTGCTTGCTTTAGTTTAGTACTTTATGGAATACTTAAAGTCGTCGTGACCTAAAGACTTAGACGTCCAGTGCAATCGTATGTAGCGATGCACGGATGTTCGAATCCCGCTGGCAGGTGGGTACTAATTTTTCGAATGAAATACGTACTTAGCAAATGGTCCACGATTGACTTCCACGGTGAAGGAATAACATCGTGTAATAAAAATCAAAACCCGTAAAATTATAATTTGCGTAATTACTGGTGGTAAGACCTCTTGTGAGTTCGCCCGGGTAGCTACCACCTATTTCTGCTGTGAAGCAATGCGTTTCGGTTTGAAAGGCGAGGCAGCCGTTGTACTGTTAAAAATAAGACCTTAGAACTTCATGTCTCAAGGTGGGTGGCGGCATTTACGTTGTTAATGTCTATGGGCTCCGGTAACCACTTAACATCAGGTGGGCTGTGAACTCCCACCCTGTCCACCCATCTAAGTAATAAAAAAAAACTACCTTTTACTGTTATTCTCTATTTTTTATTGTTCTTTCTATACCATGTATGTCTGGTGGTTGTGAAATCTGGTATTTTTTGGCTTCAAACATTAGCCGAGGAAGTACGCTATATTTGGCGAACTCGGAGTATACACACTTCGCTGACTTTTTAACATGGTTTTATTAGTTTGGTATGTATGTGTAATTGTGCTTCTATTTGCACTGCAGTGTTTCCTATAATGAATGATGGAGCACTGACGACAGTAGACGAGCCTTTTTGAGGACATGATCTATCTTTCTTTTGCGATTCATAGCGATTCAAAGCATTTTAAATTGGCATTTTATTCCTTAGATCTTATTCCGACAGGTTTCTGCTGTTAGCAAATTCCTTCCCTCGTAGCTGAGCCTTTGCTCGCCCACTTATCCTGGTGAACCTGGAAAGGCTGCTGGGTCGCCAGTAATCCTCCATTCCAAAAAAAACCGACAGGTTTTATTATCCAATCTTACCTCATATAAAGGAATCAGTGAACGTGATTTCTACTGACTAACAACCGATCCACTTAAAATCTTGCACACGCATCAAGCTAATTTCGCTCTAATATCCTGACCAGCATCAGGAGAATGAAAAATATGAAATTTTTTATAGTTCGGTTTGCTATTTAAAGGTTTTTTTTTTGTTTTTTTTTTTAAACTACCTATATATTTTCTTTCACTTTCTTGAATTACTGTAATTAAATTCTCGAATCAAGATAAATAAAAATAAGCAGTAGTTCAATTATGCTCTAAGTCAAATCAGATATTTTTCATCGTTTTCCATTCTCTTAGAACAGACCTGTCGGTGTATTGGAATTGCGTTGCATACTATTCAAGCCAGAGATTAACAGCTGTCATAAATATTTTTACTATTTTATGGCACTATTTTTATTATAATAATAATGATGTTTCAATGCAAAATTATAACAATTATTTTGAGTAATGTCCATAAATCATAAATCATTCTCATGTAATGTCTTACCCGTTGGATCAATAAAGAAACAAATCTGCATTTGACTGGTGAATTTCGAGATAGTAATTTTATAAGGTAGTCCTATTTTGTTTTGCAAAAAAAAATTATCACATTTATTATTTAAATTAGAAGAGATGTATCATTCAATAATGATGATGATTTAAAGAATGTGGTTGTAGTTCAAATAAAAATCACATATTTTTAAAAAAGTTCTTAGTTTTTTATTCATACATGTTCAAGTTCGCTCTACTAGAGTTTATGGTACACAGTTCACATTCAACTATATACAGCTTATCATAGTTTATTTTTTTTTGGTTTTTTCATTATCGTTTTGTATAAAAAGCTTTGTCAGGCAATGTCGTAATCAGTTAAAGAGGTAGGAGCTCAGTGCCAGCCGTGGCCGTGGGGTGCCCAGGACTCTTCGGGGGCAGCGGCGGCGGCGTGGGCGGCAGCGTGGTATTGAGCCAAGTGGGAGGCTCTTGCGTGTTGTACCTCAGGGGTGTCGACTACGTATTGACCGTCGTGGGTCAGTTGAATGTGAGCCTAAAAAAAATCAATACAATGCAATCAGCTTTCAGTCTTAACAATATGAGCTGCTAGTTATAAAATATCGTGTTGATATATCTATACTTCTATACTAATATTATAAAGAGGAAAGATTTGTTTGTCTGTTTGTATTGAACAGGCTCCGAAACTACCGAAACGATTTGAAAAATTCTTTCACTGTTTGGAAGCTAAACTATTTCCGAGTGACATAGGCTATAATATTTTTTGAAAAAATTAGGGATCCTTACTAAAGCTCCAATAATGTAACCCAAGGGGTAAAGAAATTACCTAAAGTATTCTTTACATCGCGTGCCCTGCGAAAACTATTGATGATAGAATAAAATAATGTACTACAACTTTGTAGAACACATTATTATTTGCAAAAAGTGGCGCGACAGCGTATTATAGTTATGCCACAATAAGTGTTCTTTTATTTAAAAAAATAAAATAACGTCAAACATCGTTTCAATTTTTGTTAAATACCCGAGCAGAGCTGGAGCGGGCCGCTAGTATTTCAATAAAGCTATATATGTTTTAGGTATTCAATAAATGTGTATTTTTTTTTTACCTGGGGACCAGTCCATTTGCCGTAACCAGCAGCGTAACCGGCACCGTGGGCGAGGGGAGCTGAGGCGTACGCGAGGGGTGCGTAGGATCCGGCGTGGGCGAGCGCGCCGTGGGCAGCGTTAGCGTGGGCGGCCGCGTGGGCAGCGTTGTGGGCCGCCTTCAGGTGGGCTACCTCGGGGGTGTCGATCACACGACCGTCATGAGCAAGGGGAGCGGGACCGTACTTGTAAAGACCTGTGAAGTTATTTTAATATCGATCACCATACATTGTAATGGCAGATTAATTTCTTACCCTACAAATTAATTTTTCTATAGTGAATTATAATAAGTAGTGTTCCCGCAGCAGTCGATTTTTTTTTATTTTTTATTCTTAGATGGGTTTTATTCTTAGACGAGCTCACAGCCCACCTGGTGTTAAGTGGTTACTGGAGCCCATAGACATCTACGACGTAAATGCGCCACCCACCTTGAGATATAAGCTCTAAGGTCTCAAGTATAGTTACAATAGTTAATAGTTAGTAGTTAATAAGATTTATCATCAACGTACCGGCAGCAGGAGCGCCGTAGTGTGCGTCAGATGCGTATCCGCCGTATCCGGGACTCCATGCGCCATGAGAAGTAGAGGCTTGTGCGTGTGCGGCCAGATGGGCGGCCTTAGCGTGGGCTACTTCCGGGGTGTCGAGGACGTATTTACCATCCGGGCTGAGTTGGATGGGGGCCGGGGCGCCTAGGTAGTAGGACGCCTGGGCGAGGCAGAGGGTGGCTGCGAGGATAACCTGTAACAATCCAGACAACACATTAATTACTAACAACATCAAATTCAAAAGATTGTGGCAAACAATACTACCAATTATGCATTTGTTATGTATAATTGGTAGTATTGTAGTATATAAAGTGCTTTTATGGAAGAGCGGAGTCTATTAGTACAGACTTGCACGCTTAAAAGGAGACTCCAATCAATGTATTGGTTTGACTCGCTTTTGAAAATAAAGTTTTTTGTTTGTACTTTACAGTGAACATTAATTGTATGTGTCGTAAATTAGAATGAACAAATAAAAGGAAGTATGTATGCATATTGATTGGCACGACACGTTGTGTTCTATTAAAACTGAATGTGGTAACATGGTTTATGCAAATTCTATCGCTGTTTTGACGACATTGACCGAGAAAGAATCGGAGCGAAACTATACGATTTCACGCTGCGTTCAAAAAAAAAAAAGTTAACAACACATTACGTGGTTTGCGAAAATCATTTAAGTATACGTTAATGGTCTACGCTTAGAAATAGACGTACGCATTTAGACGATAGTATTTTGTTTTATAACATCACTTTTAGAATTCAGAGGCTTTACTGGTGGTAGGACCTCTTGTGAGTCCGCGCGGGTGGGTACCACCGCCCTGCCTGTTTCTGCCGTGAAGCAGTAAAGCGTTTCGGTATGAAGGGTGGGGCAGCCGTTGTAACTACACTGAGATCTTAGAACTTATATCTCAAGGTGGGTGGCGCATTTACGTTGTAGATGTCTATGGGCTCCAGTAACCACTTAACACCAGGTGGGCTGTCTCGTCCACCCATCTAAGCAATAAAAAAGGCATTTTGCGTTTAATAAGTCATCGGAATCAAAAACCTTAAGAAACATTCAATCAAATTTTTATTTCCTGAATTTCAAAAGGAATGGATATTATTTAGAAGTAATTTCAATGGTTACATAAATTTTCGATCGGACACGAAGAACCTGTTCCTACGTGAGTTTTTAGACTCCTACGTGTCTATTCAGCGCTTATTTCGTGCCAACGTCGAAACACCAAAGGCAATATTTTGACATGCATTATTAACTGCTATTACACGGATCAATGAACTTTCTGAATCTGAAAACATTGTGTGTTTTTTTTAAGTAAAATGAGACATTAAAATTGCGTAACCCATTAATTATAGCCTTTGAGATAAATTTAAGCTAGAATAAGACTTTTAGTAAGTCAGGCGCGTACCAGTCTTACGCCTCCGATCTGATATAATTCTGTGACATAAAGATACAACATTACAGTTTAATGGTAGCTCTTAATCTAGAACTATGTCAGCTTTGTGCGAACAAAGATCGTATCGTGCAAAACTAATCCGTACTTTGTTAATTTTTAATCTAGTTTCTCACGGAATCTTATACAGTTGGTTACAATAATTCAGTGTCTGCATTACATCAATTAACCCTATTTCATAACGATTACCTACAATCCATGTGAATTTCTAACTCTACAAACACAATATTTACGAAATCAAACCTAATTAAGAATTATTATATTTTTTATAACTATATAGGTATTTGCGAAAGTGTGCTTCTATCACTCTAAAAAGATACAAATTTTTGTACCCATAATTTTTGAGTGAAAAAAATTTATAAGATTAAAAATGAGACGGAATTCATTGTTATAGAAATTACAAAGACAACACGAGCACACGCGGTAGGCAGTTATTTGAATATGTTTTTTTTTTTTAAATCATTTATTCGTTCGTAAATTTCGTTCCAAAAAAGAAAATTCAAACATCATATTGTTTATTTTTCTATTATATGTAGTATCTGTGTTTTGAAGTAAAGTACACTTTGTAGATACTTGAAAAGATATGTCTTCCAATGACTGCCGGAATTACGGTCAGGTGGATATACAAATAGAGCAGGTTTTGAAATAGCAGAGCAATTAAAAGTAAAGTATTCAATCGAAAACAGGATAACTTAGTGAGGCTAAACATTCATTACGACTAATTGATTTGAATATAGTTTGCAAAATATCTTATGCTTGTTCCAGTTAGTATATTATTTATTTGAACTTACGCCATTAATATTGAACAACAAATCTGTTGATTCTTCTTTTCTGAATATACTGGGTAATTTAAGAAAAAAAAAAAAATTTGCATGTTCTGTTCGGATAAATTTCAATTCATGTCATTGAAATTTTTTAAAAGCAACAAAAGGACGACACTATGTAATTATTTTAATATTTTTAAGTACAAAACTGATTTTTTTATTTAATCATTCAAATTTAGAAGCTCGATATTCACGATAAGGTACATTATCTAATCGGTATGGTCTGTTTTTCGTTAACGTTTCTATAGTTATGATTCTAGCTCACTCAAGCACGCGAGGCAATTCGATCGAACGATTCACGCCACACTCGACGTTTGCCAATACATTTTAGTTTTACGAAATAGAAAGCACGAATTGTTTTCTACGGGCAAAAACTTATTTTGAAGTCGTCGAAGCGTTGAATTTCCATTTTGGTTACAGTTACAATTCCTGTTTTTGTGTTCCTAGCCTTGCGGACGAAGACGAAACCAATTTGTTCTTGAACGCCGCTAAGAAACGGTGATCATGAGATTTCTAGGTGTTTTTGCGCAAACTAAAATATGATCTACCTTTCACACTTTTACAAAGAATATATGATGTTACGTAAAATAGTAAACGATCTCTGAATATAAAAATATGCATTGCCCTGTTAATTGTTACTTTCCATGCAATTAAATTAAAATGATACTTGCTTTATTATAATTTTAAATGCCGCCACTATTATGATGAATTTAGCAGCAGCGCAAAGGCGCTAATATATACAAAATGCAAAACTTAGGATAACCAAAGAATATGAGCTCTTGTTTTTAAAGATTTAAATAAAACCATTTCATTAATTTTCGTTTAGTATCCACAGGAAAAATAATCTAAACTGTAATGAATAAATTTCATTTATAATTAATTAAAATATTACTTTGGTACGAATTATAACGAAAACTTGTCTTAAGTTATATTCGTGAAGGAAAAACAATGATTTTAATGCCAAAACAGATATACATATTTGATATGCAAGTGATAGATTGATTTAAATATAAAATGTATTGCATGTCAATTTGAATTATTACAACGTAAAATATTGGACGCATAAATCAACATTAGTATGAAAATACAGGTCGTTCGTTCTTATTAATATAAACTAGGCTGTTTCATAAAACAATTGACGTTACGAAAATGTATACGAATAGTTCTATTAGGCAACATTGTAAAACTTGTAAAATATAGACCATTGTAACGGACGTGACGTCAGCTGTCATGCCCTGCCGCCAGCCAAGCCGCCAAGCCATATTAACACGCCCCCTTCCGCCATAGCCACCGCCACCGCCGCCAGCCAAAGCCAACGAAGGGGGGATAGTGTTAATAGAACAAGCCATGCCAGCCATTTCTAACTACTTTTCTGCATTCTTGCACAAATAAAAGAACTTGTCGTTACGCTGCTGGTTTTTATTGTCACATCATTTGCAACAATCAGAAGTGGCATAAAGAAATGAAACAACGTCATATACACGCTCAGATGTCTCGGTCTTCTGACAAGTTTGAAGAAGATGAAGCTCCTATTTCACTGGCGAGGAAAGTGTTGAAAAATTGCTTCAGAAAGAGGTCCACAAGGCGATACTTGAGCTACAGGATGAAGAACCTGGAACAATCAAATCAAAGGGACTTCGACGTCGTCGGACCAAAAGCGCCTGCCGCCCTGTCCTTCCATCATTCTGGTTCACGTAGAGGGAAACTAAAAGAGCAGCAACGTGGTTACTCCACTGCGGCACTACGAGCTTCACGGCGCTTCACGAGATTCACGGCTACGAGCTTCCTTCTCCCTGCCTGCGACGCTGCTGAACGGCGAAGACAGCTACATCAAAGACATCAACATGGGCTCGGAGACCATCCTGTGGCCGCCGGGCGAGGTCCTGCTGAGGGCCAACAGCTGCGAGGAGCCACAGCCAAACAGCCAGGTGTGTTGCATTTCTACTTGCCATAGCCATGCCATTACAAATATTTCGAGATTTGTGGGTAGAAATAAAAAAAATTAAAAGGAGCCATTAAATATTAGGAGTCATTCAGATTAAAAAAAATACAGTATAAGCATTGCTTTGCTACGAATACACATGATTTAGGTATTGCCAATTTAGTTCAAATGCAAATTAAGCTTACTAGTGATCAGCCCGTGTATCGCCACTTTTAGACATCGGCATTATAAAATAATCTGAATCTAGTCATGCTTCACCAGTGGTCTTATTAAGAAAAAGAACGGCGACAGTAGGCTATGCGTTGATTATCGTGCGTTAAACGCTATGGTAAAATATAAAAGTATCCACCGAACAGTACTGCACGAGTTTAGATTTAGCCCAGGGCTACCATCAATTGAGCATTGTGCCAGACACACAACTGCTTTCATTACACCGCAAGGTCATTATTTCTAGTACACTAGAATTCCTTTTGGTTTAGCAAATGCGCCATCTGTATTCATGCGTTTCTTCTTTATCTCCACCTTATTCCACTAGGTGGGGTAGTTAAATGCGTTTAATAAATAAAATAATTGAGTCTGTGGGTAGAAAAGAAATGGGTAAAAATAAATGTAGGTCAAATCGAGATACTAGCAATTTTAAACGATTTACATCTACCCTCAGTTGGTATAAAATCGGGTTCAATAATTATTGAGAAAGTACTTGGGAAATTTTATGGTGGAGACTTAAAATTAAATATGAGTAAATGCTCATTCTTGGAGGAACAAGTCACTTATTAGGTCATGAAATATCTTCAGACGGTATACAGCCGGGTGCAACAAAAATTGACGGCCGTTTCGCAGTGTCCTGTGCCAAATAATGCTTATAGTGTGCGACAGTTTATTGGTTTAAAAAAAAAAAAAGATAAATCATGGGTGTGGGGCCGTGAACAAAACGCGAATTTCGAACAACTGAAAAACAGCTTACGTTTCAAACCTGTGCTAGCTCTGTATAATCCTATGCTTCCTACAGAAATACAAACCGATGCGTGTAACTTAGGAATTTCTGGTATACTATTACAAAAACAAACTGACAACTCACTGCGGCCTGTTATACTATTTTAGCCGGGTTACTAGGAAGGAAGAATGTGTATCATAGTTAAGAGCTCATAACCTGGCGGTCATACAATCGCTACGTAGGTTCCGTGTTTATGAAGTAGGTAAACATGATATAGTAGAAACTGATTGTACTGTGGTTTGTGCTACGCTTACCAAACGCGACATTATACCATGCATTGCGCGATGGTGAGTTTTGAAAGAAGATTATGACATTAGTGTTGAGTATAGACCTGGTGAACGTATGGAAAATTTGTAGACGCGCTTAATAGGCATCCTGTTGACATGATGAACGTGAATCGTCTTAGTTACTGATTGATTCTGTACTGTGCAATGTCAGGACGAAAAGCTTAGTTCGATTATAAAGCAATCTATACTAACATTATAAAGCTGAAGAGTTTGTTTGTTTGAACGCGCTAATCTCAAGAACTGCTGGTCCGATTTGAAAAATTCTTTCAGTGTTAAATAACCCATTTATTGAGAAAGGTTATAGGCTATATAACGCTAGCACCGCTAAGACCATCACTGGGTCAGCTAAGACCAATACAAGCGAAGTACCAGTAAGTAATGTTTCAAAATCGGGTTATTTTCCCTTTTGAGAGCTTCCGGTGCGTGCGCTGCAGAAACTGTTAAAGTTTCGCTAAAATAATGTGACAGAATTGTACCCCTTTAAAAGATCTAAAAAAAAAATGTCCGCGATAGCATATGTTAAGGTTGGCTCACTATAACGTTTTTTTTATGCTAATCAATTTGTACTAAAATAAAGCATTCTTTGTGAACTATATTCCACGCGGACGAAGTCGCGCTGATGTTAAAGATAATTATGAATGAACTAGTTCGAAAATTTTTTAAGGGAAATAGACTCGCAGTCCCTTCGGCTAAATGGAAAATTGTACAAATGCACTATGACGACATTTGTCACGTGGATCTAAATCATCGTTTAGCTCTGATTAAAAGCCAATATTGGTTTCTTAAAATGACACGCTTTATTAGGAAATACGTGGCAGCATGTCTTTATTGTACACATGAGAAGGATAACTATGTTAAAAAAAAGAAGACTGTCTATATCCGATCTCTAAACCATCTGATACTATGCGCATGGTACAAATATATAACATGATGCCCTTCTGTAGGACATCTAAAGGGCACCAACCAGTACATGATCGTAATGAAAGATGCGTTGTCTAAATTTGTGATAGCTGAACTAACGCGTACTGTAAATTTAATCGGGACCATTCGTGCATTGAAAAATATATTAATAGGGTTTGTCCAGATACCCGAATCACGTGGTGACAGACTACGGGAAAGCTTTTACGAGTAGGTACTTTAAAAAAATATATCAGAAGATAAACAGTTTAGGCATACGTTAAACGGTATTGCTTGTCCGCGCGCTAATTGGCCAGGTTGAACAAACTAAACATACAATTTTGTGTTGCGGGCAACTGATCCTAGTGAAGCTTCAAATAATTTAGTGAACTCCATTAATTGAGGCACAAACAACACAATTAAAAGTAACAGCGGCTACAAGCCTTGTGATTTAATCTTTGCGCGCTCTGGTAGGTCAATATGTGATGTTTCGATTCCTGGTCTCGAACCAGAAACTGTTGACGCACGGCGTAAGATAGCTGCAGCTAGGATAAAACAAGCGAGTACACACAACATTAATATAAAAAAAAAGCTCATGTTTATAAGAAAAGGCATTTTGTATCATAGAGACAGGCGCCAACTGGTTAGTAGCGCCGCTAGGATTAATACCAAATTAGACGATTTGTACTCAGGTCCGTATGTAGTAACTAAAGTAGTAGGTAACAATTGTTATCGAATTAGAAGTATATCTAAAAGGTTTACGAAGTTATAAAAACTTCACTGGCCTGGTATCAACAGATTCATTAAAGCCCTATAAAAGTATAGCCCATGTGTCCGATAGCGCTAGTAGTTCCGATGAGCAGCTCGAAACTGAAGACCTTATTGATTTATTTGAGAACTAAATGTTTTTGTGTGTTCCCCATTGCGGGAGCAATTGTTGCAGGATGGCCGAATGTAACGGACGTGACGTCAGCTGTCATGCCCTGCCGCCAGCCAAGCCGCCAAGCCATATTAACACGCCCCCTTCCGCCATAGCCACCGCCACCGCCGCCAGCCAAAGCCAACGAAGGGGGGATAGTGTTAATAGAACAAGCCATGCCAGCCATTTCTAACTACTTTTCTGCATTCTTGCACAAATAAAAGAACTTGTCGTTACGCTGCTGGTTTTTATTGTCACATCATTTGCAACACCATCAAATTGTCTTTATTTGTCAATTGAGATTTAAAACTGTTTTGGAAATAAATAAGTATAGACAGATATTGCTCGAAAAAAATTCAAAAAGCTTACAGAATGCTCCAAACATTCCTGTTCAAAATATAGGTATGTTTAATATTTATAGTAGAACAATACGTTCACATGCATTACGGCGGTTCAATGTTAAGCCTAGAATCGAGTGAACAATCTCGATCGGGCGCAATCAAGCGAACCGATAACTTTTACATCATTATAGAAAATTGTAAAGGACACCAGACAAAGGTAAATGCTCCATAATTTTGTGGGCGTGCCCCATATCAGCTCGCGTTTGCATTCGGTTGCAAAATAAATGTTTCGCAAGCGATCGGAATTATCATTCGGCGAAGTAGTGCACAACTGGTGCAATACATTGCTCAAGGGGAAGTAGGCGGGAGAGTCTATGGTGTACGAAGGTCGTGAAAACACGGAATCACACAAATCGTTTCACGCTTCGTTACGTTTTATTGGGTATCGATTTTTTTTTTATTTAATTTTTTTTTATTGCTCTTACGTGTATCGGAATATAGTGCATGAGTGTTTGTGAAAGCGTCGTTTCACGGTCGTTATTGATGTAATTATTTATGAAATGCATCACCGTCACGCCAATTGAAATACATGAAACTTAAATTTTTAAGTTGATTATGGTATACTTCTCCGTAACACTATTCTAAAAGTTGTGGCAGTCTGACAATTGTATATGATTTGTTTTCGATAGAGCAAACAGTGTTATGAAACTGTGCGGAGTGCACTGAAATGTTGCCCGCCTACCAAACTCATCGCGAAATGAAGATGCACACGCCCGCCCGACTCCGCTACAGTTTTACTCGTGAATATTCAATTTAAATGGATCGTTTAGATCTACGTTTAACAATTAAAATAATTTTTAAGCATTGCACTGCGAATTATATTTATTTATTTGAGAATACGTAATAATTAAAATTGTTCCAAATATGCATTATCAAAATAATTTGTTTCGCGCAGTTGATTTAAATTTATAAATATAGCATTAAATTCTATATATTTAGTTAAAATTACTTTCTGAATAAGATTTAAACAAATTTCAAACGTATGATATATAAATAGTTATAAAAATATTGAAGAGTATTTAAAGTGGGCGACCAACGAACCGGATGCATTAAATAATTCATTAAGTACATTGTACTCAAAGGCTCGATATTGAGAGCTTATGACTCAATATTGTAGGTTGTATGTACATGTATGAATTAATTAGATATTCAAATTTCACTATTTCAACCTGCAATACGATACAGGTGTGTTGGCTTCGAGCCCGTGAAGGTTGCGGTCTTAAGGGCGTATGGAAAATGTGTCAAATGATATCCTTGGTAATTGGAAACTTCGGAAATAATTAATATAAGGTCCAATACCGTACGAACGAAATAAACCTTAAAGCTTTTTTTAATTAAAATCTAAATACTCACCAAAGACTGCATGATTAGTTTGTTGTAAATTTTAATTTTTCAGAGATCTCAAACGAACTAGCTGGGCGCTGCTGGATAGCCAGTACTCGCCAAGAAATTTTCGCCTAAGCAACGAGTGTTTGCAACCACCTTCCAAGACGGAATGTCGATTGGACACAGTCAGCCCCTTTATATATGAAAGACCCCGCTTTGGCCGAACGTAATTGGAAACAATTAACTGGCGGGCAAGTGCAATGCTGTAATTTTTAATTTGTGAGATGTGCACTGGAATTTCCGCCGGAACCCGACCGCCGCCTAAGTGCTTGGGGTCTTTTTAATATTATTTTTTTTAGTTTCTATTCGGCATTGATTTTCTATTGTATGAGAATGCTTGGAAAAAATATGTTCTCGAGTATTATGATGTAAAACTAGATGAACATAGTCAGATGTAATTACTCTTTTTTTAACCGAATCAATTAGTAAATTAGTATTAGTAAATTTTCGCATGGTTCAGGTATGCATTAATTTTTGTAATGTTTTAGTTTAATTTATAATAGGTGTTGCCATGCTAAGTGTTTTTTTCTCATTCGTATGTAAAATGTCAATCATGTCATAAAATGTCAAGAAACTAACATGATTTTAAATTAGGAAAATGAATTAGTGGTTATTAATTTGTCTATTGATAATATCGGTTATTCAAAAACCATGACCCATATACTTCCTGTATTTTACTTTCGATCGATTCAAGTGATATAGAAATTTATTTTCGTTTTTAATAGTAGCTGTGTTTATCACAAATAAAGGTGTTTTAAATATACGTGATCTTTAAAAGTTAATTAAACTCAGTGATGAAAAGTTAATTCCGTTTTTTTTTTGTTTGCTTCTGTGAATGGTAACAACACCGACCATTAATTAGGCATAGAAATAATTAACATACTTAAAATGCAGTAGTTTCGAAATTCAAATTCAAATGTCCTACTCTCTTGATATTACTTAAGGTGTCTTCATATGTTATTGTTAAATTATTAATTGCAGTTCGTAAAAGTTGGTGTTTCATTAAAGAAATAGTAAATGTATTTTTAGAGCTTGCCTTCCGATCAAGTGTGAAGAATGCTTTGTTAAATATTACTGTTGTGTTGCATTATCATGCCATGGGATGATGGGATACGACTAAGATATTACAGGGTGTATGTATTTTGTTGGTATTGGTACAAAATAAAAATTAAAGTTAAGATTCATTAAATCGAATTTTTATCTTTCAAATAGATACGGCATTTGTCATTGAGTTAGATGATAGATCAAGCGACAAACTCATTTCTAAAATTACGAGATTGTAGTTCTGAGACGACGTATAATTGGAGTTAATTAAAACACAATAACGATATGGTTATGAACATCCTAATTAAAGAGTAGGGAATTCTAAATGAGCTGACCATTTAGCGTCTGAGTGGCGGGAAACCACTCACCACTCACCACCGTTAATTGGGAAAACAAACTTGGGCAAACATACTCTATCTTGTGTTCAATTACCGAAGTCCATAGATATGCCAAGTGAATATTGCCCCTGAGGCATAATGTCGAAATCGTACTAGTATTATAATATAACTGCTCAAGGCCTATCCCGCGAGTGCTAAAGCCAATAAAACAAAACCGTGAATAAAGCCGCTCCAATAGAGATGTTAACTCAAAATACTAAATCGATTGGAAATACGAATACGTCCTGAATCTTCCCAAATTTTCCAAAATGTTCTATTCTTTTAGACGGTGATACGAGCTCACAATGTTAATGCTAGCGCCCACCTTGAAATATTTCAGGAAGATCAGTAATATTAAAATAGGGCTGTCCTAAACTTTACAGTGAAACCCGGGATTTATTGACGGCGGAAATAAAATGTATCCTCTGTGGATACATTCTATCTGTACGCATAATGCCTTATCGTTAAAATGTGGTGATATTAGACTCAGGAAGAGTTTGGCAGGGAGAAAATAATAGAAGCTCTTAGTTTGCTTCGTAACTATCAAAAATCGAACGATTGTTTCTTGCTCACAACTGTTATTATCTTATTAATTGGCAGTAGTCGTAATATACCTACATTGCTATGTCAAGTTTGCCAATAAACATTTTACAGTAACACAATTGTAAGATAAACGTAATTTCTTAAGTAATTCTCAATTAACTAAATTTATATTTAATCTGATTTTATAGAACTATTTTTTCTAATAAAGCTCTTGTTATTTATAACTTTATTATATTTGTAAAATTGAGCGCCTGCCTGTACACATCCACATATATGTTTATTACACACACAAACACACATGTAATTGAAGTAAAATTTATTATATACTTTAATGTAGCATCTGTATTGATACTGACTTTGTAGGTGCAACTAGTAAAATAAATTATTGTTCTTCCATTGATCGAAATTCGACCATAATCACTGACAGTTCAAGATTTCAATTCGTTTTATGTGTCACGTTTTTTTTTTCTTTGTTTTGCAGAATTTTGAATGAAAAATTGAAGACGCCCAATAAAAAAATTATGATAGAATTAAAGCTCATCAATAAATCGGTTGTCATTTAGCTGCTTTTTCTTTGCGTATTTGTATATAAATAAATGAAAGTCAGATGGATAAAAATTGTAATGTGTACAAAATTAGGTATGTGTGTGTGTATTTTTAACACAAAAATTATATAATTCGTTTCTCGTTTCGTGATTACGACAATTCCTAAAGCGTGCTTTCAAAATACACCTGATAACAAACATGAAATGATATAATAGCATAGAACGCTGAGGTTTAAAGCCTAGACAACAGTAGGTACAGGATTGGACTGATACTCGCACGCTCAGAACCAAAAATAGAGGAAATGTTATTATTATTTTTTTCGTTCTGGAAATCCTACACGTATATACTTATATACATAGGTTTTTTTTACATTGCTTTTTTCTGACTACGTGTATAGATGTGTCGCAAACTATTTGCTGTTGCGATAACCGTGACTGACAGTGGTACTACAGCGTTAATACCACCACCAACTTTAGAACACGATGTGAGAAACTGAACTCCGTTAGAATATCCTGCCTAAAGAGAGAATACATTTTGCGTTACATCGACAAGTAAACAAAATAACAGCACATCGGTGCTAAGTGAAGCCCATACACATCACTACGAGACTGCTGCATAGCCATCACGAGACATGAGGTCAACGTCTCAATTGTCTTATACAAAGGCTATCCCCACCCTTGAAACTTAAAAAAAAACTATCTCGCGATAGAAATATATAGGATTGTGGTATCTCCGCGTGCTACCTTCCAAAGCGCCCCGCCATCAGTGAATACACAAATTTACTGGTGGTAGGACCTCTTGTGAGTCCGCACGGGTAGGTACCACCACCCTGCCTATTTCTGCCGTGAAGCAGTAATGCATTTCGATTTCAAGGGTGGGGCAGCCGTTCTAACTATACTTGAGACCCTAGAACTTATATCTCAAGGTGCGTGGCGCATTTACGTCGTAGATGTCTATGGGCTCCAGCTCCAATCACTTAACATCAGGTGGGCTATGAACTTGTCAACCCATCTAAGAATTAAATATTTATAACACGGTGTCCTTCTTTTATTGTAGAAATGGTAAATATTTTCAAAGAAAATAGTGCCTGTCTGTGGGATTTGACATCTTCATAGTCACATCGCTTTGAGTCGTAACAGCCTCAAGGGTAAAACTCGTAGTGTACCCGCATACCTGTCAGCGACGCACTCCACCTTTTTTTTCCTACCTATGCTGATAGCCTTGAGAGGCTATTTCAGCTTCGCCCTAACGTGTGTAGGTGAGCTCACGGGGCTCAAAGCAAAGTGTTGCTAACACTGACCCTAGCAAGAGCAGTGCTTCGCAGAATCTACTGTGGCGGGTAGCCATCATACAACGCAAGATAATTGACAGATGCCTGAATCTCGCTTACGACATTTTCAAGGTAAAGCGCATATATACAAAGTTCCGAACAACAACATTCGGACCGTCGGTCTACCGAGCAAATATCCCCAGCTCGGTGGAAGATCTTCCCTTTGTCGTATATTCCTACAACCTGGTGACCCCGACGTGATGTGAACACGCAACCTTCTGATTCATCATCAGCGCATCAAGAACTTCGGCTACCACAATCCCCGCATTCTCGCAGATAAAAGCACGTCATTGACAGTCGTCCCACAGCAAGCCAGCATCGCAGCCTCAACAGAACCATCGCAGCCGACTCACCGCACTTCCTGGTCCTACGGCACGCAACTTCACTGCCTCATCACGCCGCTACAGTTCATCGCAGCCCACGACCGGATCATCAACGCTTGGGGTCACACATCTCCGGCGTGGCAACTCTGCATCACATGGACTACGCACGACACGCACGCAACGCTCAAGCTCAGTCTCGACTCACCGCAGACTTCGAGCAGCACTGGCGACACGCACGCAGCATTCAAGCTCAGCCTCGACTCACCGCAGGCTTCGAGCAGCACTGGCCCTTGCAAGCTAATCTCTGCACGGACAACGCTAACTAAAAAATGACACGACCTCCAGTCTCGGAGGGGAGTGATGTGGCGGGTAGCCATCATACAACGCAAGATAATTGACAGATGCCTGAATCTCGCTTACGACATTTTCAAGATAAAGCGCATATATACAAAGTTCCGAACAACAACATTCGGACCGTCGGTCTACCGAGCAAATATCACCAGCTCGGTGGAAGATCTTCCCTTTGTCGTATATTCCTACACTACCACCGGATCGGAAACGCGACCCACTGAGAAGATCCGGCGAGAAACTCAGTGGGATGTGTCTATGGGTTAATTCGCTCGTCGAGCCCTTCGTCACGAGCGACGGGTTCGACGAGGACGGTAACCGGTGCTTGTGGTGCCTAATAGCACCTTTAATGGATAACGCACTCCACCAAGCTACAGAGCGGGATCGATGGAGGCAGCTAGTTGACGGAATCGGACGGAGTCACGATCCTCAGCAATGAGGGACCGATTGAATAGAGAGAGTACTCGCATTACGCGACGATGTACAGTTTTCGCAGGCAGGTCCCACATTTTGTAATTAAAATACATGAATTATGAACACATATTCCATCTTCGGGCCGATGAATTGCCAATGTTATGTACGCGATTATTGTCACATGCATCAGGCCATAAATTAAATTGTTTTATTTTCAATGTTAAATGTTTGTGATGTGGCAATACTTTTTTTAAATAAATAAATAAACACATGAATGAAATATTTACGAATGTTTTTCACGACGAAGGAATCTTGGCCGACTCGATCACGTTCCTGCACCAGTTCTCGGCTTGCTTCTCGTGAATAAGCCCATTTAATAGCAGTTGAGACGCTCTTAATTGTCGCCTCTTTAATAACATATTATGTCCATCTAGTTAGCGATGTTCCAACCTCCGCGTGCCTTACAACTACTGATTTGGCTAAAGGAATGTAATCTATATATATAAAAATGAATTGCTGTTCGTTAGTCTCGCTAAAACTCGAGAACGGCTGGACCGATTTGGCTAATTTTAGTCTTGAATTATTTGTGGAAGTCCAGAGAAGGTTTAAAAGGTAGATAAATATGAAAATGCTCGGAATTAAATAAATATAACGATTTTGTTTTTCCTTTGATGTGTCTCCCGTCGGATGGATTCCTTTTGTTTGTTTTAAGTTTATTTTATACAAAAGCTTAGGTCTTTCATTTATCGATTGAAGCATTACGAAGTCTGCCGGGTCAGCTAGTGCCGCAATAAAAATCAAAATCACTTAAAAAAATCTATTTATAACAGCTCAAATAAACGAATACGCTGTTGCTCCATTTCATTTTAAATTAATAGACTGTATGTAGTGTTACTAAAACTTGAACTCGTAATAAATCGAAATAGATTTCTGGTCTTAATAAAATTGTATTATAATTGAGGTCTTAAAATTTTACATCAATTTGACATGCAAATTAGAACGTTTTGCGTTATTGAGGACAGTGGGATATGTTGAAAACGTTAAAATGGCAATTTTTTTTTTATGTTTTCACGTTTTAACCACTTAACCGAAGGTCATGAAATTTTGCATACACGTCATTTGGGATACTGCAAAAGGACATAGAATGCCTTTCATAAAAGTATAGCTTTTTTTTTTAAAGAGATTTTGTGACCTGGTAACTAAGACCTTTAGGTCAAGTCTTATTTTAATTTATATGCACCGGACGTCTTATCCTCTGAGCCACGACGACTTCGTATCTTCACGATAAGTGGATACCAGAAGGTTAATAAGCTCCTCTATTAAAGTTATTGTGTAAAGTTAGGTTTTCTTTGGCCTCGAGTATCATACGTGGAATTCACTTGTTTTTTTATTGTTATGCTTTTATTGCCTTTGTAAGCAGACGAGCATATCCCACTGAGTTTCTCGCCGGATATTCTGAGTGGGTCGCGTTTCCGATCCGGTGGTAAACTCTGCGAAACACTGCTCTTGTTAGGGCCAGTATTAGCAACACTCCGGTTTGAGCCCCGCGAGCTCACCTACATGTTAGGGCGAAGCTGAAATAGCCTCCTAAGGCTATCAGCATAGGTAGGGAAAAGAAAAAGAAAAAAACGAGCATACTGCCCACGTGATAGTAATGAGTGATTACAGCCGCTTATTGACGTCTGTCGTACCAGGGGCAAAGTCAAGTTGCTGGCTTCCGCTAAGTACTGTCGAGATACCTCGTTTTTATTTCTAATGAACATTCTAAAGGATAAATACTTTTAAAAAATTTGTCTTTTAGTTTTAGAATGACAAGAAGGCGTCTCACATTGTCTGGTCCGTCGCGCTGCGCAGTTCCTGGCCACACAGATCCTCGTGTCCAAGGTAAACGTGTTAATATTGTGTTACAATTACTGTGAAACACTATTTTTTGCCTTTACTTTATTTATAGGTTCTTATTTCTTTTTTTTTTTTCTAGACTCCTGAACTAGCTCTTGGCCTGTCTAGTATTAAATGAGCACCTAAGTTAATAGAGACGATCATCACAATACAAATGTCACTTTCTGACAAGTAGAAAACTAACTCTGAAATTCAATTATCATTCAGTCATATTGTGATATTTAGATTCAATTTACCACTTAATATCAGAGGGACCGTGAGCGTGTTAACCCATTAATATAAAAAGAACCAAAACCTTACACTTAACGCATTAAAAACCATAACATTTTCAATCCGCAATAAAATATAAGGACGCAAAAATGAGAATTGTCGTGTCGCCCATATATAGATGACGTTGATGTCTTTTGAACGAGCACGATATGAATGGCTTCATTTTTATCGAATATTTTATCTGCACTTTCCTTCAACTCATATATAAATTTTACTATAATATGTATTTTTTAGTTCAACTTTCTTAGATATAATGATATTTGTATTAGCACGTCAAATAATACGTTATTGTGAAACTGTTTGAGACGAAAATAAAAAAATGCACGTCCTTTCTTTTTATTGCTTAGATGGGTGGACGAGCTCACAGCCCACCTGATGTTAAGTGGTTACTGGAGCCCATAGACATCTACAATGTAAATGCGCCACCCACCTTAAGATATAAGTTCTAAGGTCTCAGTATAGTTACAACGGCTGCCCCGCCCTTCAAACCGAAACGCATTACTGCTTCACGGCAGAAATAGGCAGGGTGGTGGTACCTACCCGTGCGGACTCACAAGATGTCCTACCACCAGTAAATGTCTGTCACGTGTATTGAATAATATAGAGTTTTTAAGAATGGTTTTTTTTTTGAACATTTTCATACTAATTATTAATACATCTGAAATACTAAGATCGCTTTATGAATGAAAAAAAAACACTCACATAATATCTACAAAGAAACTAAGAAAACAATGTACACAGAACATTCTCCTGATCTAAATCAAACTCATTATTCGAACTAACAATTAATTGATCAGTTAATGACCTGTCATTGTTTCGCGTGAAAGCCGAACTCCGAAATCGGTACATGCAGTACATGTTATTAAGTTCTACATAACAAAGATAAAAACGTTAATCGTTTACTAGATGTGCAATTTATTGGGCGTTGCACAATATTGGAACCGGAACTGTGATAAAAGGTGAATGATTAGCTCTCCGCGAGTGTCGGCAACGCCTTGTTCTATTACGTTTTGTAATATTGAAACATGTAGTTCAAGCAACAACTAAATAGGAGGCCCAGTGCGAAAATGTTGGAATGATATTGTCATTAATTTTAGAATCGGTTAGTTAGCACAGATTTTGTCTTTTTTTATTGCTAAGATGGGTGGACGAGCTTACGGTCCATTCCTTGTTAATTAGTCACCGGATCTCATAGACATTAACCACGCAAAGCCGCCATCTTGAGACGTGAGTTCTAAGTCTCAGTTTCTACAGTATGGCTACCCCACCGTTCAAGCCAAAACGCAATACAGATTCATGGCAGAAATAGGCAAGTGGCGGTACCTGCTTGCGAGCTCCCAAGATGCTCTACCACCAATAAATGTCTCTGCCCAACTCTCTGCCCATTCTAATCTAACAATTTACCTAGAATCCACAGTCAAAAGTCATTAAGATCAAATTAGAAATTAATAATCAAAATTAAACTGAACCCAAATACTTTGTGTAACGTAATCTCATGCATATTTACTTTTCGAGTCGATTGTGCGCGAACATAATAGTTTATTACGGCTCCGAGTGGGTGGCTAAATATTTGATTGAACTTAGACATTTAATCTAGAACAGCAGGGCCATATATCAGGCTCGCCGTTCAGTTTATTGTTATCAATACATTCGCAGACAATTAGCATGACTCGAGGAAATACTGCCGAATAAATCAATGCTTTTTTTTCGGGCAAAAATGCCGAGGTCTTACCTTTGTTTGAGTTTTAGTTAAATTTACAGATACTACAAAGACTACTTTGATTTGTTGTCGTTCAAACTACAGTCGAGAGAAGTGTTAGATGGGGTGCGTAATTCTTAAAAAGTCTTCTGCTGTCCATTAGTTAAGTTAATTGATTTTCCAAACAATATCGGCTAGCGTTCGAGAACCAGCAATGTATATCTCGTCAAAGCTTGAGGGAATCCTAAACAACCTAGCGCGAGATAAAAAAAAAATTGCTTATGTGGGTGGACGAGCTCTCAGCCCACCTGGTGTTAAGTGGTTACTGGAGCCCATTAACATCTACAACGTAAATACGCCACCTACCTTGAGATATAAGTACTAAAGTCTCAAATATAGTTACAACGGCTGCCCCACCCTCCAAGCCGAAACGCATTACTGCTTTATGGTAGAAATAAGCAGGGTGATGGTACCTACCCGCGCGGGCTCACAAGAGGTCCTACCAACAGCCCCACGAGCCAACTAATGTTTTATATTGAGATAAAACAACAGAAAAATTACTATTTCATTTCTATCGTACTAGGATTTATCAGCATGAGAACTTAACTTTTTTTATCAGGAACAGTATATCACAGTGCAATAACATACACACGAAGTAATGTAGTCTGAATCCAAAAATAACTAAATTATTTAGTTCACTAAGCACAATATCATGAATACAGAAAAAAAAACTAATTTATCTGTTCTAATCAAATACTTTCGTTTTAAAAACTTTTTAATAACAATAACAATGTATCAGATGAAGGTAGATGGCGAGTAGCATCGCAAGAACGCCAACACACGTGAACTTGGTGCGATGATATTTACTTTACATTGCGTACAGCAGAAATCGTAAAATAATTAACTTTTTTCCTTAGAACGATAGGCCAATAATCACCAAACTTTTTAATACAAGTTCGATAAACAATATAGAAAAAATTACAAATATAATTTTTTTTAAATTTCGAAGTATTTTTCTCAACAATGCAAATCTTGTGTGAGTCAATGTCATTGAATACTTTTAAAGAGTTTCTAAATAGAAAACAAATATTTACGTACGACTACAAACCATAGCCCTTATACAAGCAAGGTCACCGACACAATGCTGTGAACTAGTTTTCGCTACTGACTTTTATCTTTTTTTAATAAATCATACGAGATAAATATTGTATGAAAAAGCTATTTACTGTAACGGGTTGGGCATATTGTTAATTTCCATAGTACAACTGTCTTGCTTGTTCAAAATTCAAAACTGTGTCTTTTCTTGCAACAATACCTGCTTAACTGAGCTACTGTAACTGTTACCGTAATTACGAATCCACAATTTTTTTGTCCCACTTACAATAGACATAATAACATTATTATAATCACTAGAGGTCCCGCAGTAGTCGAAATTCGACTGTAATTAATTGGAATTGTAAGTTTGTACACTATTATGATTGTATTTTATACTTCTATAATCACAATTTTGCCAAGACTACACTATAAAAAATAGAATATTAACAAAGAAACAATATTTAAGAATTACAGACGTCAAGAACAAAAGTTTGACAATAAATAGTATGCATGCGTGTGTGCGTCAAATACATGGTATGTAGTGTGTAATGTTTTCTTTATTGATTTAATGTATCTCTTATGCATTCTTTTAAAAAAATATTAGCATTGTGCACTTCTTCTCTATATTCTCTATAAGTGTGGAAAATTTCATACCCCTCCGTCCGCGCAATTTTCGTAAAAAGGGATACAAAGTTTTTGCTTCACGTATTAATATATAGATTATTATTATATGACAATCGATAAAACATATAAATGTTGACCAGGCTTATGTCAAAACATGAATCAAAATCACACATCTAAATTAGAAATAATGAAGATTCTCAAAAAATAAAATAAATGTTTTGGATATAATTAAGTATATTCTTTAGAATAATAAATATTTTTTAATCCATAGCATGAATGATTCATTCAAATAAAAATCCTGACAAACAAACACAAATCTTGTTTATGGTCACAGTATAGATATATCAGAGCTTCAGAGTCCTCGTGGTGGCCGTATAATAATAGATTGGTTAAATACGCGTTCTAAAACTTATAAATGTCAGCCCTTTTTCGTGACATCGAACTTGATCTAAGTTAAATGAAGCGATTGAATGTGTATGATAAACTAAAAATAGGTAATATAAATTTTAATATAATTAAAATTGATTTTGTGGGTTAATCTCGGGCTTATTTGCTACGCTAAATAGTGTAAAAATTATTAAAACTCTGCTCCTAGTCGTAATTCTGTCAAAATAAACAAATTATTATTACAGCCGAAATCCGCATTATCAAAATGTACAAAGCCTGATCCCAATACGTCCAATTCCCTTTCCTACTAATCGTAATAAATAGCTAAAAATTTACTGGAAATTCCTCGATAACTCTCCAAACACTATATTATATTGTAATCATAAAAACTAAAAAGAAATACGTTCAAAACAATTATTCAATTGATCAATTGATTCAACTTAAAATCCAGAGACAAACACAAGTAAATTTTACGAATAAACTCCATTATCGAAACGTAACAGAAATAATTACAATAAATTATGTTTATGGTAATGAAAAAAACTGGTTTCATAAAAGTACAAAAATAAAATTGATCGAAATACCAGAGATCCCATTTGGTTATTGATCGCGACGCGGCAATGAAAAAAAAAAGACATAAAAAACTTTTCCGCACAAACATACAGGTTGAAACGTAACCAGAAATCATTCGTAATCAGAAATAATTACACTATTCTGAATTTTATCGGTCGCTCTGCAAAGAAAGTTCAAGACGGACAATCGAACAGTAAATGTCAATGATATAAAATTAATCAAAAAAACATTTCGTGGAAGATATTTTAATTAAGCTTAATTAGGATGACTTGATAGTGACTTGTTCTTCAGTTCACATTTTAAATATAATCAGCTTTTGGACCCTTCCAGTCGGTTTTAATTAAGGTTTAATCGTGTATAAAGTGCATTGAAATCCGGAATCGAAAACTGAGTATAATGTTGGGGATTCCTAACAAGATAGTCATAAAAAAACGCAGAAAAAATACGTTGTAGTTTAAGATTCAAAATTAACAGTTTTTAGTTTTAGCTACCACGGAAGATACCTTGCCCTTGTAATACAGAGTACATTACAGAGTACAGAGGACCTTATTGTCGTGTTTTTTTTCTAACAGCTGTGTGTACAAAATATATTAAATAAATAATTAAATAAGATATTTGACAGATACATAAAATACAATTAAAGACGAAAACATGTCCATAATGTTGAAGTGGAAAAATGTTATTGAAAATTCTTATTCGAGGATCTATTTAGCCTTGCGTTAACTATTTACATTTCACAAATCCAGTTTTTGTACAATCATATTAGTGGATGAGAGTTTTTATTTTAACTCTGGAATAAGATGTATCCTATCCGTCAAACCAAATTAATTCACTGTAGATATTTCACGGCAAGCCTTGCCTATAAAAAGTATGAGTTTTTTTTTGTTAACATTAAATTTTTAAACCTCTTAGAATATACATACAACAGAATAACAGTAAAGTGAAATATCTAATAGTAAATGAAAAACAATTTTTAACACTAACTTATACAACACAGATAGGAATAACATTATATATTATATTTAGCTAAAATTTATATTCCTGTCTCCACTTTGGTACGGAATTTAACACTCAATTATAAAGAGAGTGTGAAACAAATTAATACGATTCATTACATAAAATAAAAAATCTTAAATATAATCCACTAATTGTCTGATTGTTTCACTTTGGTTTTTATTAAAGTTATGCGTTTAGTTATAAAAAAACAAACCAAAAATTAATTGTTATTTCATCATAAATCATAAAACTAGAGATAACTATGTAAATTAATTGAACGATAATGTTTCCGAGTTCAGGCGGGAACGAAGGGCGGCTGGTTGATTGTGAAATAAGGAGACACAGTAGGGCTGCCAAAGTTTTTAACTTTTCTATAACACGCAGCCTGTAGAGTGTGATAAAGATTTGAGAATGAAATTTAAAAATTAAAATTTTTATTTAATTTATTACAGATTTGTTACAGTAATATATCTGAAATTTCCATAACAACTCTTTAACACAGTTAAAAGCGGCTTTTTCGCCATTTTTTCTTGTTTGTTTGAGTGGTACGAGGGTTGCGCATGTTACTAAACCTGGCGTATTGTAGAGCATCCGTTGATTTATTTTATCTAAACATAAATTATTTTCCAATTCAATAACCGAAACAGTCCAAACCTAAGAGCCACTGGTAAACGTAGGTAGAGCTCTCTTGAGTGTCCCAGAGTAATAATAACACTTAACAGTACTGAAAAAAAACGAATGAAATAAAACAATCAAGATGTTTTTTTTTTTAATGCATAGATAGTTGGACGTGCTCAGTGGAGCCCATTGACATCTACACGTAAATGTGCCACCCACCTTGAGATATAAGTTTTAAGGTCTCAGTACAGTTACAACGGCTGCCCCACCCTACAAACCGCAACGCATTACTGCTTCACGGCAGAAATAGGCAGGGTGGTGGTACCAACCCGTGCGGACTCACAAGAGGTCCTACCACCAGTAATTACGCAAATCATAATTTTGCGGATTTGATTTTTATTAGGTACACGATGTTATTCCTTCACTGTGGAAGTCAATCGTGAACATTTCTTGAGTACGTACATATTTCATTTAAAAAATTGGTACCCGCCTGCGGGATTCGAACACCAGTGCATCGCACAACACGAATGACGGACGTTTTATCCTTTAGGCCACGACGACTAAGATGATGAACGTTATATTTGCAACGCGAAAATAACATCCCTAATATAAGTGACCGGCCCAGATCGAATTCCGCCGAATGTCACGCAATCACTGACTCTTGACATTCAGAACTTGGACTGCCCTCCGTTAGAGCGATGCAAGATCATATCAGATAATTCCATTAAGTACTACATATGCATTCGTTCAATAACACTCATTGGTATTCGATATTTGTCTACAATCGAACTATTTGAATGTGAAGAATTTAAATAAAAGAAATTTAACGCAATTGGACTAACAAATCATCTCGAGATCCCAGCCATCAACTTATCTTCTGGAGAGATCGTGTCCATTACAAACACTCTATTAATTTTAACACGCTTTTATTATCTCGGTTATTAGTTATATGTTTGTTAGTATGTAACAAAATCTTTGAACGTCATTTTACTTTAAAGCCCAAAATCCAAAAGAAAGTCCAAATGACCCAAAATTTTCACAATGATCATAATGATCACGATATACATAATAATTTAAAACTTCTCTCCTAATCAGTATCAATAAGATAAAAAATAATGAAATGAATTGTCAGTTCGTAGAAAGTGTTTATAAGAATTGTAAATTGTTTCGAATATAAACTACTTTAGATAAATAATCAATTGAACTTTAAAAGTATCAATAAAATACTAAAAGTATTAAAGCTTACAGTTTCCGAAGGTCATCACGAGAGACATGTCCAGTTCAACCATAACCATTACAATTCCTTTTAAGATGAAACGCCTCGGGGCTTATCTCGAACGCGTCAACGGCACGAGGAACACTTAAAATATAATTTATTAATATAATAAATCATCGTAAGTCCACAAGGCCCAATTCTGTCCTTAATTTGTTACCTGATAAATAGCGTGTTCTTTCGTGCTGGCTCCTACAAAAATTAAATGATTTAATGATATTTATTTTAAGATAAGATTTAATTTAAGATTGCGATAGCATCTTTAACTTTTACATGCACAATGTTCTATGCGCTCAATGTGTAAAATCCACTTTTTTATTTGTTAACAATTAACAGAAATCTTCAAATATGAATGAAAGATATAAAACAGGACGTAAGTTATTATTCTCAACACCACGCCTTTGAATAACAGGCTGAAAGTATCAAATATTAAATATAGGAGACGAAATATTAAATATAACGCTTTCTTAACTTTCATCACCAATTAAATAGTTTCATCATCTACACTTAATAAATTAGTCAACATAATGAAATCAACAAAGCAAAATATGTAAATGCTAATGAATTACTTATCGTCTACTCAGATATACTTTGACATTTCGTGTCAAGAAAAGTGACAACAGAGACAAGGAACAAAAAATTATAACGTTGATAGATACACACCTAGAAGTATTCGAAACATATTTTATTAATAAATTATTTGTGCACAGCCTTATTTAATAACAGAAGTAGACTAGGATTTCCTGTGGTTAGATATCCAATTAATTAGAACATTCATGTAAGTATGATTATGTGTGTAAGTTATCTATCTATACCTAGCAACTATAAAAACCCAAATCTATTTTAAACTAACCAAGTTGAATATGGTATAAAATAAAACAGAAATAAATTCAATTTGTTGAAATTCCTACTTCTAGATTCTTCTCTCTTCTCCTTCTTTCTTTTTTTGTGATCTCTCAAGTTGTCATTAATATAGCATGCTGATGAATGACATCAGAATGATATACCATAAGTGTTGCTAAGTTATCATATCCGACCCGGGCGATGGGGCAACACAACGCCGCCATTTGAGCACTCTTGCTACATTTAGGCTTTCCAAACACCGATCACCGTACTCGCCGAATTCGTCAAATTCAAAGATTCAGAATCAGAATAGATTTAGCGAAGCACTGATCTTGATAGGTCAAATTCTCTCAGGTTGAACCCGCAAGCTCACCTACCCGTCCGCGCGTAATTGGAATAGCCCATAGTCCACAAACGATTAAGTAGAGTAGGAACACAAAATTGAAACAGCTATCTCATTTAAACCTTCAAGATGCTGAATAGACGTGAACCGCGGTAGCTTTTATTTCAGTGAGTACGAAGACTGTAAAGTATTCAAAACGGAAATAACTTACTGGTGGTAGGACCTCTAGTGAGTTCGCACGGGTAGGTACAACCGCCCTGCCTACTTCTGCCGTGAAGCAGTAATGCGTTTCGGTATGAAGGGTGGGGCAGACGTTGTAACTTTACTGAGACCTTAGAACTTATATCTCAAGGTGGATGGCGCATTTATGTTGTAGATGTCTATGGGCTCCAGTAACCCCTTAATGCCAGGTGGGCTGTGAGGTCGTCGACACATCTAAGCAATAAATTAAAAAAACTTTATGACAATAAAAAAGATGCGAGATTCTTATGTCTATATTATCCTTGTGGACCTTAGCCTGGTCCAGTATGTCTCTGCAGACTGATCTGTTCAGGGATTTCTCTTTCCAGTTCTTGACACCTATAAGTTTGTGGTCCTGTTCTACGCAATCTAACCATCGGAGTTTGAGCCTGCCACGGCTTCTGCGGCCCTCTGGTTTGCCAAATAGTAGCTGTCTTGGCATTCTGGTCTCCTCCATTCGAACTGCATGTAGGCGGTGTTTTCCAAGCGCTATGACATGTCCTCCTTCAAACGAGGCTTGCGGAGAATACTTAATGGTAGGCAGCGGCTGGGCTCTGCCACTGGCATTGCTGACAACATGAGCGACGGTAACCACTTTCCATTAGATGGGCCGTATGCTCGTCTGCCTACAAAGGCAATAAAAAAAAGGCCATAAGTGTGTCTTGCCCATCGTAGGCGTCCAATTTTTATAGTTTTTATGATTATGTATATAAATTTTATTTTTTATTATTTATTTTTATTTTTATGTCTAATCTTCATTATTTGTATGACTAGCAAATAAAATACTAAAACTACTTTACAAAAATTGAACAAAACATTTTTCCAAATTAAAAAAAAATACATTTGTGGAAAGCGTTAGGAGTGAAACCTTAATAAAAATGATAACTCATTCTCGCGCTCACTAAATTTTTGTGTCTCTTTTTAGTGTCGCTCTTTCGTTACATCGACTTTCAAATAACAACTTCTAAAAGTTCCAAAAATTTTTCATTTCAATTACTTCGTGAAAAAAAAAATTGTCGGTAATACCAAAGGCTCTATAACATTTCTATACCGACTCAACTAAGAAACTTTGATCAAATCATACTTACATAACGACTTGTTTATTATCTATTGACACCTATGATTGACGTGGAGCACAGGTGTTTAGATCTATCAATGTTCCTTTCAACATGGCTGTATCATATCTATTCTTACTAGATATTACCTGCGATATCTGTCGTAGATTGTAAATACCCTTAAACAACAACGGTAACCACTTTCAACAACTGGTGTATGGCCGTATATTGTCCATCATCAACTCGTCTTGTTGTTTTATAGATTGAGTAATCATTATTTCATGGTGTTTTTTTTTCTAATTTTTATTCTAATCAAAATTAGGCTAAGTTAAAAATGATCTAAAAATCCAGTGACTGGATTGTGCACATGGCAATACCTTTTGATTTCGCATAACCACATGCCGTTAAGTCGACCTGAAGCTCGTCTGCCTTTGAGGGCAATAAAAATTGATAATAATACCTTTTAGGTATATGTATATTATCTTACTGGTATTTAATTATATACTAGGGAAATACAGAAGGTATTATTATTCGCACATCGGCGTGGATACTCAGAATAATTCCAGACTAAATAGGATACCTCAAATCAATGATACCAAATTAAACAGTCCTCTAAAGCTTTTAAAAATTTGGTTAACTTTCTCAAAGACAGACTTTTTTTAAATTCTGGAGATTCCATTTACGGATACCCGGTCGAGGGGGGTAACGGAATCCGGTGCCTCCAGAGAGGAATAGGGAGACGAGGAGGGCCAGACAAAGACAGACCTAATATTATTACGGTCTAATTATAACATTACTTTTTCTAACGTAGCTGGTACGTAGATATGGCTTGCCAATTAGACTACAACAAACGCGTTTTTCAGCAACCGAAATTGCTGCCTACCAAAACTATTTCGGAAATTTCAAAATAATATTCGAACGTATGTTCGTATCGTATGTTCGTATGTCCGTATGTTCCATAGGGAGTGCTCTGAGGAATTGTTCGAGATGATACCGACATCTCGTTTTTACCATCGCACCGCCCGCCACCGGAGTAGAGTTCATCCATACTACCTGGAGCCACTGCGGTCATCCACAGTGCGTTTCCAGAGATCTTTTTTGCCACGTACCATCCAGCTATGGAATGAGCTCCCCTCCACGGTGTTTCCCGAGCGCTATGACATGTCCTTCTTCAAACGAGGCTTGTGGAGAGTATTAAGCGGTAGGCAGCGGCTTGGCTCTGCCCCTGGCATTGCTGAAGTCCATGGGCGACGGTAACCACTCACCATCAGGTGGGCCGTATGCCCGTCTGCCTACAAAGGCAATAAAAAATAAATAAAAAAAAGAACAGAAATAGTTGAAAAAAATCATTGAGAGCAAGCAACCCTGCCCCGGCATCAGAATTTTAATTATTAGTAACGACAATCGTATCCACAGACCACCTGTTGCACATTTTCGTGCATGCACTTTAGCAACTAGGTACATTGCGTTCGTCTGTCACGTCACAAGAAGTCAGAATAATCAAAAAATACCGTTCAATAATGAACTCTATTGCCTTAAAATTGAGTTCATTACCTTTAGAATTTTCGATGGAACAGCTGACTGCGTGCGTGTGTCTACTATTGGATTTCTCGCTCCATTTATTTCTAAGCCATTATTAATCAGCTTAAACGCATTACAGCAGTTTTTCTGTATCGTTTTTGTTGTTCGACAGTAATGTTTTATTGTGGGAAAATTAAGTTGTTAAATGGAAATGTCGATCAAAGGGAGGAAATGTCATTTTTGAACCATTTGTGGTATAAAAATGTTATTGCAAAATGACTTACATTGTAAACCAACGTCGCATTTCCACACGTATTGTAGTAATAAGCCGTCTGTATTTACATTAGACTACCTACTTTATAGTAAACTAATTACTGTCGCAACGCCGTCAAATACTTCAGTGGCTTTTAAATATACACGTGTAGAAATGCTCAGTGGGAAACAGTACACACCGGAGGCATCTTCGATGAATATTTGGATAGTATATCTAAAAATTTGACAAAAGTCTAACATATTTTTTAATCGTAAAGAATGATGAAATTTGTTATTTTAACCTTTACATTGAGTGTTTTAAGACTGTGTATTCAAACGAATTCTAGGTCTGCAACAATAATAATCTTTCGTTTGTCATTAATACATTTTTAAAAACGCGTCATTAAAACAATTGCAGATCAGAATGTGATTGTTCACGATTATCAATATTTTCTTGGAAGCTCACCTTTTCTGTAAAATACCATAACTATAAAATAACTCGGTAATAAAATAATAAATGGTTACGAATAGATTTAATAAGTATTCTTACAAACTAGTAATCTATACTTCTATACAAATATTATAAAGAGGAAATATTTGTTTGTTTATTTGTATTGAATAGGCTCCGAAACTACTAAACCGATTTGAAAAATTCTTTCACTGTTTGGAAGCTACACTATTCCCAAGTAGCATGGGCTATAACCTTTTCTGAAAAAATTAAGGATCCTTACTAAAACTCCAATAATGTAACCCAAGGTGTAAAAAGATTACCTAACATATGCTTTACATCGCGTGTCCTGCGAAAACTATTGATAATAGAATAAAATAATGTACTACGACTTTATAGAACACACTATTATTTACAAAAAGTGTTGCGACAGCATATGTCTAACTATTGTAGTTATGCCGCAATAAGTGTTCTTTTATTTTAAAAAAATAAAACAACGTCAAATATCGTTGAAATTTTTGTTAAAGACCCGAGTGGAGCCGGAACGGGCCGCTAGTAATTGATACAAATACGTTCTTAACCTAACACTTTTTAAATACTTTTCAATATCCTATTTCTAAATTGCATTCTAACATGCATACCAGAAATGTGTTGTTTAAAATACATTAGATTACCATTGATTAAGATTTCATTGTGTTATCGGGGTCTAGTCGTGCATTTCTTCCTCCAGAACAAGACGTCGCCGTCGAGCCGAGGTTAAGATAGATATCTTGTCCAAATCTTGACCCCCTGAGTATTTCGGGTCCCAGTTTGTAGGCTGGCTTGGAAACGGACGAGGGAGCAACCGGATGACGTACAACAAAATTCCCTGACCCACGCTAGTTTTGACACGGGTTATTTGGCAACGGAGGTTTTCGTCGGTTCAACTCCAACATTTTTTTATTGCCCTTGACAGACGAGCATACGCCCATCGCCCATGGACTTTAGCAATACCAGGGACAGAAGCTTTTATTGGTGATAGGACCTCTTGAGAGTCCGCACTGGTAGGTACCACCACCCCGCCTATTTCTGCCGTGAAGCAGTAATGCGTTTCGGTTTGAAGGGTGGGGCAGCCGTTGTAACTATACTGAGAACTTAGAACTCATATCTCAAGTTGGGTGGCGGCATTTACGTTTTAGATGTTCATGGGTAACGGTAACCACTTACCATCAGATGGGCCGTATGCTCGTCTGCCTACAAAGGCAGTAAAAAATAAAAAAAGGCCATAAGTGTGTCTTGTCGATCGTAGGCGTTCAATTTTTATAATTTTTATGATTGAATATATACATTTTATTTTTTATTATTTATTTTTATTTTTATGTCTAATCTTCATTATTTGTATGACTAACAAAAAGCAAATACTAAAACTCCTTTAAAAAAATTGAACAAAACATTTTTCCAAATTAAAAAAAAATCACTTATGGGAAGCGTTAGGAGTGAAACCTTAATAAAAATGATAACGGTAACCACTTACCATCAGGTGGGCCGTATGCTCGTCTGCCCACACGGGCAATAAAAAAAAAGTAATTGATTTAAAAAATTGTAATCGGTTAGCACTATCTGAGGATTCTTCTTTGTTCTTATCTGAGGAGGCTTCCGATGAGAGAATCCGTTTTACATAATACATCACAATTCATTCTTATATCTCTCAATTTGAGAAATTTTAAGATCTTAAGTTACCTACCTACCAAACCTACACACTAAAGGAAGGAAAAACTTAAAGCATGTTCCTTAATGCTCATAAACTAATTTATGTTTTATATTTTTATTTTATGAATTTGCTGTTTAATTATATTATGTTAATTCTTTATTTACTCGATGAGCTCTCCCCAACATTTATTATAAGTTCCTGTACTTCTATATTATCGAATGCCACATGAATTTCCCAATCCGACGCTATAATGTTTTGGGTTCTTTTCACATGAAGAGTTTGTATCATGAGCAAAGTAACGTCAAATCATCATGCTGATTTATTATTTCGTTGTTTTCTTCCAGTTTTTTTATTTCAGTTTTCTTCCTCTCGTCATTCTTATAGTCCGAGTTTTCAGTAGAAAAACCGCATCCACACTAAACATTAGATTAATATTGCGAATTGTCTGTCATGAGTTAAATCGAAATCCGCTTTAGAATTTTAACAAGTTAAGTTTCTATTCGAATAAAATAATTCGAAAACAATTTAAAATAAAAACATTGCATTTCCCAAATGTCACAATAAATTTTAAAATAAGAAGCTAGAAGATCGTAGAATGGCCTGTGAAAAAAATATATATTACACTTCTTAAGCCGTGCAAGGTTCAATTTTAATTTATAGCGGCAACTACATTAGACAACGGATTCATTGTGTACTAAAAACTCTAGTGCGTAGAGCATCGCAGTAAAAAAAAAAAGGTGTAGCTCTTTCGTCACATGTTTCAAGTAAAAAACGCATTATCTTATTACGAAGCAAATGTTTAGCTGTTAATTTTTTAATAACGTCGTATTAGCTAATCTAGTAACTAGACCATGCACAAGCAAACATTCAAAATTCACGAATTTTTCGACGCTTACGTGATCTTTGTGGTTCCGCACTGGAGTTTTCAATGATTAAAAAAATATATTTACTCTATATATATAAAAATGAATTGCTGTTCGTTAGTCTCGCTAAAACTCGAGAACGGCTGGACCGATTTGGCTGATTTTGGTCTTGAATTATTTGTGAAAATCCAGGGAAGGTTTAAATGGTGAGAAAGTATATAAAAACAAACAATTTTGTTTTTCCTTTGATGTGTTCATTGATGTGTCTTTTATTTATCGATTGAGGCACTACGAAGTCAGCCGGGTCAGCTAGTATAATATAAAATTACAACTATTAAAAAATAACAAAGCCTGATTGATATTTAATTGAGGCAGTGACCACTATTCATTATAAAGTCAACACTATATTATTATATTGACCAAAAACACCGTTGCGATTTGAGATTGTAACTTAACACCACGTACCAATATGAAACTCGTTTGAGACGGAATAACGTTTGATACAATAGTTTATCGACTGTTAAAGTCGGAAAACTATTGCTGACGAAATATAAACAACGAATCTTAGTGTAAAATCTATAAATACCTAGTATACACAAATTAATGATTCACTAATCTACTTTAATCAAAACTTTGGGAAGCACTGTTTATCAATAAATTATGTTAGAATGTTTTAAGAAAATTGTCTAAAACTTTAACTTCTTTTGTAAATTAACACATATTTTATGTACCGAATTATTTATTATCTGGCTCTAAGATGATATTTTCGTGCGTATCTGTACGTTTGATGACGCCATCAAACGTACAGATACGCACGATACGCACCTTATCACAATATGGCAGAATAAGTTCCAGAAGCACCAGTAGTGGCACTCGATCTGAAATGCGCATCTCGTAAAGAGCACCACAAGCTTTTAATATGAACTCATTAATATCATACCATTTAACACGATAAATGAGATATGAGTTCTAAGGGCTCAGTTTTTACAATACAACGGCTGCCCAACCCCTCAAACCGAAACGTATTACTGCTTTTCGGCACCTACCTTTCGGGTGGTACCTACCCGTGTGGACTCACAAGACCTCCTACGACCAGTAATGGTAACCTCCTGTTAAAATGGCCGTTTCAAACACATTACAACTGAATATTGATACAGTAATGTAGATTTACTTTAAATTCATTGTATTATCATTTCCTTTTAACTTCATAAAATAAATCGTACAGAACGAACAAACTCGCGTTAGTAATTTCAATCTACCTACTAATTAAATTTGAAATTCAATAACACATAATAATATTAAGTTAGTCATCGATTTGTAAGCAATTGTTAGATGTTTTAAGACTATTTACGAACGTTATTGGTACGTATGAGTTGGCATATCACCTTGGATATTATGAGAAAACTTATCACTCAAATAAAGCAGTAACAAGACTAAGATTTTATGAAACTACCGTGATTTTAAACTATAAAAAGAAATGAATTTTACAAAAGTGTACACAGCAATATCTTTTGCTCTGCTCTTGCTGTAATATTTTGAAATGTTTTTATCATATCGACCATTTAAATAATTTGCCTTTTCAATCATACATACGACAGAAATAGGCGGGTAGGTACCACCACCCTGCCTATTTCTGTCGTGAAGCAATAATGAGTTTCGGTTTGAAGGGTGGGGCAGCCGTTTTAACTATACTGAGATCTTAGAACTTATATCTCAAGGTGGGTGGCGCATTTACGTTGTAGATGTCTATGGGCTCAAGTAACCGCTTAACACCAGGTGGGCTGTGAGCTCGTCCAACCAGCTAAGCAATAAAAAAAAAAAAGAAAAAAACATTTAAAGTTAGCCGATCGATATCTCGCGTTCAGTCGTGGTTTGAAATTAGTTACGGTTTGAAATTAAAATTTACTTCAATGGACGAAATTGAACGCGACTATGTAATTATGATTTTAGGCAGAAAAGTGTAAAAATACTGTTATCAGATTTTAAAGAAACATATTATTTTCGTTACATCGTCGCACACGTCAAATAAATACAGTTCACAATTTAGAAACCGAAAACTGCCTTATTCACGCACACTTTCACTCCGCATTATAAATCTAATTTATTTATTCTGTGTTAGCACGTGGTATATCACCAGCTAGATTGCTTCACAAAAAAAATCGTGCATCAAAAATTTTATTTAGCTACGTGACAAATTGCAGTTGCAGCCATCGGCGTTCCTTGCGATTTTAAACCAGCCTGTCTAGTTACTTAACTGTGTTTTGTCACGCGAATTGTGACGAAGGAATTTGAGTTATTGAGCCTTAATTTAATTACATTTTATTTTCATTATTGATATTAAAGTTGAACACGACATTTATTACTACTAGTAATATCAAATATAATTCATAAACTAAGATATTGGAATATAATAAAAACAGATTTGAATCCCAAAAGAGCAATAAAACTGCTCGTTTACACATTAAAATCATACTTATTCAAATAATGAAGCTACAGAACCATCGAATCACAACACTTTTGAGAAACAGTGTAGGTTGAGAAAAAAAATGTAACCGTCACTATATTTTAAAATCTACATGGTCTATTTTAATGACTTATAAAGGACGACAACATAATGAAAGCATTATTTAATGTAGGAAAATTAATAAGATCGAGGCTAACCACCATCGGAAGCCAAATTAAGATAATTATGGCGCGATCATGTGATCCTATAATTTGCTTGGGGCTCTAACATGCATTTTTAATGTTGAGTTATTAGGTATAATTATTTCGATTTACATGTGTAAGGTGCTAATTAGCTGCTAACAAAAAATCTAATGCAAGTGTATATAATATACATATATATACAAGTGTATATGATGTAAGTATTCAAAAAGATTTTTTCATTTTTCGTTTCTTTGCAAGGAAAAAGATTTTTCTAGCTAGCAGTTATGTCTACGGGATTTGTATAATAATAATAAAATTGGAGTTGAGAAGTTGAATGTAGAAAGTTATACATATAAAGGTACGTATTTCAGTCTTTTGTTCCTATAGGTTAAAATTCAGAATAACTACAACAGTCGTTGCGCGATAATTGACTATGCATCCATAAACAAAATAATTACGATTAGAAAACAAAAAAAAGGAGTAAATTCATTGAATTAGCCAATCGTGTCTCTAGCTTACGAAGGTTAAAAATCAAGCTATTATTTCCGAAACACACCTACGTATCTTGTAAAACAAGACATTGCACTTATCAATGTCTCAAATCTGATTAGACAATGGGGGGAGGAGTTGAATCCGCTAAGATGTTCACGGACAGTCTCAATGATATTGTTCAATTGTTACATTGATTGTTATTGTAAATTATCGTTTGATTAGTCAATACTACCTTACATTGAAAGCTTAAACAATTTGACATCGGAAGCACGCCTAAAAGGGCTTAAAAGGTGTAGAGAGAATGAAATTTTGTTTTATTAATGTTGATATGACGTCTGTGGCAGCCTCTACGTTGCATCTATTGGTAAGGTAAATTATTACATTATAGGTAAATTATTGCTATCATTTTAATAGATATTTTGATTTCATGACGTAGCATTTCATTAAATTAGTGAGTTAGTCTATTCAATTATATCAATGGCAGATTAAGCAATTTAGCAGATGGGCATAAGATGTTGTCTGTGACATAATAAAATTTTCTCACATAACTATTCGGATTCTTCACATATTACTTAACAACAAACGTTTTTTTTTTCATTAATCTATTAGATAATTAATTTATTATACTATTAGAAGACGAGAAGTTTTTTTTCAAATATATAGTACACAAATATAAGTATGTATATTATAACCATATTGTTGTATTTCCTAATCTGCAGTTGCCTAAAATAAAACACGCCCGCACATTGTGTCATTTCGACTAAACTAGAAATTCCATAGAGACCTTCTATTTGAATTAAGTCTGTCTTGAATTACTTTTGACAAATTCGATTTTTAATATTCGAAATCTTATCACTCTTGTGACACTTCTTGGAGTTTTGTACAAAATAATATAATAAATGTTATGCAAAAATCGAGCACATTTTTCAGAGTAAGAAGTATAAACTCGTGGTAATTTTTGAGAGAAATTAGTGATATTTTTTATAACTAAGCAATCACAGTCTAGTTCTTCGTAGAGCAAGTATAATGGAGTGAACTGACATATTACTGTCTATGAAACACTGATGTGCAGAACCAGAGTTATCGTACTATGATATACTACGTAATATATGGGACGTGGTGACCTTCCAATATAACTCGCAACTTAAAATACCACTACGAGAAAATAATATGCACTGATTTTGAGGTGAAGCTAAGAGAAGTGCTCTTTTAGTAGTAGATTTTTAAAAAAAATTAAAGTATTTTTTTTTATATTTCATAGTTCGCTCACTGCGCCAATCTAGAGTCTAGGTATCTTGTGCATTGTCAATACATACATACAGACATACCTTAGTTGTGAAATCTCTCAAAAACAAATAACTACGTGCCAACGTTTTAATAATATTGTTATTATAAGCTTAAATGTCGACTTGATTGAGCTATTGTGCTTTACTGATAACCGTACCGATAACTACACAGACCCGATAGATAATTAATTTAGTTCATTTGACAACTTACAAGAACCGTGCTAGACGATATCCACAAACTGGTTCTTATAAATTCGACTCTTAAAAAATATTAGATGTTACAAACTTTTTTGACTGACTCGGTGGTGCAGTGGTTAACGCCCCGCACTATTGCGCCGAGAGTCGTGGGTTCGATTCCTACATCGGGCGTTTTTCATGTTTCCGTTCTATTAAAATGTATAATGGCAATGAATGCAGGTGTTGAGCGTTAATAATGAATCTGTTTATTTTTAAGGTAACGTGTTTTAGTTAGTTAAATTTAGAAAAACAACTAACAATTTAAAATTCAATTTCATTGTACGTCTTTTTATAGCATTATGGTAAAAAACAGCGGATTAACGATAATAACGACGATGAGTTCACATGTCATTTTACCGCTATCTACCATATCGCTGCCAGTCGCTCGGTACTCCTTTCAAACCATTTGCTTGAACAAGGACGTACACAAAAAAGAGTGAGTGAGTGAGTGAGTTCCAGAGTCAGACGGTACGTGACAATAATATCCATTTTTATCTATATGTGTAAATATTTGAGCGTATATATTAAATAAGTATGTCAGTCTCTGATACCCATAACACAGAATTAAAACAGATTTAGGGTACTAACACAGTAATTTGATCAGATCATTAGAAGCTTAGTTTGATATAGATCATAGTGACTTACGTTTTATCAATCGACAAACTGACAATTAAATGACAGGTTCAAAATTGTACATACTTTATACATGTGTGTAAAATAAGAAATAAACTTTCGGTTTGTTTCTGTAGAAACTGTAGAGAAAATGGAGAAATTCGGATAGTTATATGGCACTAGTTTTTTGTACTATTACTTCGAGGTCGATTTCTGCCGTGACGTAGTAATTTATTTTTATTTGAAGAGCGGGACAGCTGCCAAACTATGCTATTTAGACTTAAAGCTCAGATTTTTCTCGAATTTGTCTTTTAATACGAGGTCATCACAATCGTGAATGCGACCACTCACCTTTAGACATGACCTCGAAGTCAAAACTGCATCAAGAAAGCATCCTTCGCGGCAGAAAAAGAATGCAGTATCTACCCGAGTGAGATCACAATCTGAACGACGATTTATTTTAAAAACTTTCTAAATTTACCACAAAATGCTATAAAATTAATTAAGTTTCAGTACTTGACACACAAGCTGTCTAAGTTCCTCAGAGAAAAAGATATCTTCACCGTACATACTTACCGGTTTATGATATTTTATACAACGGATTTGTATGAAATAAAACTTTTATTAAATTAAACCAATTGTTGTCCTATATGGTATCCTATTTACGGTACTTCGTGTCGTTGAGGCGGCCTTCCTCATTGCTGAAGTGACTGTAAAGCAGCCTTTCCTAAAGTGGGCGATAACGCCCCCTTGTGGGCGCTGCAGGTCTAATGGAGGGGCGGTAAGAGACCCAGAAAAAAAAAGAGCAGTGCTGTGTAAAGGCTTGGAAGGCGATTTGTAATTTCATCTAGGAGGACTATTAGACACCGACTGAGCTCTCGCTATAGTGGTTATTTAATAGATGGAAAAATGGGGGCGCTAAAAAATTATTTATTCTCAAAGTGGGCAGTACACAAAATAAGTTTGGGAGCCCCCGCTGTAGAGCAATAAAGAACGGCTATTCCCACAATGGTTTTGTTGTCGAAGATCTTATTACATTCACCCGGATGACTAACCGTTGCAAAATCATTATTAGATCGATCAAGTGCAAAACAGGCTTCAATAGACTGCAAAACGGGCGAGGCATGCGGCGTTAACAAAAGGTACTTATTTGTAACGATTATGTTGTATCGGCGTATAAATGAACTAATTTACGTACCGGTTTAGTAATATTTTAGATGTTATTAAACTAAATTATCTCGTAGGTAAATACTGCATGAGACTAAAGTATACAAATTGGTGTGATTAAGTGGCAAATATCGTGTATTAGTATTCGAGCCGGTAGATGACGTCCCGGGCAACGGATAAAATAAACTACATTTTGTTTAATATGAATACTTACTCAGTTTTCCTTTTTTAATTATTATTTTACAAACAAGTTTTTTTTATTGCCTTGTAGGCTGACGATCATACGGCCCATCTTATGGTGAGTGGCTACCGTCGCCCATGGACTTCAGCAATGCCAAGGACAGAGCCAAGCCACTGCCTACCGTTAAGTACACTCCACAAGCCTCATTTAGCCACAAGTATTTAGTGAATTAAAAAAAACACTTGACTCGAATTGTTGATTTTAATGTTTTGGTTTTTATTACTCAAAACCTATTAACTACATATTAGTAAATAGGAGTTATAATACACTCATGAAAACTTTATACGTAAAACCGTACAGTAAAATGTACTTGTAGCCATTTTATTGTATTTTTTCCTGTCTATTCGCTGGCAGCCTAAGTGGCTATTCCAGCTACGCCCGGACGGGTAGGTGAGCTCACGGGCTCAACCTGAGAAAATTTGCTAACACTAGCCCTAGCAAGAGCAGTGCTTCGCAGAAGCTACCACTGGGTCGGAATCGCGACCCACTGCGAAGATCCGACGAGAAACTCGGTTGGCTATGTCTATAGGCTAGTTCGCTCGTCAACTTATATCTCGAGGTGAGTGGCGCATTTACGTTGTAGATGTCTATGGGCTCCAGTAACCACTTAACACCAGGTGGGCTGTGAGCTCGTCCATTCATCTAAGCAATAAAAAAAAAAAAAAAATAGAACTCTTCGTCGTAATCAACGAATTCGACGAGGACAGTGACCGGTGCTTGAGGGTCCTGAAAGAACAAATCCGGGGGATCTGATAAGAATGCTTAGGGTGACGCCGCGACGGCATGACCAACAATTACGTTCTAAGAGAGTTATTATTTAAAAAAATTATTGATAACTCTATCTATGTCAATGCTCGACCTAATTTCAGCGGAGTCAGAAAAGTAAATTAATTAAGAAGTAATAAAACAAACTCTAAAATATTGTGAATAGAGTCGATTACGTTCTCAAAAACCAACATTTCAAGAACCAACTTCAAAAACCAACAAACCAGAACATTTCAAGTGACAAGTCAAATTGATCGCAGTCGGAAAAACGCTTTATTAATTACGTGTCAAAGGCACATCACTCAAGCAGCATTTACCCCAGATACATATCGAGTACCTACCTTAACAACAAATGGTTACGGATCACGATCAATCAACTTAATCGAAACGTAAAGAACAAGGTTTTTTGAGATCGTCGATGTTACACTAAGCAGAACAAAACCATAGGATGGAAATATTAGTATTTGTTCAAAAATGGTTTAAGTTATATATTTCTACTTGTGTAATAATCCATAAATCTCAAAGTCGCTCAGCGAGCCATGAAAAGAGCCATGCTCGGAGTTTCTCTGAAGGATAAAATCCGGAATGAGATTATTCGAGAGAGAACTAAAGTCATCGACATAGCTCAAAGAGTCAGCAAGCTGAAGTGGCAGTGGGCTGGCTATATATGCCGCAGGACTGACGATCGCTGGAGCAGACGGGTTCTCGAGTGGAGACCGCGCAGCGGAAGACGTAACGTGGGACGCCCCTTGGCTAGGTGGTGCGATGACCTCCGCACGGTGGCCGGCAAGAAGTGGATGAGGAGAGCCGCAGACCGGGCTCAGTGGTGTGGATTTGGAGAGGCCTATGTCCAGCAGTGGACGACTGTGGGCTGTTGATGATGAATAATCCATACAGTGAAAATGCTATATAGACATTCTAGAACTGCATAATGGATGCGGAATTGTATCTATGATATAAAAATTAAAACAACATATTGATGTGCAATCATTAACATCTACACGCTTGGATCACATATCGTCTTCTCGCATTAAAACTGTATAATCTCAAAACTTACTAATTTTACAGGAGAGTTTTTTAAAGGTTTAACATGTAGTATTTTTAAAATTAATCATATTTGCAACATTTTTTTTTATCAGTTACATTATCTGTCTTTTAAAGTAAGATAAAATTTTGTTAGTAGTAGTCAAAACATAGGTAAACTAAAAAAAACAACAACCTAAACTACGCTCTTTTGACAGTATTTATGAGAAAAATACTGGTGATACCAAAAGTTTACGCATATTTAACTCAATTTCGAATATTTTTGGAAATTGTACACTTTGAATGCGAAAAGGCGATATGTAAGTTAAACACGAGCCAAACGTGTTTGAGATAGTATATAATAGATAGATAGTATTGTATTTCTTAAAAATTAATCCTAATCGGTAAAAGTGTCTCTCGAAATTTAATGCAATCTGTATTTAACATTCTTGGTCAGCGTTAATCTTTAATCAATTAGTTATCTTGTACCAGTCTCAGTCCAACGCTATGACAAAGATCAGGTAACAGGATTTTGGATAACTTCTCGACAATTAAAGGTCACGGTAGCACCACTAGGTAGATGCGCCTATACCGAAGTTCAAACCTTACGATATACACACTTTTTCTAAACAGGCAAGTATAAATCCAAAATTACGTAACGAACGACTTCCAAAATGCAGGAATAGCATCATGCAGTAAAAATCAAACAAGGCAAAATTCATTCCTACGCATTTATTTTTCTAACCTTTGCTGATAGCCTTGAAAGGCTATATCAGCGTTACCCTAGCGTGTAGGTGAGCTCACGGGGCTCAAACCGTGCTGTTTAAGGTATTGCTAATACTGGCCCTAGCAAGAGCAGTGCCTCGCAGAATCTACCATCGGATCGGAAACGCGACCCACTGAGAAGAGCCGGCGAGAAACTCAGTGGGCTGTATCTGTGTGTTTCATCCGTTTCGCTTTTAAACATAGAAAAGTTGTAATACAATTTTCACTTGGATCCGATAACTCAAAACGAGCGTTAATATTCAACACAACCTCACCTGCAAAAACAATGTTGTTTATATAAGGTAATGATGCTAAAAAACACCAATGTTTGGGATTAACTTTTCCAAGAATCCAACTTTTTTTTTTGTAAACTCAAATCAAATACTGCTAAAGAGAGAGTGAACATATAATAATGTAATTTTATCGTTCAATAGCCAATGTTTATAGCTCACATGAAATAAGAATGTTAATGTTAACCGTAAATGGGATTATTTCCATAAGTCTCGCGTGTCTTGGCTATAATACCTGCCAAGTTGAATGTTCGAAAAATCTTATAAAATGTATACACATTAATTGAATAGACACCATTTCTCATAGCAAATATCCAAACATGGCTAAGTAGGACTAGTAAATAAATCGAGGTAGTTTTTCGCAGACAGTTTCACGACTTTATTGTCCTTGAAACACCTGCCCATAAGTTATAAAGTGGCTACCGGATTCACTGGTCATTGCGCATGCTACCCACCTTGAGACATGAAATCCAAGTCTCAATTTCATTTATGGTTACCTCCGACACGCGAAACAGGGAATGACGTCTAAAATCATCGATTTGCTGAATGCCGATGCCAAATCATCTAAATTTTATTTTGTTAGTATTCCATGTGTTATTAATAAGCAGGCAAATTACCTAGGAAAAGCACTTAACATGCCCCAGCTTCACACGACCAAGTTGGTGCGAAAAGAGAAAAGGTATGTTTTTTCTCTCTCTCTCTCTCTCTCTCTCTCTCTCTGTCTCACACTTAGTTTCCTCCTGCACTCATAGGAGCCGAGACTCGTAGCTACGATATCTTGTTTGGATAAAACGAGAAAGAGAAAATTTTCCATCGATCGCTTTTACTCGGTAGATCGACGGTCCGAGTACGAGAAATTTTTTTAAGAGCTACCACACATGTGGTAGCACCTCTTGTGAGTCCGCACGGGTAGGTACCACCACCCTGCCTATTTCTACCGTGAAGCAGTAATGCGTTTCGGTTAGAAGGGCGGGGTAGCCGTTGCAACTATACTGAGAACTTAGAACTTATATCTCAAGGTGGGTGGCGCATTTACGTTGTAGATGTCTATAGGTTCCAGTAACCACTTAACACCACGTGGGCTGTGAGCTCGTCCACACATTAAAACGAAGAGCGTAATCAAACGAAATTAGATCCGAAGTTTAAAGGGCCGTTTAAAATAGTTGAAGTATTGGATGGTGACCGTTACACATTGAAAGCTTTAAATTCAAAACTTACTTACAAATACCCACACGATAGGCTAAGAAACATGCCAGCAGGTCACATACCAGTCGAGGTTGATCTAAATGATGATGATGAAGAGCAAGCTTAAATTGTGGTGATAACTCGAGTAAGGATAGTCTATCGGCCGTATTGTGTTCGACCGTACCAGTAGCTATTACGTAGTCGTAGCCCGGTAGAAATCGGTGTCTCTTGAGGCAACTCAAGTAGTCCGTGGGTGCGCGGTGCGCGTTTGGCTCTGGCGGAGGTCGGGGTCTGTAAAGACCATCGTGTGTAGTCAGCGGGTGATGCACACGGGCGATCCACGCTGTGGATGCGCATCATGAGGGCAATTGCCCACGATAATAAATTTTAATGACGTCCTTAAATATTTTCGTTACAAAATATTATTAATTAAATAATTCAATTACAAGTTTATAAAAAAAATCTGCCTAATAATTTGCAGAATATAATTACCGATATATTTATATGTAAATTTATTTAATAATAATTATTTAACATAGAACAGTGTGTAAGAACCAGAATCGCCGTCGGCATGAACAATTAAGATCTTAGATTCCAGTACAATCAATTACGCTAAATGTCGACTTGTTTTTTGTTCTTCACGTCAGCATAGAATTAATACAAAACAATGTAAATGCTTTAGCGTTTAATGACAGCTTCATGTGTTTTTTTTTTAATACTTAAGAAAAGGAGGGAGCGGACAGCTCACCTAGTGTTAAGTGGTTATTGGAGTGCATAGGCATCAACAACGAAAAGGCCACCATCAACCATGAAAGATGGATTCTAAGGTTTCAGTTTTTACAGTACAACGGCTTCCCCACCCATCAAATGGAAACTGCTTCACGACATAAATAGACAGAGCAGTGGTACTTAGCCGCGCGAGCTCACAAGAGCCCCTGTCACTAGTAATTACGCTATTTAAAATTTTTCTTGTTTAATTTTTATTACACAATTGCTATCTATATATTAATACGTGAAGCAGAATCTTTGTACCCCTTTTTACGAAAATTGCGCGGACGGAGGAGTATGAAATTTCCCACACTTCTAGACAATATAGAAGAGTGCAGAATGCTGCTTTTTTAATTATGCATTAATTATACATTAAGTCGATTAAAAAAAAGTACACACTACCATGTATTTGACACACACACATAATAACATTGTTTATTGGTTAATATTGTTTATCTTTAATATTATTTGTCTATAGTGTAGTCTTGGCGAAATCTGTGATTATAGAAGTATAATAGTATTTGACAATAGAACCATAATAATGTCCAAACTTATAATTTCAATGAATTGTAGTCGAGTTTCGACTACTGCGAGACCACTAGTATGTTTTAAATTAGTACCTGCCTGCGGAATTGGATCACCGGCACAGTCGCATCGCCTAACACGAACGCACTGGTGGTAGGACCTCTTGTGAGTCCGCGCGGGTATGTACACAGGCCTTGCCTGTTTCTGCCGTGAAGCAGTAATGCGTTTCGGCTTGAAGGGTGGGGCAGCCGTTGTAACTATACTGAGATATTAGAACTTATATCTCAAGGTGCGTGGCGCATTTACGTTGTAGATGTCCATGGGCTCCAGTAGCCACTTAACACCAGGTGGGCTGTGAGCTCGTCCACACATCTAAACAATAAAAAATATAAAAAACTGGACGTTTAATCCTTTAAGCCATCCGTTATGGTTTGCTGAGTGAGGTAGCTACTGTTGTGAGTTGAAGTCCCAATTGTATTGTATAATATAGACTATATTCGCGGCTGGAAATAGACGGGATGATCGCACCGCACAATTACAATACGTCCTACCAATAAATGCCAGTTGGCGACCGTAGTACACTAGCTCATATCACTCAGAAAATCCTGCTGCTTTTTATCCGATGAATCCCATAATCACCTTCTACAACGACAACGGGAATGCATGAGGTATATGATAACACCCCCCGTGAATAATTTTATTATAAGGCCAATTTTCAATTAATTTGAAGTCGTCGTGGCGTAAAGGATAACACATCCGGTGCATTCTTATCTAGCGATGTCCCGGTGTTCTGATCCCGCCGGTACCAATTTTCCTAATGAAATACGTAGGTACTTAACAAATGTTGACGATTGACTTCGACGGTGAAGGAATAACATCGTGTAATAAAAACCCGCAAAATTATAATTTTACGTTATTACTGGTAGTAGGACCTCTTGTGAGTCTGCACGGGTAGGTACCACCACCCTGCCTATTTCTGCCGTGAAGCAGTAATGCGTTTCGGTTTGAAGAGTGGGGCAGCCGTTGTAACTATATTGAGACCTTAGAACTCATATCTCTAGGTGGGTGATGGCATTTACGTTGTAGATGTCTATGGGCTCCTGTAACCACATAACACCAGGTGGGCCGTGAGTTCGTCCACCCATCTAAGCAAAAAAAAAACAAATAAGGAGGCGAATTTATTTTTTGTATACTTATTTCCGCGCCAAAGCAAATGCATTCCGTTTGAAGAGCACTGCGGTTATTCAAAAACGATTGAAACATCAATCTGCCTTGTCAGGATGGGTAAGTGAATTGATATTGTGATGTTTATGAATCTAATACACCCTCAATACGGAGAACCGAAAACGTGCCCACGCGTCAGAGCAAAAAAATTATTCAAATAATAAACCATTTACTACGTTTTGAATTTCAACGATCTTATTATGACTGAGTGAATACGTGTTATAGATTCATTAATTTACAAGTTCGAGAACTATGTACCAATTGACACTGGCGGAACACGCTAAACGTCTTTATGCATCATTATGAAATCTTTCTAGAATTTATTACATCAATTTACCTGTACATAGGTATGTTAATATTTCGCGTGACATTCAATACTTTGCGATATGTAGATTATAAATTTAAAGCTGACTTCTAATCATTAATTATTTAACATTCTCAGCATCGATCGTCAATTTATCTCCTCTTTTTTTTTTAAATCAGATCAGATTGCTCAAACTGATGTGAATTAGTTTTTGAAGCCCATAGATTTGACAAAGTCATTAGCGCCTTCTCAACATACGCCTGCCGATTGTTCAAAGCGAAACTAACGAATTGGTTCTATATAAAATCGATAAAAAAAATTAGCTTTAATTATGTATAACATGACTGATCCCATGACTGTTTCGCGACAGAAATAGACCTGATGTTGATACCGGGTCGATGTAGTGCGAGCCATACTAGCGGTAATTACGCAAATGAATTTCAGATTTGATAATAAAGAATGATGAGCACTATAATTGTTCATCGTGGAAATTATTTGTTCGTGCTAAGTATTTCGTTAGAAATATCGAAACTGCGTGCGGGATTTGAACACATAACACACAACATCGTCGTCTTCGACGTCGCCCAAAACACGTCGTTACGGATCCTCCTGATCCATTAACGGTTTAGGCACCACAAGCACCGGTCACCGTCGTCGTCGAACCCGTCGCTTGCGACGAAGGGCTCGACAAGCAAATTAACCCATAGACACAGCCCACTGTGTTTCTCGCAGGAACTTCTCAGTGGATAGCGTTTCCGATCCTGTGGTAGATTCTGCGAAGCACTGCTCTTGCTAGGGCCAGTGTTAGCAACATTTCCGGTTTGAGCCCCGTGAGCTAACCAAGATGTTAGGATGAAGCTAAAGTAACCTCTCAGGCCTATCAGCGAAGGTAGGAAAAAAAAATATCATCGTATAGCTGGATACGAGTACAACGGCCACCCTACCCTTTAGGCCACGATGACCTTTTGTATACATATTTCGCACTCTTAATATCGTGGGAGACCACTTCTCTCCACCACATGTTTCTATTCCACAAATCGAGCCTCATGATAAAACCCCTATAGAGATTATTATATATTATATATTAATTGTATACAATTAACAAAAACTTAGTTTCGCTGGTCATAAAACAATTAAGATTAAAGTTAACGTTTTCCCCGTAGTTAATTACCGTTATTTCATTAAGAATTTACATGATTTCGATCTCTGTATATAAATTGTTAAATTGCAATAATTTAATGAATGAATATGAAATAGTAAAGATATCAGTACCTGATAATTAGACCAAGGTTCTGTTGAATATATAGATAAGGCTAATGCGTGGACATTGGAAGATTAATTAAATTTAAAATACTTCGGATCATACATCTATATGAGAATTCCACCACTTTTGATTTAAGGAAACAGACTTATCTGGCCCTAGATGAATAGACGAGTTGTCTGCCTAATGTTAAGGCTTCTAGAGTCAAGATTTAAATTAAGGTCTGCACGTGAATCTTAAAAAACGAGACTCAACCCTTAGCTTTGCTGACTATAACGACTGCCTTACATTTCAAGTATCACTCTCCCGAGTCACAACAACTTCTCTCAACCAAAAGTTATTTAGTTCTAATTAAAAGAAGGCATAAATCTTAACACTTAATCAAAACCAGTTAAATTGCAACAATTTGTTTCAAGATCAATAAATATTTGAATAATCAATGAAACAGCCTACACTAGTATTCTGAGAATATAGTGTCTAAATGTTTAAAATAGTTCCGTAACAACAGTTTTGATTTTTTGATAAATATTTTGTAGTTTTGCTTTTAATTGTTTGAGCAAACAACCATTGCCAAACCAAGCAGCAGTAGCATTGATAGCATTGATTACAAACACTATTAAAATCATTTTCACTGATTACCTATCTTGGTAAAATCAGAAAAATCATACAAAGCCGATTGAGATATTGTCAGCAAAATTAATGCAAAATATTTCGAATAATTCGCGCATCAAATGCATGTTAGATGTACCTTCAGCTGCAACTAAAGTGTGAACGGGTCGATCATTTTCCATGTGATAAAAGCGAAACATTTTTGATGATTTTGCGAGCGAGAGAGAACCATTTAGAAAATGGCCATTTAGAAAACCATTTAGAAAATATTTCGGCACTTATAAAAAAAAAAAAAAAAAAGTATAAATCATTTAATTCAGACCATCATAAGACCATATGTTGTTAGTAGAGTAATACTTATAACTATGTTAGTAAAATTAAAATTAATATTAGCAAAATGATTAAAACATTTAGACATTTAATTCATAAATCTGCGTTGCTTTGAGGCACTAGGTAATGTCTAATCTAATCTAATTTTAAGACTAATTTAGATGGATGGACGAGCTCACAGCCCACCTGGTGTTAAGTGGTTACTGGAGCCGATAGACATCCACAACATAAATGCGCCACCCACCTTGACAAATAAGTTCTAAGGTCTCAAGTAAGTTACAACGGCTGCCCCACCCTTCAAACCGAAACGCATTACTGCTTCACGGTAGAAATAGGCAGGGTGGTGGTACCCACCCGCGCAGACTCACAAAAGGTCCTACCACCAGTAATTGTTCTGTTCCTCTCGTGTGAGATTACGGCACACAGGAGAACGCAATAATTGCATTATATTAATTAAGATGTATTGCAAGCGGCCGGCAACTTGATGGGTCGTACATTTTCTTCTAACGGTTATATTAAAGAGATATAAAGAAACCTACAAATGCACTTGGTATTCGCTCTTAATTATTGCATTCCGATTCAACCTTAAATTATTCCTCTGATCGCGCTCAAATTAGCACAAATTGATATAAAACTATAAGTTTGATTATATTTCTATAGAGTAGCTTTCAAAATATTTAAATTTTGTTCTGTTAATACATTTTTCAACCAATTCAACTTAAATTACAAGTTTTTATAGTTCTTTAAATATCAATGTATAATTACAATTTCGGTTGTAGAGATGGTGGGTTTTAATCAAATACCTTTTTATTCATGAAAATATATATTGTTTATTCATAAACTAAGCTGCGGATAGACCTTTAAAATTATTTAACCAGGATCATAGTAAAAAAATTAAAACCTACTGATTCACATTATACACATGTTCTCGAGTTCTCGACTGGTGTCCGCGCATCATAAAACACAACGTGGTTAGGTAGCTTCCCACAAGGTGAACCGACATCATCATCATCTTTGGCCTTACAGCCCAGGGTGGGCCTTAGCCTGGTCCAGTATGTCTCTCCAGACTGCTCTGTTCAGGGCCTTCTCCTTCCAGTTCTTGACGCCGATATTTTTGAGGTCGCACTCCACGCCATCCAACCATCGGAGTTTGGGTCTGCCACGACTTCTACGGCCCTCTGGTTTGCCATAGAGCAATTGTCTCGGCATTCTGGTACTCTCCATTCGAACCACATGTCCTGCCCATCGTAGGCGTCCAATCTTTATAGTTGTTATGATATTAGGATCTTTGTAAACATCATATCTCGTTTTCCTGCACAGCACCGAATATCCGTCTTAGAACCTTACGCTCGAACACAAGTAGACGGTTCTCATCCTTTTTGCTAAGTACCCATGTCTCTGAGCCATAAATAAGAATGGGTCTCAGTAGGGTTTTGTATAAAAGGTGAACCGACGTCCTGCTAAAAGTCGCAAGAATCCGCTGGATGCGGGTTGGGCAGGACTGGCCATTGTGGAGAACCTTGTGGGATGCCTATATTCAGCAATGAACATCTGTGGGCTGATGATGTTGGTGAATATAATACTGCATTAACATCATATTAGATTTTATTACTGGTGGTTGGACCTCTTGTGAGTCCGCGCGGGTGGTTACCACCACCCTTCCTATATCTGCCGTGAAGCAGTAACGCGTTTCGGTTTGAAGGGTGGGGCAGCCGTTATAACTATACTTGAGACCTTAGAACTTATATCTCAAGGTGGGTGGGGCATTTACGTTGTGGATGTCTATGGGCTCCAGTAACCACATAACACCAGGTGGGCTGTGAACTCCTCCACCCATCTAAGCAATAAAAAAAATTCAATAGGCTTTATCAATTTAAAATTTAACCGTCATAAATAAATCTAATCAGAAACAATTATAACAGATAATTAAAACTTTATGCTTTTAACATTTTATTTTATGTATTAACGCTTAAATCACCTATCTGAATCACGGGTAACGGCTTTTAATTCTTTAACATATTCTTTTGACTTTGCTTAGAAACGTTTTCTTTAATATGGAACAGGTCACGCTGCAGATATAATGTGCATTTTTAATTAAGACCATTGCCACACTAGGCCATACGCAATGTCATTATCGGCAGGTGTTACGACTTACCCAATTCTTTTATATGACAAATGGACATAATATAATATCTACAACGCGCGCAACGCACTACGAGTATAATGGCTGTGAACTTAACTGTACAGAGAAAGGTTCGTTCACACTTCACTGAAATTTTATAAATCATTAGTTGGCAAGCGAGCAAGCGGTTTCCATTTCAACAGTAAGTACCCTATTTATTGGTTAGCTGACGAGATCGGTACGCATCAAGACCAAAATACAGCCGTCCAATTTAAATTTGTGGTCTTCGTCTTTATTAAATTGTATAATGATAGTCCCAATCTTTAAACCGGAACAAGAGTATACTTTGTGCCAGATATGAGTGATCTTGTGATATAAATCCGTACAAACTCACAATTCAAATTCAATTAAATCTAAAGCCTTACAATAATTTTATAACAATTTTTACTTTTTTCTTACAGTTTTTATATAAAAAGCATACATTTATTTATATACTGTCAATTTAGCGAATGATTTTAACGGTAGAATTATTTACTTATTTTTTAAATCAAATCATCTGAGACCTTAGAAGTCATGTCACAAGGTCGGTGACGGCAATTATGTTGTAGATATCTGTGTGCTCCGGTAAGCACTTAATACCAGGAGGGCCATGAAGCTCGTTCGCCCAAAAAAATATCATTATTATTATAATTTACAATTGCAATTATACATATAACGCATTATCGTAATTATTTCTCTGACATTGCGTAATCAGAAATTATATTAAGAACAGATACTTTGACATCATATCTGAAGGTGAACAATGCTATTCTGCATGCGGACTTCAGTAACCGTTTGATAGCGTTGAGTAGTTCCTTGACTAACGCTGACTGAAGATGAAGAGGTAAATTTCTTGTTAATAATTTTTGCATCGATTCGGTGAAAAGCTATTTTTTTAAATATTAAATCTGACAAAGTCCCTAAAAAACCAAGCTATATGAACTAACCATTTAAATACAGACTACAAAGATAGATTGGTGCAGTTATTTGTATCGACTTATATTCTAGAATAAGAATGTTTGTATTCGTTTCCGTGTGATTGTCAGATCCGTTTTAATAGATGTACTGAAACACCTTGGACATAAACACAAGCATAGAAATCATTTATTTAATCGCCTATTTAATTTATTTCTAAATATAACTTTTAAATATTACTGGCTCTTTACATTCATTTAATTACTTTTGTTCATTAGCTAGTTACATACTTTTAGTGTATTAATAATAATTGCTCTTGATGTGAAATGCGATTTTGTGGGAGGCGTTTTATTATTTTCAGTCTTTCTGGTGGACCATGTTGGTTGATTGAAATCTTTGACAGTATCTATTGTGGCCCTTACCTATATTATAGAGAGATGGTATTGGTAAGAATTCTTGGCACAATCAGCTCACAAAATGCATTTGCACAACCCACCACGTATCGTAATAAAAATCAGGTGACGCATGACATTCTGCAAGCGAGATTTTATTAAAAAACTTTGCAAAATCTGTTTTTTTATTTATTTTTTAAGTTATTGCATAGATTTTATCGTGGGCCTTGAGTGCGGCTTGAGAGCGGAATCATGAAATTCCGTAACGAAAAAAACCTTACACCCCTCACTGCGCCTACCATGTAGCTCGCGTTCAACACATTCACACGTTTCGCTTGTGTAGTGTTTGTGAATAAGCGAGTGGCGTGACGTCACACTGCATGCGCATCATGAAAAGTCTGCCCATCTCTCTCTCGCGCGGTCTAGCTTATGAGTGTGAAGGGGACAGTTAAGGTTTTGCTTTTATTAATGTTTAATATAGCGTGGTCTTGTTTTATTATTGTTTTAATATTAAATTATCATTGTCTAATTATAATTGCATAAGTTGATAAAAAATGCTATGCAATAGGTTTACCGCGGCAGTTCCCGAGTGCCACACGTTTTTTATTTCTTAAATGTGTGGACGAGCTCACAGCCCACCTGGTGTTAAGTGATTACTGGAGTCCATAGACATCTACTACGTAAATGCGCCACCCCCCTTGAGATATAAGTTCTAAAATCTCAGTATAGTTACAACGGCTGCCCCACCCTTCAAACCGAAACGCATTACTGCTTCCCAGCAGAAATAGGCAGGGCAGTGGTACCTACCCGCGCGGGCTCACAAGAGGTCCTACCACCAGAATAAAAAAATATTATTAAAAATATTGTCTTAAAAATATTAAACATTGTGCTATTTTGTTTTAATCATTATTGTGGTAAATAATCGACATTCTTGAATAGCGTGCGTATCGGTCGAATGAACATTATAAACGTTGCACAAATTAGATTAAATCTTCGTTAAATTTATTGGAAATGTGTTTATATTCATGATTTCGTTACAAAAGCAAGTGCAACTTGTTTAAATTTCCTGTTCTATTTTTTGTTGCTGCCTGTAATAATCAACGTCAAGCGGATTTAAAACCTAAAAAAATCATTCCAATTTTACGAGAATAATGATATACTACGATTAACTAATAACAATATCATTAAAGTCAGATGCAACAACATCATTATATTTTAAGTTTAGTTTCGTTCCACATTCTATTTGGATCACTGTATTTGGATCCCAAATAAACATACTTGAACTATGAGAAAAAATCAACTACATCCTAATATTTGTTAGCAGATATATTTTCAAAAACACTGACCGACTTTGAGCAGGAAACAATCCGTGGTAACGGTTGCTGATCAACCAACCCTTAAGAAGAAGGGATCGTTATTATCAACGAATTCCACTGGCCGGGCGCATTTCCCAGGTCGTATAATTTAAGTATCATGATAAAAAGAAACGCATTGTAGCGCAAGCTATCAAAGAACAGAAGATATTTGACAAATATGTAAATTGCTATAACAATATAAATTTGTATATATAAAAATTCCCAACAATAACATCAGACTATCGATATACCGATCAATTTAACTGGCGCGGTGGATGTTCTTCCATTTGTATTATAATTACGTCTTACTTACTATCTATTAATCCAGTTTACAAACCATCTCTGTTTAGCCATTACTGCGTGATTGTATATCAAATACCCGAACATACAGCCTTTCTCATTTATAATAAAAATATAGATAGCATCTTCCGGGGTTTCAAAACAAATGCAAAATATACTGTGAGCGCTATTGATATTTAATTTTCATCTATTAATTTATATTAAATAAATAAATTCTCGTCGAACCCGTCGCTTGCGACGAAGGGCTCGGCGAGTTAATTAACCCAAAGACACAGCCCACTGAGTTTCTCGCCGGATCTTCTCAGTGGGTCGCGTTTCCGATCCGGTGGTAGATTCTGCGAAACACTGCGCTTGCCGGGGCCAGTGTTAGCAACGTCGTCAGGTTTGAGCCCCGTGAGCTCACCTACTTGTTAGGGTTACGCTGAAATGGCCTCTCAAGGCCATCAATATAGGTTGGAAAAAAAAATTACTCAAAGACAAGATATGTCTACAACAACCTATGTTCCTGGAAATTTTAAATAACACTCAGTAAAACTGCTAATTATGATTCATGGCGAAGTTCAGAGAACTTGAGCAATGTGCCATGAACATAGCCACCGCAAGTGTTAATGCATGCTTGACTGTCGCTTACCGAGATAAAGATAAACAGCAGCCTCAATCACAGAGGCCCACGCTCATATAAATGCAAATCCACGAGTCTCTTTTATAGTGACTTCTATTTTTCATGCATAAAGGTTTTAGAGACTAAATCGATAGGACAAGGCAACTTTTGTCACTTATAGAGTTTACTAGCTGCTAGCTTTACTGTATACAAGTGTAGCGTGCTATGTATAGAGGCTTAAGGCTCGACCATTCATACATATATTTCAATTAGTAAATGTAATTTTCTCTTCAATTGTCCGAGTATCTGGACATTAGACTGAGCCACGCACTTCACTGTGCCACTTACCGAAAAAGTGGCTACAAATTACAAAAAAAGGTTACAGGCGGGCGTATCACGATGCTAAGCAATGAGCGATCGACTGAAGGAGGAGGAGAGTTTATTTTTATCTATCCTTACACGATTCTTGTTCAATTGAAGAGATTGCTCTTGGCATAAATATGGTTTTAATTATTTTAATTATTTACTAAATATTAATTCAAAGCCAACTAACTTTGTGCGGCCATTTGACTAATTGAGAAAGGAGTTAAAGTCGTGCAATATTCATTTTAATCCACCCTAAGATACGATAACGAATTAATCGACAGGTCACCTTGTTCACAACAATATTACGACTAAATCGCTTGTATTGATTTACAGAGATAAATCAAATCTGTAAGCGCAATCATTTCATTTCGTAATATAAATTTTGAATAGATTAAAGTCAATATTTTCGGTCTCAATACTCGTTCAGTTGTCAGCATACGGCACACCTGATGGTGAGTGATTGCCGTCGCCCATGGACGCCAGCAATGCTAGGGGCAGAGCCAAGCCACTGCCTACCGTTAAGTACTCTCCACAAGCCTCGTTTGAAAAACGACAAGTAATAGCGTTCGGGAGACACCGTAGAGAGGAGCTCATTCCAAAGCCGGATGGTACGTGGCAAAAATATCTGTGAAAACACACTGTGGATGAAAGCAGTGTTTCTAGGTACTATGGGTGAACTCTACTCAGATGGGGGGCACTGCGATGGTAAAATCGAGATGATGGAATCATCTTAAACAATTCCTCAGAGCACATGAAGACGCATAAAGAGATGATAGATGACTGAATCATACCAAACAAGTCCTCTGATCATTTCTCATGGAAGATAAAGTACCACCCAACGAGCGTACAGGTCGCCAGTGCTTCCAAACTATCCATGAGATCTGAATTGGTTTTTTGTGTAATATTTCCGATATTATCTACAACTAGTATCAACATAGTACAATCCGTACATTTTGAGAGTCTACCTCTATCTCGGTTTCATACTTTCATTGCCAGCTATCATACATACACGAGACTAATCAGTCTTGACTATTCAAAACGGCAATATTAGCAATGGAATCTCAACATAATAAGGGACTGATATTCACAAGCTAATCTAAGCTTAAAGCAAGCTAACCTGCTTTTTTTATTTTTATTTTTATTGCCGTATAGGCAGACGAGCATACGGCCCACCTGATGGTGAGTGGTTACCGTCGCTCATGGACGTCAGCAATGCCAGGGGCAGAGCCAAGCCGCTGCCGCTGGCTCGTAGTTAAAACGGTTTTCTTATTTAAGTATCTCGATCATATAATGACCTCTGATTTCAGCGATGACCCTCATGAAGGCGTTGTTGGTAAGGGCGAATATGCTGGCTCGCAGGTTTGCTGGTGATAGTGATGGAAGATCCGGTGAGAAACTCAGTAGGCTGTGTCCACTAGGTAGGTTAGTTTACGCGTCGAACTCTTTGCGATAATCGACGAGTTCGACGAGCACGGTGACCGGTCCTTTAAGAGCCTAAGAAGCACCGAGAATGGATTCGGGCGACAGCGGCTTTGCGATCGCATAATATGCTAGCAGCAGCCATGATAAGTAGGTTATCGTGTAGCGCTACTTTGTCAAAGTAGTGTTCTGACGCTGCCTTAAGGCAGGCGTGCCATATAGGCTCTAAATTTAGATCATCGTGAAAAGTGACATTCCTCACGTACCACGGTGCTCTGACGGCGATCTTGCAGAAAAGGATGACCTGGACAGAGTTTATGCGAGCCGCGTAAGCGATCACTACATTTGCACGGGTCATGACAGAATGTATGCACGTTTTGTAGAGTGTCACCTTGTTATTGTCACCGGTGTATTCGGTATCCGCGGTATGTCCCGGATGGAGTACCACTCGTGCAGTGCATCGGCAAGTAACTCTGGCTGGTCATCGTTATTGTAAGCTGGGGATTTGCCTAAAAGGCGTGTGATGGGGGCTTTCCAATTTGAACCCGCTTCTGTAGCTTTTTTTCCAGCCTTGAGCTTTTTTCCAACCAGCTTTTTTGAGGCTATATCAGCGTAACCTTAACTAATAGGTGAGCTCACGGGGCTCAAACCTAACGACCTTTCTAACACGAACCCTAGCAAGAGCCATGCTTCGCCGAATCTACTACCGGATCGGAAACTCGACCCACTGAGAAAATCCGGCGAGAAAGTCAGTGGGCTCTCTTCTATAGCGTGTCAGGGATGATCGCGGATGCACGAGTAAATTGTTTTTACGCAACTATGCGTAACAGCTATGCATCCCCAGTGTGCAAAGTGCGGGATGGTTCTAATAGAGTCTTAAATATGATTGCATGGTAGTGAGTCGCGGTGCGGCTTAATATATGTATGTACATTTTTAATTAAGTAGGCCTAAATATTCTAACATCCTTTTTTTTAAATTATACTTATATTTATGAGTCACTTCACTTAAAAAAGAAATATATTATTATTGTGTTAAACGTAAATACTAAGTTCATGAGGCATTTGCAATCTGAATCATAAGCAAATAAGAAAAACTTCTCAGTAAATTTTCAATTTGCTTACATTGCGCACAGAGTCGAATGTTAATCACTGTCGATCTTGATTACGCTATCGTGTTGACTAGCAGTGCTACCTGTTTTCGAGAGCGGTAACTTACTTCTGGCTCAGTGTACCTGAAAGCTTATTCAAAAATAAATAATATATTAAATCACAAAACTGCCAACCGTTTTGTATATTTTACTTATATAACCGATACAAGAATGTCGGGGCGCGGTTAATTCCAACCACTGGAAATGAAATTAAGCAATCTGTTGAATTGATTCAATTTACATACAATCATTTCCGTGGAACCATTATTTATTGCCGTCGAAGGCAGACGAGCCTACGACCATACCATATATGATTCCGTTGCTTGCGAACATAGGCTGGTGGTAAGACCTCTTGTGAGTCCGCAAGGGTAGGTACCAACACCATGCTTATTTCTGTCGTGAAGTAGTAATGAGTTTCGGTTTGAAGGGTAGGGCAGCCATTGTAACTATACTTGAGACCTTAGAACTAATATCTCAAGGTGGGTGGCGCATTTACGTTGTAGATGTCTATGGGCTCTAGTAACTAGTTAAAACCAGGCGTGACGTGAGCTCGTCCAACCATCTAATCTATAAAAAAATATACTATTTGGGGGCAGAGCAAAGCTCGCTTCTACTGCCTTTTTTTCTGTTGCTACCGCAGCGTAATCACGCGAGCCCATCTGAAAGGCTAGCCGTTGTTTAAATGCAAGTGACATTTCGGCCTAATGTCTCAGAGCGATATATTTTTTAGTTATTTCACGCTTATTCAATGATACGATATCGAAAAACGATTTCAAAAGACCTCTTAATAAAAAAAATCGAATGCCTACCAGCATTCGAGTGTTTCCAAACAAAGCGAATATTAAGCTCGAATTACCCAGTCGTATTCCATAAGCATTACTAAAACGTCCGACCTTTAATAAGATCGACCCACATTATGACCTTTAGCACCACACCCAAAAGCATTACTTTATATCGAAGTTTCTATTTATAAACCACAAGTACCTACTGCATTTAACTACTTTTAATTCACCATGTATGCATACAGAGTGTGATTCTACAGTGTGAGGAAGCTTCGATTTCGTTGATTTTGCAATACATCCAGGGACGTCTTAAACTAGGCTTGGGGCCCTTGGGCACACAAGAATTTGAGGCCCTTTTGGAAAGTAAAAAAAGCGAATTATAATTTTTTTTTATTGCTTAGTTGGGTGGACGAGCTCACAGCCCACCTGGTGTTAAGTGGTTACTGGAGCCCATGGACATCTAGAACGTAAATGCGCCACGCACCTTAAACATTTTTTTATTGAGTATGACCATTTATTATAAGTAATTAAATACAGTAAGATATAATAATATTAATTATATTAGAATGCTGCTGGTTTTTTGGTTACGATTACGATAATGGTTTCTTTCGGGATTTCTGTTGAGCAAAATATTCCATTATATCTTTAAAGTCAATTTTTTGACGGATATCACTTTCTATGCCCATAATTGACAAATTACTCAGCCGTTCTTGTAACATTGTTGTTTGCAATTCATTTTTTTTTCTCTTAAACTGCGAAAATGACCGCTCTCGACTACAATTGGTAACCAAATTGTCGGTCCTTCGGGGCCCCCTGAGAATGGGGGGCCCTGGGCACGGGCCCCGTATGCCCTTATGGTAAAGACGGTATTGAATACATCTAATATTTAAAAAGAAACAGTTAAGATACACTGAAGTACTCCATTAAAATAATATAATATGTGTTTACTGGTGATAATCCGGTCATCGTTCTCGTCGAACCCGTCACGTGGGTCACGTTTCCAATCCGGTGGTAGATTCTGCGAAGCACGGCTCTTGCTAGGGTTCGTGTTAGCAACGTCATCTGGCTTGAGCCCCGTGAGCTCACCTACTAGTTAAGGTTACACTAAAATAGCCTCTAAAGGCTATCAGCATTGATAGGAAAAAAAACGGATAGTTTATTATAATAAGCACAAGTAAAAGCCACCACATAACGTCTATCCCATGGCCGCATGACATTTAGGCCGCATGCCTGCTTCGCAGTAATGTTAACCGTTTACCGCGGCTTTAATTTGGTGACTCATGACCTATTTCTGCCGTGAAGCAGTAATGCGTTTCGGTTTGAAGTTCAGTTTGAAGTGGGGCGACCGTTGTAACTGTACTGAGACCTTAGAACTCATATCTCAAGGTGGGTGGCGCATTTACGTTGTAGATGTCTATGGGCTCCAGTAACCACTTAACACCAGGTGGGCTGTGAGCTCGTCCATCCATCTAAGCAATAAAAAAATAACGTTTATTTTATTTAAATCAAACCCGCAAAAATATAATTTGCGTATTTACTGGTGGCAGGACGTTTTGTCAGTCTGCACGAATAGGTAACACCACCCTGCCTATTTTTGCCGTGAAGCAGTAGTGCATTCAGCTTCAAAGGGCCGAACCGCGGGAAAACATAAATATACTTCGATCTTTTGTCTTAACAACAGTTGTGCGTGCTTTATCAGTAAGTACGTAGAGCCCAGAATATCCTGGGAAACCAATATCTTATATAGCGCCATCTATTAACAGTCGCTCACAACTTAGAAGCTCAACTACATGCATCTACTCTGGTCACACTAGAATTGTTATTACCGATTATCAGGTTACTTTCTGGCCGAAAACGAAGGGAGATAATTTGTGAATTCTTAAAATTTGTGAATTCTTAAAATTTCTCATTTTAAATATCTCTGTCTTTCACTTCGTTTTAACATTTAAATCTGTACTAACGATGACGAATCAATCGTTTAATGTCTGTGCACTTGTACAATTGTGGAAAAATGTAATAGCTAGACACAGCTTCAAGAACTCTTTACAAAATTTCATTGCAGTAAATGCCTACTAGTTTGATTTAATTAGCGTTCACTTTCATCCCGTAATCAACTTCAGATAAATTTACTTGATTTAGTTCTGCTCCGTTTCACTTTTTATTTACAAATTAGGCTAAAAGACAATAATCCAGGCCATTCAATAAATAAAAAATATACACATTATGTACCGGCCGGTGATTCATACGTGGGCGGTTATCTGTATACCTACCAATTCATCCTAGTATGATGGCCTTGAAGACTTATTTATAGTCTGTGCTACATTTTTGATAGAGTTGCCTGATACGTTATTGCTGGAACTATGCGGAATATTTCAAAATGTCACTTCTTATCAATTACAATTTTCTATTTACTTAACTATAAGATTATTAATATTTTTTTCTAAATGTTTACAAGATAAAAAGGCCTGTAATTATAAAAAATTACAGCATTTTTAAATAGTGTTACAATGTACATACATACATCCGTACATTTGGAGCTTTTGAAAGTAAGAAACAACTGCTAGTTTAATATCGCTTTGATTTCCGACTTTACAGAACTTCCGACGTTTCTAATGCTTTACTTTTCATGTTCACAGATAACTTGTAAATTGATGAAAAAATTGAAGATTTAAAACTCTCAGTAATTGCACTATAGTTTAACAATGATTGAACAATTTACGAAACACCTGACTTCTAATTAAGATAATATGCTGAACAATATCGTTATTAATTAAAATTCGTTTTTACTGATTATAACCAAAAAATATGTATGGACAGATTTAAGCTCCTGGTATTCATAAATGTAATAAGGCTTAAGACATATTGCATGATCTTGTCACGAGCTCGCTCTGTCTATGATTTTATCTACACTAATATTATAAATACGAAAATAACTTTGTCTATTGTTTTAACACACAATAACGCTATGGGAATGACTCGAATCCCTAATAAATAATTTAAGCTACTTTTTATCAAACTGTTGAGCATGAATCTCCACTCACGCGATATAAAATGTAGCATTTATAGTATAGTTACCCCGCAGGTAAAGCTGGGGTCATAAAGCTAGATTTATTTTAAGAGTACACACACTTAGATATGTAAAAGTATTATACGTTATTTCAGTGTTTTTCTTTTTGTTCGTTAGCAACATCTGTAGTTTCACCTTCATCTTGTACTGTACTGATGTACTCGGTAATAAACACAATAAACAGTTTATTGTTGGGTTGTTTTCGTTAAGTATTTAGAAATAATTCAATCAAAGATTTTACTCTAAAGGTATGTGTAATAACTATATTTAATATATTAATATAATCGTAATACTCGTTGACGTCATGATAGATGAAACAGAAATAACTCAATATGTTGTGAAGTTCGCATATTAGTAATAATTAACGGGGTTCAGTAGATTCCCGCACTAACAATAAGTAAATGTAATTTTAACTAATGGATAAAGAACGAATGAAAGAGCATAGGCTATTTTATGTAGTCCATAGATATATTCATAAGTATGTATGAATGAGTGTAAGATGTATTTTTACATTATTCATGTAATGTAAGAATCTATAAAGACTATATATTCTTCTGTTTTATAAAAGACATTTTGAAGTTGTCGTGGCCTAAAGGATAAGACGTCCGGTGCATTTGTGTTGAGCGATGCACTGGTGTTCGAATCCCGCAGGCGGGTACCAATTTTTCTAATGAAATACGTACTTAACAAATATTCACGATTGACTTTCACGGTGGAAGAATAATATCGTGTAATAAAAATCAAACCCGCATAATTGTAATTTGCGTAATTACTGGTGGTAGGACCTCTTGTGGCTCCTCACGGATTGGTACCACCGCCCTGCCTATTTCTGCCGTGAAGCAGTAATGCCTTTCGGTTTGAAGGGAGGGGCTGCCGTTGTAACTATACTGAGACCTTAGAACTTACATCTCAAGGTGGATGGCGCATTTACGTCGTAGATGTCTATGGGCTCCAGTAACCACTAAACAACCAGGTGGGCTGTGAGCTCGTCCATACACCTAAGCAAAAAAAGTTTTAATGGAATAATTACCGTGTGTCACGGTTATTGCGTTTGGAACGTAAAGTATCATTATTATAAATTGCAAAATATTTAAGGCGAATATAAAACATTCGATTTTATCTCATAATTTAGTTACTTACTCTACTTAGTAATGGTAGAGTACGTACATACTTAATCTTTCACATGCCAATCACGGTATTCTCATATTAACAATTTCCTTAAACTATACTTTTAATTTGAAAAATATATTTTTGAGTTATTTATTGCTTGATTGGTTTTACGCGTGTGTTAAAATACCTATACTTTATTTAGGAAGTAACAGAAATCTATGCTATAGGGGCAAAAAATCTCACCTTTCGCCTGATGCTAGTTAGTTACCGGAGCTCATAGACACTACAAAATAAATGTCTCCGCCTACCTTCAGGTGTTAAGTGGAGGTCTCTATTGCATCGGAATAACATTAACAATTATAAATCCTCTAAACTGAATCGGAAAACGAAGTAGGCAGAACTATATAATACGCCTAATGCCTAATGCAGTACGCTGGTACTGACTTTGCAACACGCTCGACCACTACTGCAGAAATTTTGGGACGTTCCGCACCGATATTTTTTACGTTGTGTATATGATCATCACCAAGACAGAAAAGAAGCCCGCCAAAAGTAATGTCACTTGATCAATGTTCTTATCCCTTAAGTTTACAAATAACAGATTATAAACAAATTCCAATCATAGATAAAATGCTAATTATCAAAATACCCACAAATGTTCATCTAATAATACGATTACGGTATGGTTAATTGGGGAATGTTTTGGAATAAAAATATTATTTGAATTAAAGTTACTTTTTTCTTTTTTCAGTTGGCGACCATGGCTTCAACGGTGTTAAAAGGAGACACTCTAGGACAAAAACATAAACATTACAATCAATTATTAAACGATGCGCTGTCTGGTAACATTAAAATATCATCTCATCCGGACGATGATATCGGTAACTTACTTCTCATAGATATGGCTAGCCAAAACAAAGATGTACACTTCATTTTGAATGCGTTCAAATCAACAGACATGCTCTACGTCTCGTGGGCTATTAAAAAAAGCAATTGGCTTATTACTGAGAAAACGTATAGTAACTTCATCAACCCCAATTATTTAAACTCCGATATTTTTCCACATATGATGACCAAGGCTATTAATAAACTTATGTTACACATAAGATTGCATTTGAAGGACGAAGAACGTGTTAAAGAATTTTACCGAAACGAAAAGGTACCTAGCGACGCAGCAAAATGGCTGTGCAACTGTTCTGTGAAGTTTATTGAAGATAACATTAATAAACACAATAACGATAATCGTTTATTAAAACGTTTGTGTGAGAAATCAATAAGCATCCTGGAGAAAATCGATAACCATAACTCCGTGCTTTTACAGAAAACCACGTTCTTTTTGAAAAATGAGACAAATAGGTACTTAAATATTGTAGAACGCGTTCCATACTACAACAGACCTACGTTCAATGCAAAAGCAACGGACTTAATTATGAAAAAATGTCCAGAGCGAATCATAAACAATTTCGAAAAATACGCAGTTAACATTCATATGCCCACATTCGCTAGATACTTAAAAAGTGAAAATATCAGCGAGTTTTTAACGAAACAAATAAAGTCAGCAGAAGACGATAGTAATTTGAGTATGTTCTTGAAATCGGATCAGGTACTTTATCTGTTTCAAAGAATCCGTCCACCTCAACGTTATGAATTCGTCAAGGCAATGTTCCTCGATGACAAAGATGAGGTGAACGAAAACGATCCGAAAAAACAGAGCATACAATTGTTTTTTAATAAATGTTATATGGAAAAATACATATGGTATAAATATGCACCATTTGATGTCGCATTTGTTGCAATAAAAAAAAGCCTTCAAGTTGAATCGTCTGCGAGAGATAAGAAAGCTATGCTCCAAACACTTATTTATTGCGCAAAACAAAATCTTTCAGACATTCAGACTCTGTTGCGTTATTACAGCAAGAAACACATTAAAGACTCGTTCAGTTCTAAATGTAACTTTGTTAGTGAGCTCTCGAAAAACACTGAAATTCACAAATATGATGAAACGACATGGGATGTTTTAAATGAAATATTTAGTGGCATGGGGTTATACAATCCATCTTCCGAGAAGGATCAGAATTGTATTCAAACAATAATCGTTTACAAAGTTTTACACAATGAAACAGTTCCAGAAGTGATTATGAATAAATTCGAATTTGAAACACTGAGCGCCTACAAAAAACTAACCGAAGAAGATGGTGTGAAAATTTTTAATTTTTTGTTTGATCATTTACTGACCAAAGTGCAAACAACTGTTTCTACACAGGATGAATTGGCTGATCTGGAAAGTAATTTAATTAACACGTTGACTCTATTGAAAGATTGGAAAAAAAATATTTCAGAGTATCCTAGCATTATCAATAAAATTAAGGAAATCGCTTCGATTAAAAGAAAAAATGTGTGGACGCTAGACCTTGCTGATTTGTACAACGTACAAAAATCATGGCGAAAGATTATGTTTGAGGAATCTATAATTTTGAATCCATGTGAAGAGGTTTGCGTTAATGCGTTGAAACATGAGCCGAGTTTGTTGTCGCGATACAATACAGAAGTACAAGCCTTACAGTGTAACGATAATGTGTCTCTAAAACAAGTACTCAGCAAAATACGCATTTACTGGCCAGAATCTTTAGGCTTGTGCTGGTCGAATGAATACATGGCCCGACTCAAAACATTAAGCAATCACAAAGCCCTAACTCGAGGCCTTTGCTATTTATTGCCTCACACTACTTTAATTGACGTTATCGTATCCTTTATTCCTAAGGAGAGCAAGATTGATTTACACAACGTAGATGAAGTCAGTCTTAGCTTACAGAAGCATTTCGCTAAAAACATGCATTTAGCACGTCCACAACCTAAACCAGAGATTGTCATGAGTTATGCTAAAGGCGATTACGTGAAGTTTACGTTGCCTTCACTACTCGCCGTATTTCATAATTTAAATGCTAAAAGTAGTCGTGAGTGTTTGCCAGAACTTTTAGATGCTCCAGTTTCTCTGCAAAAGCACATTATTCGTTTAGCTTTCGCAGAGCTCGAATCTCATGAACTTAAAGTAATATTCTTGAACTTATGGCAAACATCGAAGAACAAAACAATTCGAGGGATGATCTTTGAGTTCACTTTCAAACTGTTATGTAAAACAAAGGACCCAATTGAAGCCAAGAACTTGTGGGATACCTTTGAAGTCTTCATTGATAATTTAACTTACGAAGACGATAAAAAACTGTTCGATTTACTATCAAAAGTCGAAGATGTACCTGGTAATGTGAAGCCCCATTTCCTTGTAAAGAGTTACGGGTTCCTAAAACGATTAATTTCCAACGTGGTCAATGACCGTGGGACCTACGAATGGTATTTGGAATTGCTGGAACAATCCACAAGAGAAATAATGGAACACATGAACAATGAATTTATCGAGAATATAATAACGGAATTTCTTGAAAAAAAATTTTATACGTTTCAAGGGAAATCAGGCCCTGTTAGGTCATCATACGGTATGACAACAGTTATTTCGGCGTATCTTTTATGCGCTAAGGACATTGAAAGCCAGCAGAGGAAACAGGAAAATATACTTAAACCTCTAATTAAACGATCTTTAAATATGTGGAACGAATATCGCGACGGATGCTATTTCATAAGACAAAACTTTCAAGAATTACTCTACCAATTCACAATGGATCTAAACTATTACGTTACATCAAAAAATATGATAATCCCCACAGAGATGTTCACAGAAATACTAACGGAGTTGAACACTTTGCCAGTTTCCGAAAACTACGTCATGGTAACAGGCTGGAAATTAACATTAACTTTGGCAAAATTGTTAGAGAAAACAACTAAAGCAGAATGGGACTTGAAATGCACAGAAATATCACAAGAATTTGCTGAAAGCTGTGTTGAATATCTGAAGCAAGATGTAAATAGTCATTTTCCATGTATTTATGTTCTTTTTTCACGGGCACTACAGAAAATCATTGACATATCCAGAACTGACGACTGGAAGTGGCTTCTACTTGAAAAGATGCTCTCAGATAAAGATTTCATCCAATCGTTTTTAACTGTTAATTGTATTTTAACGAAAAACAACGGGCAGGGATGTGAATCGACTAAACAAAACATTACCAAGATCACCAATTTAATTAAAGAGCATCCTTCGGTTGAAGTGAAAATGCATTATTATTATAAGTTTGGTGATGGTAATCGCGGTTGCAAAGAAGAATGTGTACCGTGGGCACGATGAATGGAAACTGTTGTTATTTGAATGTAGATTTATTTGTGAAATCATTGTTAATGTACGTTGTACTAATTGTCAAATTTACAAATTGCCAAAACTTTAATGTGCTGCGATATCAAAGTTTTGGCGCACCACAATTATATATATATATATCTATGTATGTATATCTCAAAGCAGGCGGCGCCGCGGCGGCGGCATTTGCGTTGTAGACGTCTTTGGGCTCAGGTAACCACTTAAAATCAGGCAAGCCGTGAGCTCAAAAAAAACATAATCTAGCTTTTTTTACACTTTTGTTGTTAATCGATAATTGTATACATAGAATAATTTACCAAATTTTGTACCGCGCAAATACTTTTACAAAATTCAAAGCCATTTAAATTTTTCGCGTACTATAATAAAATCACAGGCTAAAATGATAAATCGAAGACGCGTACACGTGTACACCATTTTGACTTAATAATGAGCAAGAAAATAAATGCCTATCTCTACCACCAAGCAACCGAAGCAATCCTTTGTGTCGGTTTGAACAACAGAATAGACAAACTGAGTTCGGATAATATTACAGAATCTATGGTTTCACTTGATACCTACATGTTTGATGCGCGAATTGTGAGATAGGCAACGATATTCACCTTTCGGCTCTGTAAACGTCCAAACTTTGGACGTAACGCGTTTCTCGTTCATTTAACAAAATGAAGAAACAATGATGGGCCTGCCTACAAATGACTTTTTTACACTTCTACCTACATGGCTACACGAATAAACCACAAACAATAATCAACTGATATTATTTATGTTTGACTGTCACTGACAGTAATGTTAATTAACAGTAATCCATAATTATTATTATTACTCTAATAACGGATTCCAAGAGTAAAATTGTTATGAAAATTACAATGTGTTGTGCTTATTATATTGTTTTATTTCTATCACAAAATTGGAAGACGCACCGGTGTTTTCTAAAGAACGGTCATTTGTTACTTCGCATGTTTAGAAGTTAGGTACCTATCTAAAATTTTGCGATAATGGCCAGTGTTTTTTGTGAAACATGAATGTGTTATCAGAAGAGGTTCCATTCAAAAAGTTTAACATTTAAGTGCGCAGTTTTCAGTAGCATTTTGTTTCTTTCTAAGCTCTCCGTAGTTTCTAATTTCGATCTCAAAACGGTTTGATATTTCTTTTTTTAATATTACCTATATCACTTTTGACTGTCTACGAGAATATCTAACAAACTATAGTGGTTATATGAATTTAAGCTTTACAAACATATATTAAAGCTTTTTTTTGCAAAAAAGATATTGAATGTTTCGATTTCTTCAATTTTATGTCTCTTGAGAGGGTTTGAAATCAAACGACCATTTCATTTTATTTTCTTATATTTATACTTAAAATTAAAATATTTTCACATCAACTACAACGATCAATTATGTCCATATTGGTGTGAATTTACTGTCTCCTAATCCTATGTTTTGCAGAATAAAATTCTTATCTAATGCCATTAATGCTCCTTACGGGTAGCCAAGCACTCGACAACACATTCCAAATGACACTACATAAAGGTTACAAATTATGGTTACTAATAGAACAAAACTATTTCACATTTCCAAATAAAAACGGTTATGTTGTAACCATTAAGCCAATGACGTCATCGCAATACGTTTTCTAGTGACATCCATCTTCAAACATCGAACACATTTTATTAAGTGTCAATGTACATTTATAAAACACACAAATATATACAAAAGTACACAAACAGTAAACTACAGAATGATGGACACTTGGTGCGTTCTGGCTCTGATGCTCAATTATTACTGTGAATTGGCTGTAAAATATAATGATGAATAACTTGCGCTTTCCATTAGTTCCACTTTCAGTTCGAGCCGGTTTCATAGCAGATGTTTTATACAAAGCTCAATCTTGTAAATAGATGTAGTATTCTTTAAGTAAATAGATTGGTTCGTAGCTATTATTTGAGATTTGAAATGTATCGATAGAGAAGGAATGACAACAATAGTATTGCTATACGATGTTTTTAAACAAAATCTTGTAGAATCTAAGAGAATCTAGAGTCTAAACGGCGACAAATTCTGCAAAAGATCAAATTTTGGAAAAAAATGGTTCTCGAAATTTAAAACGATCTATATAATAAAAAAAGCTCATAAAAACAATTTTACTGTGCCTTAAATATTCATCCCAATATACCTTACAACTAAGAAACTTAATTGTACCTATGTGTTGCTGAGGTCAATATTTTTTGTAACTTTATAGACCGGATTACGATGCCAATAAAAATGCCTAAATTTGACAAGAAAGCTAACAACGAAGTTTTTGCTAATCGACATCATAGCATATGACTTACTGCACACCTAACTAATGCAGTATCGGTTAAAACGCGAAAACATTGAAAATATATTTTAATTTTTAATAACTTTTATCAATGTGCCATATATTTCATCATACATGTAGGTAGTGTTTCTGTAGTCAAAATATTATACCTACATAGAAAATTATAAATTGTGGTATATAAAGAATAATTTTATTTGCCTCGCCTTAGAATAGTTTATTAGACAGACTGGAGAGATATGGTTTTATGAGAACATTTTTGCTGTGATTAATATTTAAAGTAAAAATACTTTTTTTCTTATGTACTATCGTAAAGATATAAAAATAATGTTCCATTTCAAATCGCTTTTCACAAATAAAAACAGTAGCGAAATGAATCCTTAAGCGAAATACAGTCCAACCACAACTTAGAAGTTCAAGTCGATTTTACTGAATCAGTTTAAATTTTCTAATTTGTAATGTTACAAAAGGAATGATACAATTGGGAGTGTGATAAAAAAACAGCCATGGAACAATTTAAGTTAGTTTTTCCTGTGAAAAAATAGTCAAAACTCATCAATAATATAATTCTAATAAAAGTGTTCTCATTTCAGGAATACTCCCACCTTCTTTTTTTTAAATTAGTCCTGAAACAAAAATATCTTTTTTTAATAAATTTTAGACACTTCATTATAGCTGTGGCTCTGGCATTGTTCACGTCCAGGAGCGAGGATGACAAAAAAAGGCCACCTAACGAGTCAACCGCATTGCGCTATGAACAAAGCGTGTTTGTTACCAACGCTTTTTCGTATCAGGATAAGACGCCAGATATAGTGTTGCAACTAATAAAAAAGTCATTAAATGACTAATATTGTGACCCACAGATATACCTAATACTTTCTTGTATCTGTCACACATTCCTATTGGAAAGATATTATTTAGCTGACTTTGATGACAGAACAGAATATAGTCCACCTGATGGAGGGTAGTCAACATCCCTCTATGAATGTCACCAATACCAGGAATAAAACCAAGACCTGTCAAGGAGGACTTTGATCTCAAATATCATTTGAAAAAGATACAAATAAGACTATGGACATGAGACAATTACTATACAATTCAACTATAATTTCAAATTTACATCTCTATGGAATCCGGTAGGCACATTAATAGCTCTTCAAAGCTTTAAAACAGAATGTTTCATTGCTAAAAATTAATACTGATACTGATATTAGAAATCCTGTCAGAAGTCATACTTATTTAGTCTTCATTATTTCCTTCATCGAGTGCTGGTGTGTGCCATGTGAGCCTTTCTTCATAAAATTGAATAACTACTTGTGGGCACCGCACATTAGCTTGTTTTGCTGGTACAAGATCTGCTTCATCTGTTCCTTGCCATTTCATGAGGAACATGAGTTCACCACTACTATCCGTAGCGCCTAAAATCAATAGTAAAATAACTTAAAATTGCTCAGCCACTATTATCTGTAGCATCTAAAATCAACAATAAAATAACTTAAATTCGCTCAGTCAGTATATTACACATGTATGACTATCAAAGAAAATAAGATTACCAATTATTTTTTCTGGTTCTAATCCACGATCAAAACCAGATGCTTTCTTGTCATCACTTTTGGCTTTCTTTGCACCTTTGAGATCAGGTGTGGCTGCGGCTGATTTACGCTTCTTTGAATCCTTATCAGTTTTTGACATTTTTCCCTCTGAAATTTAAATGGTTCCAATGAATATTGAGTTTGAATACTTTAAGGTTCCATTATAACTTGACTCATACTGTTTTTTTAAACTGCACCCTCAGTCTCTATTTAGTATTTGGGACTAAGAGTTTGAAAAGCTGATGAAACGACGACTAGCCAGAAGCAGAGGTCAGATCGGTCTGTAGTATATCACACTTCAATTTCGGTAATTGTTTTTCTACAGGGGAATACAAGGTTTACAACTAGGTTTCAAACATATGACTTGCTTTATAGTAATTTAGATCATTAGATACTTTTTTCAATATTGGACAAAAAGGTCATGAGGATTCAAAACACCTGTGAACTACTAACTGACTACTTAAATATTTTTTTATCTTTATCTATAATGCAAAGATTTGATTTATAATTTAACTACATCTATTGAAAACAATACGTTTTTAAGATCTATTTTATAAATGTAATTATTTTTGACAACAGGAATTTTGAGACAAAGCAAATTTTCAGTTAACATAACTCAAACATCTCCTGAATGATTATGTATAATAAAGAAGTTTAATTGCACAAATGATATCAACAAGTGGGTATAACAAGTAGGGAAAGTGGACAAAATTCAGAATATATTATGGAGTACTGATGGCAAATGCGAAATTTAGAACTTGGGTAATAGGTAGTATGTATAACTTATCATTATGGCCATAGGCCAAAAGATATAGACAAGAAGTGTGTGTTCGCTGTGTCATAAATTACAATAAATGACAGGGAAGCTATTAGGCACTTAAAAAATTGCTGGCTTTCCTTTAACATGATAATTGTTATAAGATTCTATCACAATAAGGTATTTAGGTGAACTAATAGAGCTTGAGTATATTGCTGTACTGGAGAACATAAATTATTAAACAGTATTGATAAAATATGAATATTACCAGCTTCTTTCTTCTTTCTTGCTTCTTCAAAGGCTTGTATAAGATCTGGACAATCAAGATTATCCTCTGGTTCCCATGTATTATCTTCATCACTGTATCCTTTCCATTTCAAGTAATATTCCAACTATAAGTTTTTTACAATATATTAGTCTCATTAATTTGTATAATATTGAGGGAGGTTTAAGCGACATTTTTGATACTTTATAGGATAGCCATTTAAAGTTTAAAATTTTGACAAATATCATAACATTCTTCAGCTATTTGAATGATATAAGCATAATTGATGTTTGATTAAAAGCATCGAACTGTTGCTAATACCAAATAAAACTGACCTTTAACTACAAAGATAAATGTTCCATATTAATTGAAATGTCGCTTAAAACCAAATAGCCCTTCACCCCTCTATTTGTATACATGATTAATTATAAATAATATAGAATTCATCTATATATATAAAAATGAATTGCTGTTCGTTAGTCTCCCTAAAACTCGAGAACGGCTGGACCGATTTGGCTAATTTTGGTCTTGAATTATTTGTGGAAATCCAGGGAAGGTTTAAAAGGTAGATGAATATGAAAATGCTTGGAATTAAATAAAAACAAAAAAAAATTTTTTTCTATGATGTGTCCCCCGTCGGATGGATTCCTTTTGTTTGTTTTAAGTTTATTTTATACAAAGTTTAGATCTTTTATTTATCGATTGAGGCACTACGATGCCGGTCAGCTAGTAATTTTATATATTGCTGTAGCTCAGTTCAGGGCATTTTTTTTAAAATTGGCAATGTAATTAATTCAATTCAGAATATGAACGATACTAACAAAGTTGTATTTTCTTCACTATAGAACTATAGAAGATAGAGATTGCATCCAAAATTAAATTACTATTATCAATAAAAGATCTGAGTGTGAATAAAAAATAATTTGTTTTGATCACCCATTATGTAGAACTGATAGCAAAACTTGAGTAACATTAAAAAAATTTTTATATCAATAAACTATACTCACAACACCATTCTTAATGCGCCTGTCCAGAACTTTTTCAACAGAAAATTCCTCTTCGGCTTCTGGTTCATTTTCTTTTTTCTTGTCGGCCATTATCTAAATCACAGAAGAAAAAAGATTAGACATCGTGAAAGAGAGAGTATACAATGTTACAAAAGTATCAAATAAAATAATGTCACATATTGTATACTAGTGGCCTGCTCCGGCTCCTCTCGGTTCTTTAACAAAAATTTCAATGATATTTGACGTTTTTTTATTTTTTTAAATAAAAGAACACTTATTGCAGCATAACTATAATAGTTTCTACAAAGTCGTATTACATTATTTTATTCTATCATCAATAGTTTTCGAAGGGCACACAATGTAAAGATTATTAAAGTTAAGATTATGTAAGGGCTTTTGAATGAATTTTCATCTGTACTGTTTGGCATTATGCATTATCTACAATAGTGGATGAACACTTATAATCTATTGTCAAAGTACACATTGTATCATATCATATTGTACACAGAATATAATTGTAGGTTTTTTTTTTTTTTTTAATATAATTACACAATAACAACTCATTAATATAATCAAAGAGGCACAGGACACAGATGTACATAATAATATGTGAATTATATGTTAAAACATTAATAGCACAACGTATTATCTAGATGCGTTTGCTGTGCTTCATGCTTATACATATACCTAAGCTATTTATATTTAATGTCTAAGGTGTACCTACATGTACAACCCACAACACTATCATGTATATCACTTTGTAACATTGTGTATTCTTCACTTTAATTTCTACCGTGATGGAGTCAGAGTAGCCCTTGCTCTCTACGTCATATTTTCCTGTTTTTTTCATGTAATAAAATGTCCCTAAACGTAACATGTCCTTAAAATTTTACTCTCATTTCTAGCACACTTAGATTATTGAATGGCCATTTATGAAGATTCATTTCAATAAATATTGTACATTTTATATACTATTTTAAACCACTACAAGAACACAAGAAGACGTTGAAAAAGAATAGAGCAAACTTTATGATATAGTTCACTGTTCGTTTTCACACTTAACCTTTACCTACCAGATGTTTAAAATCCTAGTGAAGTCGATAACATTAAAACATATCTTGATCTTGTTGATAGGAATACTAGTTCGTTACAGTAATTTATAAGATCTTGATATGAATAGTGTATCAAATCACGAAAATGAAACCCAAATACGAGCATCGATGCGTTAAAAAAACACGACGTTTTATGACTAAAAATTTTTGGTCTAACAAATCCAGAATCACGAAATATACTAATTTCCTAACTCTTTGCTGTTTTATAGTAAATGTAGCTTCTTATCAAACCGTTTTATTGAATTTATACTTGTCTGGTTTATTCGTATGCACGGTGAAGCGTCCCGCCATTTTGACAAGATTCCAAATAACCACAAGTTATTGATATTATTTTTATACTTTCATTTAAAATAGGATGAAATATTTATTTCCTATGAAAGTATTGTCATTTTTCTTGGTCGTTTATCTTTTATCTCACCTTTTAAGGCTTAAGCAATTATTATGTTCACTTTGACAAAACACATACACCGGCACAATAATATTGCACAGATCGCGGAGACCGGGGTAGATACTTACCATAGATAATACTAGATACTAGGATACTATATAGATTCTAGGGGTGAGGCGTATTTATCGGAACAGTTAAACGGAACAGGTTCGTCTATGAAAAAGCTTGGAACTATTGTCTATAGACCGAAACAACTGTTATGCTGGCCACTGACATGCGCGCAAATATTCGTACATTGTACGAATGTTTGCGCGCATGTGAAGGGCCGTAAAACATTCATTCGCAAACCTAGCGGCTGTGCAAATGGGTTCGCATACTCAATTTGCGAACCCGTTTGCGCTTCCTCCTACACTTGTTTACGAATGTCTCACGAATTTCTCCTCCTTTTTAATTCGTCAATAGAACATTGAAGAGAAAAAGAGTTTTTAATTCTTTCCCAGACATCATTAACAGCCATGCTGTTTTTATGGGATTTCTTTTGATGAAGATACGCTACACAGTAGACGTCACGAACTATGAAAATGGCGTATAGTATACGTCCGTTACCTTCGCAATCGTCGGCGCAACTGGGCAAGCGAATGTGTGGGAGACTACGCGAAGGTTCGAGGTTCGCGCGCATTGATGTCCGTTAAAAAACCGACACAGCTTGGAAAACCACGAATGCAGCGAAAACTTTGCGTAATCATTCGCAAATGTCGTCCTACACTTGTGGGTTTGCGTATTCGTGCGCATGTGAATGACCGGTGTTACAACTGTTCCACATGAATCCATATGTTGCATTGTTCCGTTCCACAGCAAACAGCCAGAAACGAAACAGTTTGGAATAAGCTCTTTTCCTTTTTCACGCACAGAAATAGAAAAAGATAGCATATACATCCTGTTCCCAAACATGCTCTTTTCTCCTTTCACTTATTGTAATATAAAAAGATAGCAATAACATTAACATGCGTGCACATTTTGGCAAAACTAGTTTCACATATCATTAATATTAATAAATTAAGTGGTCAGTCCTAAGCCTGAGAAAGCATGAAGGATTGTTTTTAATTTAAAAAATGTACTAAAACCATTTCATATGTATGACTGTTCCTTTATGTGGAACATATTCTACTTAAAACATTATTAAGCCTGTTGCAACACAAGAGGCTGTTATATTGGAACAGGTTGTTATATCGGAACAGGCTGTTATATTGGAACAGGCTACTGGAACTGTTCTTTCACTGAAACAGGAACAGGTGGAACAGGTCCCTAATTTCACCTGTTACAGACCATCCCTAGTAGATACTTAATTAGAGATTTTTAAGGGATTTTATGACCTGGTAACTAAGACTTTTAAGTCATGTCTTCGTTTAATTGATATTCTTTTAATGAAAAATGATAATATGGAGTGAAATGCCATGAAATAAAATGAAGATGATTAATATGAGACATTAATCAAGTGGAATGAAATTACATGAAATGACATGAGATGAGATGATATGCGATGAAATATAATCTTTTTTTCCCCTACCTATGCTGAAAGCCTTAAGAGGCTATTTCAGCTTCTCCTTGACGTGAAGGTGAGCTCACGGGGCTCTAATCTGAAAACGTTACTAACACTAGCCCTAGTACGAGCAGTGCTTCACAGAATCTACCGTCGCATCGGAAACGCGACCCACTGAGAAGATCAGGCATGAAACTCAGTGGGCTGTATATGTGGGTTAATTTACGCCGAACCCTTTGTCGGAAGCGACGGGTTCAACAAGAACGGAATAGCACTGTTAGTGGATCCGAAATGCTGTGCTTAGGGCGAAGTCGACCGTAGGATCCGTATATATATAGTTATCAGCGGACACGACAAAAGCGTTTTCGTGTCGTGTCACTTTCTCGAAATGTTGTGGATCCACTGCAGTGTTCTATAGCCTGCTTCTGCGTGAATATTTGGAGAATATTTTTTTTCTAAGCTATTTTATCAAGCACCAAATTTGTATTAATTTGCAGGAAAGTAACTTCTTTCCGGTTTTATTTAATACTAGGATTAGTTTCCTATGTTTCCATATTCATGCATAGTGTATTTACTATGGAAACTGTAGCCTTTGGACTCACGGTTCACCGTTGTAGTGTAAAGTCTAAAATTGATAGTTTTTTCTTCTCCTTACCGAATATAAATTTCCTACTTCTTACTATTAATGACATTGCATAGACATATGTACTTAAACGTTTAATGGGTATTTATGGCCACTAATATTTAAATTCGTAACGTTTAGTTTACCCTCCTAGCTGCAAAAACTTAGTCGTTTTTGTATATTACCGGTTCGTATCATTTTTCGAAAAATAAACGGTTTTTAGGATTTCCTAAAACCGGTAAACCGGTACCTATTTCTACACACAGAGATATAGGTAACGACATTAGACAACAGAAGGTCCGCTTGAACTTATATGAGTCGACTATTATCAAAGGCGGCAATCTGACTTTTGGACAATGATTGGTAAATCAGAAAAACGAATTATTGACTTTGTATTCCATTGGCAGTCACAAAACTCTTCGGAACGACATCTTAGATAAATAACAGGTTAACTATGAACCTTTATTTAATGCAGGTTTTGAACCGTATTCTTTGAAGGAGACGATTAAATTCAAATAAATCTGTATTGACATATCAAGATATTTTTTTTGTCCAAATGCACAGATTGCCACCTTTGATAATAGACGACTCAAATATGAACGAATACATCGATCCCTGAAAATCCTTCTGGAAAGAATCACACTGGCCATAGATTTTTTTGTATGTTCTATAGCAAACGATGTGAACATATACCATATTTAATCAAAACCTTTGATGGCACACTTGTTTTTATCAAGGTCATTGTGTACATTACCTAAAAGACATTATTAGTTCTAATCTTTAAAGTATTGTAATCTATGAGCTTTTAAGAAGAATCTGGTAATTGACGCCTTGTTACATTTCCTAACGACAAATTAAGATTACCTTAAATTACAGTAATAATTATTTAAGATAGCTTTGCAAATACACAAACTTTAAGCAATATTCGTATATTAAGTAATAAGACCTGTTCAGTGTAATATCAATATTTGTCTTTCACTTCGTTTTATTAAATTTTTATACGAACCACTTTTAAAAAAGGAAATTTTTACCCTCTTAAAACAGTTTTGGCTCCCTTCATGATTACGTGCAATTTATAGTATGGATTATGTTTCCTTTGCCTGTCTCATTGGAGGAATCAAGTAAAAAAAGGGCCTTGGCTGAAGTTGACTGAAATCTGAAAAAAATTGTCTATGCTGTGTTACGGGAAAGTTGTAAATAATTTCAAAGAAATTTTTAAACAAGGTCCCTTAATTATAAATTGTGTTGGTTTAAAATACGGTGTTATTATTATAATCTAAAAAAATTGTGAGAGTGATGAAAATTTTTATAAATTCACCCATATGAAACAAAAAACTATCATTGCGCACGATACCTCAACGCCATTTTGAAGCAAATTTTGTATGTAAGTGCCAAGTATTTCGCAATATTTTAGACACTAACCCTTACGAAAGGGCTGCGGTAAATTATTGTCGATAACAGTGAACTGCGAAAGTACACGGAGCCGGGATTTAGTGATGAAGTGTATCGATGAACAATCAAAATCTGTGGTGCCATCGAGGTGGGTTGCAGTATCGTTTAACTGGAGCTAACATTAATTAAATTATTTAGTGAAATTAAAGTGACATAATAGACAGCCTTAAGGCTCGGACTTGTTATTAGTGCAGTTAGCACAATTGGATATAGGAAGGTATTAAAAAGATAGATGTCAGAATTTGGCGTGACTGGTGTTATCGTTGGCGTTTCCGACAATTGCAGATAGCGGACGTCGCGGAGGATGGCCTGGGGCCACAGGACTGTTCTAATTAAGTGACGGACGCCGCCGGCATCCAGCTGGCACAGGCTGTAAGTTTAAACCTTATCTTATTTGAACAATGAAAACTTACATTGATTTTTTCACATGGTTACAAATGAATTAAGTTCACACATTTTCACATTTCATTTAAAACAATACAAAGTACTTCAATAGAAAATAAAGTTAAGTTTAACTTTCAATTTAATCACAGTTCAATGGACTTCCAACCATAAGAATATGATAAAATTATTAAGTTCACCCATGCATATGGAGTTATCATTGTCATTATAATTGAATTTGACAAGAAACTAGCTAAAGCATTGGATAAAATCAAAGTTATCATTAATCAGAACTTTCAATTTTCTATTTGTTTGATAAAATATATATAAATTAAAATTTTGTAGACCTTACTAATATGTGTAGTGTGTAAGTTTTGTTGTTGTTTTTGTTACATCATATTGTAACTGAAAGATAGTATCAAATGTATTATTCAACTAAATAATGATTCAACTAATTTTAAAATGATATTGTATTGATAAAATGTGATTATAGAGCAATTTAGTACACACACTATTGCTTGCATATATTAGTGATCAAGATACAAATATTACATATGAAATCTAAAGTTATCTTGAAATTAACAGAATGTCATGCAAGAGTTATCTTCAGACAATCTTTATTCAGCTATTTAAATTTAACAAAATAATGCCATTATAATATAAATGTGCTATTTTGTATGTGTTTCAAAAATGCATAAAGAAATTAAATTGAAAATTAACGGTGTACTTACATTAGATATTTTTTCAAACATAAATTAAACAAACAGCTTTGATTGAGTAACAGTTTCTGTAGTTGTTGCAAGATCAATTTTATTCCTCAGTGAGAGGTCTTTTAATTGAGAAACTTCAATTTTTTTTAACTAGTTTAATGGTCTTAGTCTATCCTTGCCCACAATATGCCCTACAGTCGGTACTCTAAATCAAAATTAGAGTGAAAGTTAGGTTATAAGAATGGAGGATGAGGTGGAACAATAGTAGATTAGTAGTTGCAACTAGTAGTATATATATATTTATATATATTTTAACTTTTATTTGAAAAGAACAAAAGCAGCATTAAATATCTAAACTTCTTGTATGAAAACTCAAACATTTGATTTGAAAACAACTAAAGGACAAGAACTGAGTTAGGTAGTTTAGTTACCACCGAAACTATCCAAACATTAGATTAAGACAAAAGTTAAGCATTCTTAACAACATAGTGCAATCAACTGATTACAGCTATGATGAATATGAAGTGATGTAGTTATGATTGATAATGATAAACATAATGCTATGATACTTTACAGACAAAAATGCCAAGACCAGGCAGTCTAAAAGATCCAGACATTGCTGAGCTCTTCAGCAAACATGATCCAGAGAAAATATTTGAGGACCTACGAGAGATTGGTCATGGATCATTTGGGGCAGTGTATTATGCACGCTGTAATCTTACAAAAGAGATTGTGGCCATTAAAAAAATGTCATACTTAGGGAAACAGAGTGAAGAAAAGTGGCAAGATATACTGAAAGAAATTAAGTAAGTAAAAGTACTACTATAATTATTATGGGCTTAACATAAAAACACATTCCCACAAATTAGTTCTGGATAGTGAACAACAAACTACAAGAGATCCAAATTAATGTTGCCCTTTCCCTTTAAATTATTCAAGTGATAAATAAAAGATAAATAAAATATTCTTTCGCTTTTCTAAAGGCAAATTACTAGATTTGTGTTTACAAAAATAAAATATCCACGATAATATTTTGCTTGCTTTAAATCAGCCTTATAGTTGGTAATAAATGTGGCAAAATTATAAACTGGTTTTTCTCAATTGGATCAATCAATTATTCAAATAGGGAAGTTGACAATTATCAAGAAATGAAAACTGTAAATGTTTTTTAAGTTCAGTTAACATTGATTGCATTTCATTATGAATCTGTTTTAAATTATGCACTGAAATGCTCATATTGAACCACGTCACATCTGTGATGTAATTTATTGTCAAACACTGTTTGTATTTAAGAATAATCAAGTATTTTCTTATGAATTATAAGATATATATAAAATTTGGTAGATTTATGAAAGTTGGGTATTATACCAATATTAAAAAATCAGCAAGTTCATTTGGATTCAATCATCAAATTCAATTGAAATAAAATCAACTTTTCTATTAAATTTTAATGATATAGCCATTTGTTGAAAGCAAGACAATTGCTGAAATTTCTTTTTTTTTAGTTAAAATGATTTCATTCATATATCTTTAATTTGTAAATGTTATTCATGTATGTGTGTTCACAATCCTCAGTAATGAGGGAATGCTGAAGAAGCAGAAGAATGAATCCCTCATTGTATTGACATTACTTTTCAAGTAACTTGTTAAAATGAACATAAATGTGCAGAAATATATATACACACAAATAAAAACCAATAAATATGTTACTTGAAAATGTTGTTTAAAACTATATAACATTGCACATTCTAAGGATTTAAATATGAGTATTCTTTAATGAAACCTGATATGAATTTTATGAGCCAACAATAAACATCATTTTTGAAGAAAATTGATTTGTTATTAGGAGATAATTATCATTTTGTTTGAAATTGATAATTATTTAGAAAATCTATAATTAATCTATAAAAAATAATAATCATTTAAATGTGCAGATTCCTGAAACAACTGGACCATCCAAACACTATAGAATATAAAGGATGTTACAAAAGGGAACACACGGCATGGCTGGTTATGGAGTACTGTGTCGGTTCTGCGTCTGATATAATTGAGGTAAAATATCCTTATAATACATTAATTTCATAGCATAAGCACATCTCTAAATCTACCAATTTCAGTATATGCCGAATCATACATCTTGCATACAGGTGCACTTTATAAGAATCAATGTTTGCATTGATTTCTTAGGTTTTTTAGTTTTTTTATTATTGCTTACCCAAAATTAGCAAAATAAAATTTTCTCATTACCAGGTATACCCAAGGATGACCTGTTCTTTCTTTTATAACCCAATTATTTTTGTAGTTTTATAAAGTTCTTTCAGTGTTATTAGTCATAGAGGTCGTTCGCAGGTCATAAATTATGGCCATCATCTACCTTGACCCTTAACTTAGTTCAATTATTAGTTTTTATCAACAAGTGTAAGCGGTGTTCTTTTAGTGGCCTTGATTATTGTTATACGGTACATTTAAGAAATGAATGTTTTCCCTAATTTAACTTTTTACAACCTAAGCATGATTGAACTTTCGAAACAAAAACCTTTGTGGTTCAGAGTTTTGAAAGAAAGGATTAATGAAGAATTAAATTTCACAATAATCGGCATATAAAAATAACCAGTTATTAACAGAGAAATCCTCACAAATTTTGAGGTGACTAGTCATATAATATTAAAAAAATCTAAATATTGGGAAATATTTTACCAATATTGCAAAATATCACTAATTGGAGATATTTTCTCTAGGCCAAGACCTAGTTTTGTGCTTGTAGAGATTACAAACTAGAATAGTGACATAGAACTCGTCAGAATCAAAATACTTTGATTTTTTTTAAAATAAATAACCACCATGTAGCACATTCAACATTCTAAGAACTGCAATTACTAAGTGGCGTTCGATTTGTAAACTAAATTTATGAGATCACAAAACTTATCTTAGGTTTCTGAGAAAATATGTGAAATCGACTACAATCGTATTATACTATTATTATTTATGCGTCATATAACTGTGTCGTTATAGTTTTCCAGTTAAACATTTCAAAATACGTAGGTGGATTTTATCGTGTCATTTTACTGTCATTGAAGACAGACGAGCCTACGACTCGGATGATGATAAATGGAAACTGTCGGCCATTAAAAGAAAATAAAATTGATGTAAAATTAAATGAATCTATGAAAATACAATTAATCTGAAAAAACCTCATAATTTTTTATAAGGACCACACTATAAATAAAAAAAATTGCAGTTAAGCACATAAAATAAAATTTTTATTAATATATTTAAGTTACGTGTTTATAATATTTATGTAGTATTCACTATACGATACGTCTATATATACTAGAATCCTGCAAGGTAGGTTTCGGTCTATAGAATTAGGCAAATTTTATGTCGTAACGTAGAATAAAAACGTATTAATATTCGCAAATATAAAATATAGTAGATAATATAACGCGTCTTATGAATATATTATGTAGAAAGTGTACAAACAAAAAGTTGAATGTGATGCAATAAATTTAGTATTCAGATATCGGATTTTATCAGAGTTATATATGTCATAATAACTTTCAGAAGAAAATAGGTAATTTAGTTTTCTTTCGGTATTTGAAATAAGTGTGAAATGTGATTCATAGTTAACGACTTACTCATCAAGGTGCCACTAAGTTTGCGACATCGTGTCTCAAAATTGGCAGCTGCATTCATTTATTGATGTCATTGGGCTCCAGTAATTGTTTGAAACTATGCTCAGCTGTGCTGTAAGCTATACAATGAAATACGAATTATGTAACCTGTTGTGTAGCGAATATTTCCATTCTCAAGTAATAAAATAACTCAAACAGAGCTTTCGAAATCTGAATTTTTAATTTATTCAAAGCGCATGCCGCGACGCGTAGTCAATATGCAAATTATAATAAAAAGTATCAAATTGTTATCTATTATATAACAAAAAATTAGTTCCACTTTTTTTTAAGCATTCGTGAATAGTTCACACCTTCAATACTATTTGTTTATGGGCTCTAGAACCCGATAAATAATGACTACCATCGCAGAGTGCTTCGTTAAATTTTTGAGTCCAGATAATTTTGAACGACACAATCTTGCGGAGTCAACGGTGTGAATGTATAAATATATATTGTTTTGTTTAGGATTTAAAGTATTGTATTATGTTATAACCTTAAATTGTTTGACTATTAAACAGGTTCACAAGCGTCCGTTGCGCGAAGAAGAAATCGCAGCCATATGCGAAGGGGTCGTTTGCGGTCTCTCGTATCTGCATAGTTTAGGTCGGATCCATCGCGACATTAAAGCCGGTAACATTCTCCTCACCGAGAATGGAACCGTGAAACTTGCAGATTTTGGTAGCGCAAGTATCAAGTGCCCGGCTAACAGCTTTGTTGGGACGCCCTACTGGATGGCGCCAGAGGTCATACTGGCCATGGATGAAGGCCAATATGATGGCAAGGTAAGTCTAAGTTTCGGTATCTTTTTCGGTGACGTAAATGGACAGAAAAGGTCACGAACATAGATTTTGTCGAATGTAAGTTTTGCTGGTTGTCCCGAAGTCTTCCCTAATTCATGAGAGCAGGTGGGCGAGAAGTCTTATTAAGAGCTGTTTGAGCGTCGACAGTGACTGGCTGCTGCGTGGTTGGTATGTTATATCACGAAGTAGTGGTCCGAGGTTTACTTCATATACTTACGGTTGGGTTCAAGGTCCAGATCATCGTAAAGTCGCTCGATTTAACTTAATTCGTTATTGGAGCTTAAGGGTACCACGTGGTAAATGCTGTGAATATGGGGATGCCTTCAGACATGCGGTCTAAATTCTAATTGTATTGCAATAATAACTTTTTTTTTGCTTAGATGGGTGGACGAGCTCAAAGCCCACCTGGTGTTAAATGGTTACTGGACCCCATAGACATCTACAACGTAAATGCCGCCACCCGCCTTGAGATATGAGTTCTTTTTTTTCCTACTTAAGCTGATGGTCTTGAGAGACCGTTTCAGCGTAACCGAGCGAGTAGTTGAGCTTCCGGGGGCTTAGACCTGACCTTGTTAACACGAACCTTAGCAAGAGCCGTGCTTCGCAGAACCTACCACCGGATCGGAAAGGCGACCCACTGAGACACGAATGCACCGGACCTCTATCCTTTAGGCCACGACGACTTATCGATGATATTAACTAATAAGTATGAAATAATAATCTTATCCATCACATGTGAATGCATATTAGTTTCGTGTCAGGGTGGCAAGAAAATAAATGTTAAAAAAGGCATTACTCCATGTCCACAAAAATATATGTTGGTTTGAAATAAAAATCTGGTTAAAACTCTTTTCAGGTGGATGTGTGGTCACTAGGCATAACATGTATAGAACTTGCAGAGCGTAAGCCACCGTACTTCAACATGAACGCCATGTCTGCTTTGTACCACATTGCACAAAATGATTCTCCTACATTGCAGGTTTGTAACAAAATTGTGCATAACAGAAGAAATCCATTAAAAACATTTGATCTACCCTTAATCTTTTATTTTACGTTGCAGGCTACAGAGTGGACTGATATATTTCGTTATTTCGTAGAAGCTTGCTTACAGAAGAATCCACAAGATCGGTTGTCCTCCACAAAGCTTCTGTCTCACGTGTTTATCACACGTCCTCGTTCCCCTAACGTTTTAGTGGATCTCATACAGAGAACAAAGGCTGCCGTACGGGATCTTGACAATCTCAACTACAGAAAGATGAAGAAAATATTAATGGTGGATGTAGACAACGAAAGTGCTATCGGTATGATTTATTATTGAGGTTAATTTGTAAATAACTGCATTTTTATTTATCACACTCGGTGTGTTGATGAGGTAACAGGTAAATAGTAACAGGAATCCATAGGAATCACAACATGATTGCCGCCCCATCTTGGGACATAAATAAAAATTTCAATAATATTTTAGAATTGTTGTTCCACCTTTTAAACTAGAAAACATGACTACTGCATGACAAAAACAGGCACAATGGGAGTACCTACACTCTTGCAGGCACGGGATGTGCCTTCCACTAATAATTACTCTGTTGTATTTTATTACACAATATGTTTCATTCATTGTATTCTGAAGACATTGATGAACAAGTGTTATTGTATTTTATTACCAGCACCCAAAGCCACCTTTGCCTATTGTGAAACAAAGTGACAATACTATATATATACTATAACTCTTGCAGGTGACAGTGAAGAGGCAATTGAGGAACCTTCAGGTGGGGACAGTTCTAAATCAAATTCTGCGACGTCCGAACACAGCGCTGCTGGAGCTTCCAGTCAAAGTTCATCATCAGGTAGCTTGAGAAGACGACCTCATGCTGTAAGTAACAAAGAAAATTTAGTCATTTCACTTTATTAAATTCAAGTATCCATAAGCTAATAATGAAATAACATTGATCACACCTAAAATAAATCAGATTAAGAAGTAGGTGTATGAAAATATTTTATAATTATTTTATATTGTAATTAACATGTTTGCATTCTACCCATTTTTTATCGCACTAGATGCGACACAGTCTATTTGTTTTTAATTGATTATTTTAGATATTAATTAAATGTATAAACACAACTGAGACCTCAACCACAGGTCTCAAGGTGGGTGACAACAATCATTTTCTCATATCCGTGAGCTCATGACTGCTTAGCAGCAGAAAATATAGGTTTCTTTTTTGCTTAGATCAGAGAATGAGCTAATGGGCCACCTGGTGTTAAGAGCTTATCGGAGCCCATAGACACCAACAAAGTAGATTCCGCCACCCACCTTGATTCTAAAGTCTCAGTTTTTACAGTACAATAGCTGATCCACCCTACAAACCGAAACGCAAGAACTGTTAAAAACTACTCTACCTACAAATAGTACCAATAATAAGGAATTCCTTGATTTTTATCTATCCTAATCAATATATGCACATGCAGACAGATTTATGTACTTACAAACAGATCTTTATTTTATTATTATTTCATTTAATTCACTTTATTTAACCAGTCAAATATTGTTGTAAAGTAATGTGATATTCAAATGTTTTAAACAGTGAGAATTTGTTCAAAATTTAATTCAATTTTATAATTAACAAGAATAAATTCATTATACAAATAAAATAACGATTAAAAACCTCTTTTCAGATAAACGCGAACCACCAACACCAGCAGCAATCACAATATCAATATGTGAACCATCAACCATTATTACATTCCACAAGGTAAATTATATTGAATTATTTTATGTAGTATAATGTTGTGTGTAGTTAAATGCTGTAGTTAGAAAACGCTTAATTTTTTTTTGTGTGCTGTATAAAACAAGTTCTCACTTTGGTGTCAATGACAATATTTTTATTAATGTAACATATATTTAAAACAAAATTAAAATAAGTACCATTTTGAACACCAGAAGGATATTGCATCAAAGTTTTTGACAGTATGCTGTTGCTTGCATTGTGTTGTAGTTTTGTTTGCATTTAATTTTGCGCTTTCACGTATGCATGTCCCACACTAGATAGCACCATTACCTTTCAGAGCGAACAAGGGCTGGCTTTACTCATGTTGGTGTTTCGTACGCAGAGAGAGCGAGAGCCCTATTCCTCCGCCCAACGATGACTACGTGAACAAGGACGTAATGAGAGAATATGCCAACCGGGACTCGCTCGGGGACGACTACGGAGATGACTACGCCAACAGGGACGCCATCCGCGAGGCGCGCGAGCGAGACAGGGAGAGAGAGCGCCACTCTAAAGACTACAGGGAGTACGTCAACGCGCCCTCCACCTGGCAGCACAGTGGCGACGACAACCGGAACACGCAGCGACGCCAAACAAACAGAAGTTCGTATTCTTGTTCATTCTCTCTAGTCTATGGTAATATGACAATGATTTTTTTTTTGTTGCTTATATGGGCGGACGATCTCACAGCTCACCTGGTGTTAAGTAGTTACTGGAGCCCACAGACATACACAACGTAAATGCGTTACCCACCTTGAGATATAAGTTCTGAGGTCTCAGTATAGTTACAACGGCTGCCCCACCCTTCAAACCGAAACGCATTACTGCTTCACGGCAGAAATAGGCAGGGTGGTGGACCTACCCGCGCGGACTCACAAGAGGTCCTACCGCCAGTAATAAATAAATGATCTCGTAATGAACTGAACTTTCATGTCATTTAGACAATACGTCTTGATTAATCAGACAAAAAAGCTCTTATCCTTTAATTTGTAAAATTTATTATAATTCCGCAGGTATAAGCAATAACGTTTCAGCGGCGATGTCTCTAGTTTCCGAGCACGGAGCAAACAACTTTGCCACGATACGTACCACCAGTATTGTCACAAAACAACAGAAAGAACATAACCAAGTATGGCTAATTGTCATTTCATTATTACTTTCCTTATTACCATAGTTGAAATTTAATACTTTTAAATCTGGTCGCATAATGTACCGTTATTGTCTCGGTCTCATTGTAGTTAACTTAAGTATGCTCCGCACTATATACGAAATTACCCAAAAATATACGAGTATGAAAAGTTAATGGTTACTTTGTCTATTTTATTTCACGTTGTTTCATGCAACATTTATCTAATATCAGTTTTGACTGTCCGAGTTAAAATCCCATAATCGAAGACGAAGTCTGGCTGAATATTTAGTGAAGTTAGATTTGTTGATACACGCCCCCTGGACCATTCTTTCACTTAGAACGAAAGCTTAAAAGTACGTGCACGCGGACTGATTAATAAGATGATAATAATTTTGCATGAACAGGAAATGCACGAGCAAATGTCTGGCTATAAACGTATGCGGCGTGAGCACCAAGCTGCCTTACTGAAGCTGGAGGAGCGGTGCAAAGCCGACGTGGACGCGCACAAGGCGCAGCTCGACAGGGAGTACGACTCGCTGCTACAACAACTCTCCAGGGAGCTGGAGCGGCTGCAGGTACGCAATATTTTACAGCTTTATATAAATACATATACAGATAGGCTTTCATTTGTACTAGTACAATTAAAAAAAAAATCCTTCAGAATCATTCGAAACATTCAAACTATAAACTTTTTATTACAATTATACAGTACTAGCTGTACACATCCGCTTAGCTGGGCATTTAAAATTAACATTATTTCTTCTCACCACCACAAAGATTCTTATAATTAACGACTAGTGTAGAGAGTCCAACACTCATATAAATATTAGCCTATCCATTAAGTACATGTATTTTCTACATGTATACCAAGTTTCAAGTCGATCAGATGCATGGTTCAGTAGTTATAACGGAACATCCGTAAAAACCACTGTAGATTTATATATTAGTATTGATGTTTGCATTGCAATGATACAAATGATTAAAATTTTCTAATTTAATTTAAAGGAGCTAGAAATAAAATTATAAAAGAAAAATCTAGAGTTCTATATTATTTTTGTTTGATTATTTACAGACAAAACACGCTCAAGAATTAGAAAAGAAGCTGAAACAGAATACGGCTGCAGAAAAGAAGTTGATAAAGGACATTACGACACGACAAGATCAAGAGCGTAAGGCTTTCGAAACTCAACGCAAAAGAGAATACAAGGCTAACAAAGAACGGTGGAAAAAGGAACTAAGCATGGATGACGCAACGCCCAAGAGACAGCGGGATGCTACCTTACAGTGTGTATTTGTACTCTCTACTACATAAACTGACGATTGTTTCCATATGCATCTTTGGCCACTCTAAGCAAAATAAATAATGCAACACCCTTTATGTAGGTTATCAATATTATGTAGTCGGTAAAATGATTTTTTTATAATGGCAATTCTTATATTCAGGTCTCAGAAGGACAACCTGAAGCAAGCAGAAGCTGCAGAAGAAGCGCGACTCGTGCGATCACAGCGAGAGTACCTTGAACTCGAACTGAGACGGTTCCGAAGACGTCGGATGCTTGGACTGCATCACAAGGAACAGGAGCTACTCCGAGAGGTAACAACTATTTTATGTGCACTCTTCATTGCACAAAGCATAACCCTTGTTAGAATAGTTTAGCATAATTGTATACCTATTTAAAGACGTCTACTAGCAATGCAAAAGTAGAGAGCAGAGACATTTAAACTATCTATGATTAGCAATGTCAAAGTTCACTAAGAAAGTTTTTTCCATGCGTTTCCAGGAACTAAACAAACGCCAACAGCAGTTAGAACAAGCGCACGCGATGTTGCTTCGGCATCACGAAAAAACGCAAGAGCTCGAATACAGACAACAGAAAGGCGTTCACGCGCTTAGGTACTGTTCACAGTTTTCGTTTATCACCTAGTATTGTTAGTTAGTGTTGTGATAAGATTAATTTCAAAACATATTACACTATAAATAAAATTATTAATATCCCTTCCCTTTGCAGTTCATCATTAGAATAAAGAAAACAATAAGATTTCTAAAGAACATTACTGCTGAGGTTTTTATGAACTATCAAATTGATTGTTAGCATTCTTATTCAGCAGTCTTATTCGTGTAAAATAATATTTATTTAACAAGGACTTTTGACTGCCTTGGTCGTGCAGTCGTTAGTGCCCTGGACTGTTCCACCAAGCGTCGCGGATACGATCTGTGTGGTGTGTAGTTCTACACCGTGCGGAAATATTTTTATTTAAGTATTTATATAAATTATCCACTTTAATAGATTTCACGTGTACAGTAGGCGCGCGAGTTCATGTCCATCCTGAGGAATGCGGTAGTGCTGTGACCTAGTTAATAATGGTAATGGCGATAGTAACTACCGATTTAGTCAACAGCTGTCAATTTGGTTTAATGTAACTTAAGGTAATTTTGCAATTTACGAAATAAAATAAATGTGATAAGTAATTACTTGTTTATTTCTAATAGAGAAAAATATTTTTCAAATTTCAATTCAATCACTAACAAAAGAAAAGACAACCGACAGATCAGAGTCGGAATCAGTACGAGTCTTTTTTCAGTAGGTTTTTTTCTATCTGAACTTGTTTGGTTGCGAAGTAGTCGTGGTTAAATGACACAATAGCGTTAGCGTAAATTTTCGATATCGATGAGCGCGCGTCACAACTGTCAAGAACAACACTCGACGTCAGACAAATGCCCCCGCATTGCGCAGGTGGGCGGAGGCGGGGTGAGCTGCCCCCGCGCGTCGCCATTGGCCCCGATGGACATGAACTCGCGCGCATACAGTACGACCGCAAACCTTTAAACCCCTATTCATTGTTTCATTTATTGAAAATAAATAAAATTACTTTTCAGAGAGGAACAACTCTCGAACCAACATGCGACGGAGCTTTCAAATCAGCGCGATTACATGCAGAGAGCCGAACACGAACTCACAAAAAAACATGCATTACAACTCAAACAGCAACCCAAAAGCCTTAAGGTGTGTGTACTTTATGAATTATATTATTTTTGAATAAAACTGAAAATTACTTGTAATTCTAGTCTAATACAAATAATTCACATTTTATTTTATCCTTTTTAGCAAAAAGAAATGCAAATACGTAAACAGTTTCGTGAAACCTGCAAGATACAGACCCGTCAGTACAAGGCGCTCAAAGCGCACATATTGCAGATCACTCCTAAGGTACGTGACTATATTAGGGCTTAAAATATTTCTAAACGTATTTACAAGGAATGTAACTCTTACATAATTAAATTAAGAAAAATCGAAAGAAATACCAAAAAACTCTAAATACAATTGCCAAACAATATTTAGAAAATGGAAAAAACTTGATGTTATAGTATCGTAGTAGTATCGACTTTGATTACATGTGTCCACATATAAATATGAAATTTCAGTAAAATATAAAATTGCCTATTGAAAATGGAATGCCGAAGTAAAATCGAGTTACAGTGAAGCCTCAAAATTTTAAGTTTATTGTACAAAAACATTATTTTTAAAAATAACAGTAAAATATGCAATTAGAAAAGGAATTCAATTTATTTTAGTACTCTTTTCAAATTTATTCAATTTAGTTTATTTTCGTACAGTAAGTATCTCGAAAGTAACGATTTTATTTACCTGATTAGAGTAAACTATTTGTTTAGTGAAGACTTTGTTTTAGATGAATTGAAGATTTTTTTTACTTTTCTAAAAAGTAGTAGTTTCATTTTATTTTAATTATTAACATACTAATACAGGAGCAACAAAAAGAAGTAATTAAGACGCTGAAAGATGAGAAGCGACGCAAACTTGTGCTGCTCGGTGAACAATATGACCAGAGCATAACTGAAATGCTTCAGAAGCAGACCGTCAGACTTGACGAGAGTCAAATGGTGAGTTGTTAAAGTGCTATTTGTTTGGTTGTCATAAAATAAACAGTATCAAATAATAATAAGCCACAAATTTATGATATTTCATTACTGTTTCCAATATTATTACACAGTACACAGGGACATTATTATGAATTTCAAATTATTCATTTATTTATTTATTTTTTATTGCTTAGATGGGTGGACGCGCTCACATCCCACCTGGTGTTAAGTGGTTACTGGAGCCCTTAGACATCTACAACGGCTGCCCCACCCTTCAAACCGAAACGCATTACTGCTTCACGGCAGAAATAGGCGGGTTGTTGGTACCTACCCGCGCAAAGTCACAGAAGTAATTACGCAAATTATAATTTTGCGGATTTGATTTTTATTACATTAAGACTTATTAGGAATGTGTATGACTTTAATTACAGATGGAATGCCAGCAATTAAAGATGCAGTTGGAGCATGAATTAGACATGCTGACTGCCTACCAGAGTAAGAGCAAGATGCAAGCCGAGGCGCAGCGCAACCGCGAGCGAAGGGAGCTCGAGGACCGGGTCAACGTCCGGCGAGCGCTACTCGAACAGAAGGTACTTCCTAACTACATAACAGTACTTAACGGTAGGCAGCGACTTGGCTCAGCCCCTGCATTGATGAAGTCTATGGGCGACGGTAACCATTAACAATCAGGTGGGATGTATGCCCGTCTGCCTCCTCGCGTCGTTTCCTCGCTGCTTACGGTCGTGACCATCATATTTCGACAGGATTTTACTCCTTGTAATTTCTCTCCAGCGCCTCCGATTATTGGCCGCATGAAGGGCTACTAACAAAATCAAATCAAATTATACGAATCAGGATCAAAATTTCAAAAAATTTTAATGGCATATATATGGCTGCATATACGAACTCGTGTGCTACTTGGAGTAAATCTGCTACTGAAGCCGGCAATAAGATACGAGACATGGCAGCCTGGGTGTTGACATCTACCGTGTTCTTCTTTTTGCCATCCTGCTGCAGTTCAACTTGAATTGTCGTTTGACTTAGTTATATTACAACATGAAATCTATACTATAATATATAAATCTACAGTGGTTTTTACAGATGTTCCGTTATAACTACTGAATTGTGCATCCGATTAACTCGAAACTTGGTATCCATGTAGAAAATCCATGTACATACTTAATGGATAGGCTAATATTTAATATGAGGGTTGGACTCCCTAATAATAATGACAATAAATAATAATGTTAATTTTAAAAGCGCAGCGAAGCGGGCGTGTACAGCTAGTAATATATAAATCCACAGTGGTTTTTATGGATGTTCCGTTATAACTACTGAACCATGAATCCGATTAACTTCAAACTTGGTATCCATGTAGAAAATACATGTACTTAATAGATAGGCTAATATTCATATAATATTTATATGAGTGTTGGACTCCCTAATAATAGTGATAATAAATAATAATGTTAATTTTAAAAGCGCAGCGAAGCAGCCGAGTACGGTTAGTAAATAAATGAAATCGGTGAATCGAGACGTGGAATTAGTCTGTTGAATCATCACGCTGTTTTTTTTTTTTTATTGCCCTTGTAGGCAGACGAGCATACGGCCCACATGATGGTGAGTGGTTACCGTCGCCCTGGACTTCAGCAATGCCAGGGGCAGAGCCAAGACACTGCCTATCGAGTCAAGCCGCTGCCTACCGGTTATTACGTTTATTATTATGTTTGTAGATGGAAATGGAGATGGCTCAGTTTGCGGCGGAGCGAGGCGAGCGCACGCGGCTACTGCACGAGCGCCACGAGAGGGAACTTGCACAGTTCGACAGTGAGAGTGTGCGTCTCGGCTTTAGGTAAACTTCTCTGATGTGTTTCCATAATTTCCATTAAAATCTCCTTGATACAAGGCAACCTGGTAAATTAGAATTTGTAAATATAAAAAAAAAACCTTCATGATATGATTGCTGTTCAATTATATGTATTCTCAAGCATGAATACTATTTTCCTTTCAAAATATGTAACTTACAGTTGCACTCCATGCAGTGCTGACTTCAGAGTTAAATTGACCCTCGCACTAGATGAATTTCAATAGAAAGGTTACAGGTTTCCGTACATTAAGATTGACTGTAATGTATGGTTTGAAAATTAACTGCTTTTCTTAGGCGCTGAGGTATTTATATTAATATGGTTTGAACAAAGCCTCACCGGTGTATTTTGTTTTGGTTGCGTTCTGTTACACACTACTCTACAAAGCAGCTTTGCCCTAATCAGCTCGTTTACGAGCTCACTGTGTTTTTCCATTAGAGTCATCATTTTTAGCTTTCTTGTAAAATCAAATTGTATTGAAAACCAGTTAGAATCTGGAAGCCGTCGCGAGCATACATAAGTTTGAGAAGTCAACAATAGTGTTGTAAAATTGGGAAGTCTAATAAAGACAGTTTAGTCGTGAAAAGTTTTTGTGTTTTTTTAAAAAGAAGTTTGAGAAGGGCCGTGTAACAGTTCCCAGCACGTGGCTGCTGAAACCACACCTCATCTGTCATCGAAAGAGATGAAAACATTTCTTTATTTTAGGAACACTCCTTTATACGCGAATAAACATTGTGTAATAAAAATCAAACCCGCAAAATTATAATTTGCATAATTACCGGTACCGTACTCGGTTTGAAAGGTGGGGCAGCCGCTGTAACTATACTTGAGACCTTAGAACTTATATCTCAAGGTTACAACGCATTTACGTTGTAGATGTCCATGGACTCCAGTAACCACTTAACACCAGGTGGGCTGTGAGCTTGTCCACCCATCTAAGCAATAAAAAAAAAGTAATAGAAACTTTTTTCTATGAACAGTGCACTGGCGATCGCAGAAGGGAGCCGCGAGGGTTACGGCGAGGAGGAGCAGTCGCTGTCGGGCTCGATGTTGTCGCTGGCGCACAGCAACTCCTCGGCGAGCTTCGCGGCCGGCTCGCTCTAACGCCGTCTGTCCCTCTCATGCTGTTGCCAAAATCGTAATCTTCACTCATATAAATATCTGCATGTACTACGGAGAACTTGCGCATAAATATATCGACGCTTGAAAGGCAAACGTGACTAAGCGACAATAACTGCTTTGTACATAAATGATAGGCAATAACCGTATTCGATGCGCAAAAAAATATAAATTTCTAGATTTATTAAAATCATTTCAGTCCTACAGCTAGATTCGTTAAAATAGATTTTTTTTTCAGGTATTTCAACTTTGAATTAGTCTACTGTAAAGTTCACGCATTGTCGCTTAGTCACATTTACCTTTCAAGCGTCGATATGGAGATTTTTTTAAAACACTACTAATTGTTATAATCATGAAAAGTTGATTGCCGAACTATTCATTGATAATATTTTTTATTTATTTAATAATATACCACGTCAATTGAAGTGATGTCATCCCTTAATTCAGTTGAAGTGAGGATCAAAATAGTGAAGGATAAGAATGAAACAAAGGTTTACTCATTTTTGTCAAGCGTAGTAGTATGGTGTACCATCTTAAGTGTTGTTGTTATATTGTTATTATTGCTGTTTATAAGCTGAAGGAAGACACCCTTTATAATCCATAACATACAGATTATACAACATGGATTATAAAGGATGTTGAGTTTGAAGACGTGATGTTGAGAAGCTTAGATTGAAATGTTAGAAGTAATTCAGATATATTTAAAAATAAGCATTCATTAGGCACATGAAAAAGCAAAGGCTTAGAATATGTTGAACAAACATGTTTTTTTATACAAATTTCACGGACAACATTCGATTCCATTTGCGAACGCACTATTGTTTCCAGAGTAAAGCTTAAAATAAAATTAAGGTCAGGTTCGTTTGATAGTTACATTTGTAGATTGGACTTTCTTTTGCTCTTTTGCTTAAATTACGCAAGATGGACAAATCGTCTTCTCGCATTAAAACTGTATGATCTCAAAACTTACTAATTTTACAGGAGAGTGTTTTAAAGGTTTAACATGTGATACTTTTAATATTAATCATCTTTGAAACATTTATTTTTTATTTTTTACCAGCTACATTATCTGTCTTTTAAAGTAAGATAAAATTATGTATTAATTTTGTTAACAGTAGTCAAAACATAGGTACTATTAAAAAAAAAACTAAAACTAAACTACGCTCTTTTGACAGTATTTATGAGAAAAAAAACTGGTGATACCAATGATGCTTCCGCATATTAACTCGTTCTCGAATATTTTTGGAAATTGTACACTTTTAATGCGAAAAGACGAAATATGCTAATTTAGTCAACTTGGCTTCAATTTCAATCGCTCGTTTTGATGGCTAATGCAGCATGTCTTTGTGTGTGGTTTCTGTAGTAATTTAAGCGGGCGTGAATTGTTCTTAATGCATTAGGAGAATACTATTACAAAAGTAAGTGCACCTGCTAACAAAGATGGTCCATCTAAGTTGATTGTTAGCTGTTTCTACATATTTTTGGTTTTGAACCAGAGCTTAGAAAACATTTTTGTCATTAAAATCAGACACCTTTCTCCAAGGTAAAAAAAACCTAATAAACAGCTTTTGTTTTAGATAAATAAAAATCATGTGTCGAGTCAACTTTGCGCCAACTTTTGATTTGGGTTGATTAATTGAACAATTTTTGCATACGTGGTTTTAGATATTTTGCGTTTATGGAATTTAAATGTTTATGATCAAAAAATATATGTATTTTTGCAAGTCTGTTGGCAATGGATGCTGAAAAAATATTCAATAATGAAAAGAATGCATCAATGTTTCGTGACGTGATTGTTAGATGGCACATTCCAGTGTTTACTTGAAATCCATTAAAAATATTCAACCATATAATAATATAAATAGTTTATACATTAAAAGCTTTTCCGAAAATATGTCAACATCCACATCACGTACTATGATACAGCGACATCACTTTAATTTATGTTTAGCACAGATTCCGAAATACACAAGAGTGGTTCGAGAATCGATACTTTTGTAAACGTGAACGCGACGCAACTACATTTTTTAAGATGCCACGACACTTCTTATACCTTAACAAAAGAATCCTTAGTAATGTGTTAATGTGGAGATACTTTCTAATTCTGTACGAGTACACACTCATACGATCACGTTTTGATTATATTTTATTCGTTGAAATACGTCTAGCTAAATGATAATTAAAAATATTTTAAAAAATATTAGTGTTTTTATGATTCGCAATGTACTTTTGTAACAGAAAACGTGCGTACAGAATTAAAAAATATACGGATCGCATTTCATGTAAACGCTTAAAAGAAAAGTAGGATTCTATTATATTTTGTATTACAAAAATTTGGAGATGTAAAAATTAAAACAAATAAGAACTACCTCATTAGGCTTTTAAATAATGTTTATGATAGGCGAGTCGTTTGTATACCTGCAGTGTATAATGTCACAATAAACGATTTGGCAGCAGCATTTGAAATTAATCTCCCTACTTATAGACTGTACAGCCCTCCCACGGGAAAATAGTGTTTAATGTAAAGCTTTTTAGGTCTAAAACCAATAACGCAAGCCTAATTTATTATAATTTTACATAATATTCTTTAGTTACGTCTTCCAAATGTACACGAGCGGCAATTTTAGTAATTTTTTTTTTATAAGTTTAATGGGGAGGGCGAATCCTATTTTACTACACCATTAAGTTGATTGCACTCCATGTAAATAATTATAGTAAGATAGTAGCGAAGGGCTCGGCGAATTAGAGAAATAAAATATGAATATTAAATACTACATGTTTCAATTTACACGGCATTTTGTTTTCAACCAAACTGATTTATATCTACCACAGTATGTATAACCATGCATTAGATGCAATGGCCATTTTCTAAACTTATCTATATTTTTGGTGAAATTAAATCTTCGCTATATTGTGCAAGGTTTTTCTTTTAAACGAATATAGCTTGAATAATTAAATATTCAATAATTTAATGATTTCGTTCGTCGAGTTATTGCCCACGCAACAATATATTAAATAAACTAATTATATACCAGTTTTTATTTTCATTTTCAGTTCAGTTAACATCAAGACTTTACCAAATTCCTTTAGACCATGTTTAAATTATAATGTTTTGTTTTTAAATATGCTCATAAATATATTGTTGCGTGACGAACAGTTATTGTAAATAAATCTCGGCATTAGAGGCATAAAGTCTGATAATCACGTTTACAACAAATTTAATAGTTTGATGTAAAATGTACATGCGATCACTTTAGGATAAAAATACAATAAGCAGATTTTGATGTGAAAATTTATTTAACTGTTATTTAAAATACGATACAACTATAAAATGACGCTACAATGGGAACCGCGTTTATCCATAGAATAAGTTGCGAGAGAATGAGATTGAATACTTTTGAAGGATTCGCCTCAAGCGTGGTTGATATGTGCGCTTAGTGCTAGTTTCTTAACTTTCTCGATAGCGTAAAAGTTAGGCCAATTTTGTATGCAGTTGGAACAGCGCCCCTAGCGGCAAACGTACGCAAACGATCCCATTCCATACAAATAGGAGCTAACTTTTACGTTATCGAGAACGTTAAAAAACTCGCACTAAGCACAATGGTTTTTTTTTTTGTTATTGCTAAGAGTGAACGCAACGTTATGTTTCTAGTGTCGAGAAATCTTGTGTGTTGAGAGTTGAGCTAACTACGGTCGTGTGCAAAAGTGTGATGGTTAGGAAACCTGCCGTAGAAAGATACGCTTTTCGAGTAGAATTTTTTAATCGTAGTACATTACTGTTCCGTCGATTTTATGCACGAGCAAATGTTTTTTTTGTTTTCTTTTTTTTCTAAATTTGTAATACTGTATCAATTTGTGCAATTCACGTTGACTGATACTAGAAATTGTGAGTCACTAAAAAATTTCGAGAGCTTGTTATTCGATCTCTTTAGTGTTAAGTAAATTTTCTGATTTATAAAAAAAAAAACATTTGGCCGTCCAACAACACTTGAGATGTAATGTAAGTTTGTGCTTGAGCTTGAAAACGACGGAACGGTTGTATAAAAGTGGCAAAGCTGTTACATAGTATATCTCGTCTTATTTTCGATAACTTAAATTAAGTTTTCGTAGTGAAAAACTAGCCGCTGATTTTTCATCTTGTTAACGCATCGGCAAGATTAGAAAAATTCAATTGTAAAACGGTACGAATTTGGTGAACGTCAAAATGACTTGTTAACTTAAACGTCTTCAAGGTTTATGTTTAGAAGTTTGACAGAACGCATTGTCTAGACCAGGGGTGGGGAAATATTTTGATAGTCTGGCCGCACTGCAGATGAAAATTTGACCTCGGGCCAGTTTTTTTTTCTAATTTTATATTGTGCGACTATTATACATACTGCAATTATTCAATTAACATAATTATATTTTTAAATAGGTGGCGCTGAAAGGAGCGGTTATCCGGGAGAAAATTTTGGCTCCCTACCGGCCCTGATAATGTGTATTGCAGTACTATTGCTTAATATTTTATCTAAAAAAAATTATGCACCAATTTATGTTAGATAAAAACGAATATTTGTGTTTTTAATAATAATATATACAATGCTTCACGGGCCAGACAAAATTTTACTGCGAGCCGGCATTTGCCCAGGCCTGGTCTAGACGAAAGGCGTGTGTGTACGTATGCTAATAGCAAGCCGAGACCCGCGCGCTACCCACATGCGCACGAACACGCTCGAACAGAGAATTATTTACGTTTAGATAGTCAAAATTGTGAAGTTCATATCATTAGTTTACTTTTAAGAAACAAATTTTCATGTAAAAAGTTTTATGTATTTAAAAAAAGCGAAAAATTTTATATTTGTTTATTGGCCTGGAATTGTCTTTTTTTTTTTAAAGTTTCCATGTTGGTAATTATTATCGAAATTAGTCTTTTAATATTCAATTAACGAGTGACGCGTTTTATAAATTAATTAAGAGCAGGTGCTTTTGTAAGCGTAATAATGAACAACCGACTGCCAATTGTTTTTTGTAAATATAAAGTATTATATAAGTATTAGTGACCACACCGTTTGCCTTAGAAAATGGAGGAGCGCGTGGGCTTCGGCAGATTGTATATAAGAATTAATAATATTAAATTACGTAGATAGTTTGTTACTCGCGTAACGTGCGAGCGCGGCGTTTGTGCACGTGCCCGCCCGGAACACGTGCTATCTTTATTTACTATCGAATTTAGTGCTCTTATACATAAATGTAATGTCTACTAAGCTTCTTACCAGTCATGTATGTATAGATGAATACATAATATTTAATTTAACTCTGATTTTAGTCATAAATATCCAAATTTAGGTAATACTATTTTAAATTTTATTTTATATTATGATTAATAATGTTTTCTTCCTATTATCACATTGCTTGTAAGCATCACACGATGTGATCGTAATTGTATTTAATTAATTGAATCTGCTGCAGATTTATTTTATTAATTAGAATTTTCTAGTTTCAAAACTTAGTGAACGCTGATATTATTGCAGCAGTGTCACATACTTACCTCGGGTCTTTATACAATTCGCTTCGTTTATATTAGATAATGCAAGACGCGAGTTTGCGACACTGTTAAAATTAGAAAACTAGTTTTTACCTCCACAAATTTCCACTTTCTGAAATGACCAAGTGAATGACAATAATCTATAGATTACAGCCTAACTCGACTCGTCATTTTGTTCTAAATGTATAATAAATTTAAAAGATTTTAATAGTAGAGTACAGCTTCGAAATTATACAATTGAATCACAACAATAATTGAAATCTATTTTTTTTTTCTTGTAGTATTTCTAAAATACTGATAAATCTGTATGCTTAGTGCGAGTTTCTTAACGTTCTCGATAGCGTAAAAGTTAACCCAATTTTGTATGCAGTTGGAACAGCGCCCCTAGCGGCAAACGTACGCAAACGATCCCATTCCATACAAATATGAGCTAACTTTTACTGGTGGTAGGACCTCTTGTGAGTCCGCGCGGGTAGGTACCAACAACCCCACCTATTTCTACCGTGAAGCGGTAATGCGTTTCGGTTTGAAGGGTGGGGCAGCCGTCGTAACTATACTTGAGACCTTAGAACTTATATCTCAAGGTATGGCGCATTTACGTTGTAGATGTCTATGGGCTCCAGTAACCACTTCACACTAGGTGGGCTGTGAGCTCGTCCACTCATCTAAGCAATAAAAATATATATTTATATATCGAGAAAGTTAAAAAACTCGCGCTAAGCACACCCACGGCTGTACTCAGTTGGTTCGAATTACTTGAAATCGATGCACTATGGAATTGAATCGTGAAGCTGTATGTAGCATTCGCTTGTGTACAGTAGATTTTCGCTACAAGAAGCGTTGATGCGTAGTTGAAGGCTTGCTGTGTCTTGGTTCGTGGGTATTCAACCTTCCTAGTTTCCGAAAGAAAGAACAAAAGTGATTCCTCTTGTGAACTTAATTTGTAACTGGATGAGGTGCGAGTATAGTTTGTAGATTACTGTTTTCTATCCATGATTCCCACCACTTAGCTGATTAGAGTTGATCTTATCAAATTTAACGCTTTTCTAACATTACACAAACGAAATAGAAGTACCAAACATGTAGTTAGAGGTCACGTATTATTATTATGTACATTGTAACGATATAATTTTTTTTTTTTATATTTTACCATTGTATAGTCGTTTATTGTATCACCGATAGTTAGATATTTTGACAGAGAATTAACATGGTGCGTTACGACGGCCGCATTTTAATACAGAGAATAGTTTGCGGCACGTTTGGTGCGCCGTTGTTTATTTTATTTTATTTTTTGTTATATATATTTAAATAACACAATCGACTTGTAGTTTTAATAATTATTATCATTAATTATTATATTGTAATATAATCTTATTAATGAAAAAAATCAAAGTGAAAATAAATAATAGAAGGAAAACTAAAGCTGATTTTTATTGCACTGATTATCATTGTCATGGGAGATAGCCTACAACCCACCCGAAGGTGAGTGGTTACTATCCTTCAGGAATGCGTAGAACAAATAGGTGACTTTTCAAAATATTAGTACCTAGCTTAGGGAATATACCAACTACGCGCGGACTGGTAGATGAGCTCACAAAGTTAACCTGGGAACAGGTGATAATTTTGATTAGTTTAAAAGCAAGGCTTTTACAACATATCCCTAGAGTCTACTTGGCATTAAATACATATTTCAATGCGCTTTGTTTTTTTTTCAAGTTATAGATCGAAATTATCACCTGGGTGTTATAGTCATGCGTTCGAAACGTATTTCCAGCACTTTAATATTATAAACGGAAAATTACTTTTTTTGAGCTTCAAAAAATATACCAATTTCAAGTGTACTAGGAATGAATACTGTTCGGGTGGATTTAAGGTAGGAGTGGAGACTGGATCACTAAGAATCATAATGATTCCATATGGAAAATATTATGGTTCTTAGCTGACCCTTACAGTTATAGTAATAAATGTAATAATAATAAAAATTTCAAACACAAAATTTTAACAAACTGATTTCTATTTACCAACAGTGTCGAATATACAATATTATTATATTAAAAAAAAAACTTAGTTAAATCATAGTTTATTCTATTCGTGTAAAAATACTAAATATTAAGACTGAAACGATTTTATAAATGCTGTAATAAAAAAATAAAAACTAAACTAGAAAAGTTGATTTCAGTTTCAAACTATATTTGTTTATTTAAAACAACATGCCATACTTGTGCTTAATTCATAGTTGCAGTTTGAAATCTTATTACGCTATTTGAACTTATATATTATAATAACGTACATACAATTAATTACGGAATACGATTTATTAGAAGTTTTATCGAGATAATTTCTTTTAGATATTTTGTTGACGTTTTCGTATTCGTTATTGTATTATATACCCTTATCGAATAAATGAAAAAATAAAATAATTCAAGGATTTCGTAGATTTTTTCTTCTTTAAGTCATATCACGATTCACGACGAGAAATAGTCATCAAGTACCATAGTCTCAAACCGTTTGATTAGTAACTAAGACTTTTCAAGATTCAGTAGTCTATTGTATGAGTAAATCAACCCTTTAATTGAGACGTTTCCTGAGATAGTTGCGGGTAACAGGAGGGACATTTGATATTGCATTAAAAATATACTTTCATTTTCGGACTATTGCAGTAACTGCTAATGTATCCTTACCGTCTCATTACTTACATGTTAAAAAGTTAAACATTAATAATATATTCAAATATAATTTTTGGAGCCAGAAATGACACCATCTTGCGGCACCGCACAACTACTGATACCGTCTCAGTGAAGGGGGAGACTTACAATCTGGGAGTTGCACTACCGTCGATTCGATTATTGTGTAGGAGAGAATTCAGTGGGTTCTAAGATACGACAGTGCATCTCTCTGATCAGAGGCACCGTGTATGCGACACACTCATCCCAGCCTGGATTACGCCATGTACTCTCTCTAGTTTCACGACGAGCTTGCAAATCTTTATAGCCTGGAAATTGAAAAAACAAAACCTTTTAATTGCATCCCTTTATCTTTATTAATAATAAAAAACACTATAAAAATTATGTAAACTTTAAAGTATTCAAAACGTCTCAAATTATATACAGAAATCATTAATACTAGTAAAATGAGTTTTAATAACGATATATTATATGGCAATAGTTAATAATTTGGAATCAAGATTTTGTCCACAAAGACAGCCCCTGGTATCGAATACAATAGTTTCTACGTGAATGTCATGCCATGTAGGCGCAAGGTCGTCTGTTACGACCAAAAATGTAGAAACTAATATATTTTGAGATTAATTCTCGCACTTACTAGCGAGAGTAGGTAGGTACTATTTTACATATACTTATAAATGAAAAATTGTTAGCACTACTATTGTAATTTAGGTGGGGAGTACGTATGCTCGATAATTATTATAACAAGAAATTAGGTTTTCTTGGTGTTTATATATATTTTTCCACGATTGTATCCATCTGTTCCAGTATTATTTTAATGTATGTTTTATATAGTAAAAAAAAAGGCACCTACCCCTACAATTTTAATCACCTCATTTTAATCGTCTCACCCATTAGAGCATGGACGCCAAAACATACTTACACCAAATATGATGAACATTGTATAATCGGCCAATTTGTGAGAAATAGCCCGCAAACGCCTCGTTTTGCGCGCGTCGGTAAGTGAGGCCACGCGCCCAATTGTTACCCCACTCAATCATAGTTCCAGGTTTTAAACTAAAACGTAACGTTCATAAATTACTTAAGTTTACGGAAAACTCCAGAAGGATTCCTTAAGCTCAACTATTTTTCATGAATCAAAATCAAAAAATAAATTATGCTATGATGCACATACACCATTAACCTAATCCTCCAGCATAAGTTTACTTGATAGATTTTTGTACTTTTAAACAGGTGCATAGTTGCAACAAATTTGTCAAGACTACAAATTCTGATGTATTGAGATGAGTCTGAGCTTACATATAGAATTTCTTTTTTTTCTTTTATCCTACCTAATCGTTGGTAGCATAAGGGGCTATTCCAACTTCGCGCGGACCGGTAGGGTTTGTTTCATTGTAATTAGTAATTAGTGACAAATAAACTAATAGGAAATGTTATATTGGAAAACTATTAGTGGAATATGGGGCAAATGCTTGTATTTCATTAAAAGACTAAAAGGCCTTGTGTATTAAATTATACAATAAATTATGACGAGGGTGTATACTAAAAAGACTCAGATGACTGCGTGAAAGAAGATATGCGAGGGAAGAGTGTGAGTGCAGAGATAACATATGACAGGCCTTAATGAAAAGAGAGTACATACTGCATTGACCCCATATAGTTTGGATAAAGACCTGCATAAGAAGCTTTTATCCCAAAAAAAATGTAAAATGCAGTGTAGGTAAATATTTGAGAGAATAGAAAGGGAATTAAATAGACTAAAATTACCTGTATGATCGTATTTCGTAGATGTTGTTGGGAGACCGTGCTTCTCCAGCTGGCCAAAAGCTGAAAGCTAGCAAGTATTGGAGATGTCTGGACCTGACCATTTTGCCTCTCTCACTTTCTAGCAATTGGTAACTCTATAGAAAAAGCAGCCAATATGTTGAATAAATAAGGAAGCATGTTAAATAAAGACTACTTTAACTCAGGGAAATTGCAACATATTGGACATTCTTTGAATATTATAGTCATGCGGGAATGTGTCATTTTCTAACCATAAGAGATAGAAACCACTGAGATTTTGCAGTTCTTATGCTCATTTGCATTTAAGAACAATGAAATTTCAATATTTCGTCATATTCTCAAATCCACGCAAAAATGTAACAGAAAGATTGTTTTTATTTGATAAGGTATGTACTATAATCAAACTGTTGATGCTAATACTAAATAAAACACACCTTTAATTACAAAGATAAATGTCGCATGTTAAGCAAAATGTCACTTAAAAAAGTCTTTCACCCCTCAATATTAATTTTATCAATATACTTTATCATGATCAATAAATTTATTAGATAAGAAATTGTAAATTTTTATGGATAGTACTATGGAGTTGACTAAAAATCCCAGGTTAATATTCAGTCCTTAGAATTACGGCAATGAATGATGAGATGCACACCTTTCAACATAAAAAGGCAAACTTTACTATTGAAATTCAGAGCTTTATTTTTACTACTATAAATATGTTTGAGGACAAATTTCATTTGATTGTGTCAGCACATCGAGTGGCAAGTGATAAGATTAAATGGTAGTACTAATCACAGACTAACAGAAAAAACAAAACAGTCCTATTTTTTCCGCATGAGTTTAAACAGAGAAATCAACATTTAAATATTTGCTTTTACAACTTACGGAATCTTGTTTAAACAATTGTTTGGCTTTGTCAATTTTTTCAAATCCACCAACATATTTGAATAAATGCAGAGCTTGGTCCATATCTCCAACTGATACTGTCCATGATCCTACAAGCTCACAACCAAGTTCTGCTTTGTGTGAATGTATTAGATCTACATGCTGCTTGCTAAAAATCATTACAAAACTATCTTTTACAGGTTAAGAAATATTTTAAGAAGTAGTATGTCATTAATATTAAAAAACATAATTGATTTTTTTCTTTAGAAATGCATATTGTCATAAAAATCAGATGTAAATTCATCCACTATATTCACTTTAGTTTACAGATTTATGAAAGGATATGAGTGCTTGTCCAAACAGGCTCATATCCTATGACCAAAATTGGGAAGTTATTTTTTTATTGCACATTATTATTCTTTTTAATATTACTACAAAATAAATTTTTGAAAAAGTTCTTTCAACTGTTTTTTGTACCTAAAATTTATAAAAGCGGGTCCATTTAATAGATTTTTAGTCAAGGTTCAATAAGATAACAAAACTGTAAACAATTACGTGCGCTAGCGATGTCGCCGATTCATAACGTTATGTTCTATTTGCGGAATGTTGCATAACAGGTCATACGTGGTCTAGTAAGTGCCAATCCGTGACAAACTTACATAAGGATATCAAAATAAATACATACTAATTTTTTAAATAGTTGTCCACTGAATCCGGTCTTATGTTGTGTGTATGAAGAGCATAAATTACTTCCTTGTCACTAAGCATTCGACTGTGTGACTCTTTTGTCGGTTCGATTCTTCGAACTAGTAATTTCGAAAACCATCCATCGTCAGTGTTTAATAGTGCACTTGTAGATATCACCCTTTAAACATATTCACATTATTTAAAATGTCACAAATTAAGAAAAAAACATTACAAATGACAAAGTGAATTACCTGGCATTTTTCGGCACTAATTTACTATAAACTGATAACTTATTAAGGGAATTCATGATAGCTGTTAAACAAGAGAGGCCAACCTAAACAATTGCTGAACTAAATTATTCAGAATTGATAAAAAAAACACCTTGTTATCATCAAGATTGACAAAATCACTTGAAGGTTATCTCGGCTTGAGAATAGATTTTGGAGGTTTAGTGACATCTATTGAGCATGACCTTAACTGAAAATGTCAAAAATGTCAGCGAAGAAATTGAGTCTGATTTGGCCATAGAGTTACTAGATACTTATTAACTCCATGGATTTGGCTCATTTGCATTGAAATTACTTTTCAGATTAATATAAGATCTAGAAGATACAAATTATATTTACGTAAAAAATATTAATAACACATTCAAATTAAATATATTCTATTTTTTTATATTGCATTTCCGTCTTATTTCATTTCATCTTAATCCATACAATAAAACTACATTTGGTTTTTCAATTTAAATATGTGCTTTACTTTTCTACAAATTGATTGTTTTGACTTCCTCCTTCGCCCATTTAAGTGGCGTACTTATGCGTCACCTATGATGTTATCTTTTATTCTTTATTTAATCTAAGTCATTTAATTCAATTACATTTTACAATCAATACTGTTTCCATTTAATAGGCTGTTAAGTTTTGATTTAATAGGCTGTACTATCTTATATGTTTGATCGAAGTTAGATTTAAAAAAAAACTGGCATTGACAAATGATAGAGATTGTTGACATTAAGGGATTTGTTATTTCAGTTATTTGTATTTTATCAATCAATGGAATAATTATTTTCTTATCCAACTTTCTGCAATTAGCCAAAAGTCAAGCGGTTTCCAGGTGTTGCAAAAACGTCCGTCATGGGTGAGTTGAGTTAGACTGAAATGTTATATCAAAATTGTATTCAAGAGTGGGTGGTGTTGCGACTGGATAATTTTGTGATCATGTGTATTTTCTTAGCTTCCAGCGAGGTGACGAAGCTACAACAACATTTGACGTTGCTAAAGGAAGAGTATGGGAAACTGCAGAGTCATTGTGCTGAGGTAGAGCGAAAGTACACTCTGGCAGCGGCATCCGCCGGCGACCTCAGTGAAACTAGCTTTGTGGCTCGACTTCTAATGACCGTAGCTACACTATATGGTAGAGAAACTTACTCTGACATCAAGATCAAACTGCAAAACAAATCCATGCCGGGACATAAATTTGTTCTGAATGCTCGTTCTGATGACTGGAATGAAGAAGCTCTAAAAGACTTTGATGAATTAGGTTTGTGAATTTATTTTTACAACTTATTTTCTTAATTAAACATGGAAAGTGGAAAGTATAATAAGATTCCAATAAATTGTGTGGTTATGATATGTGTTGATTTTTTTTTTGTTTTTTTTCAGACTGGACGTCTCTACCAGATGATGTAGGGTCAGCCCTATTGAAATGGCTGTACACAGATGTTGTTGACTTAAGTAGAGGAGACTCTTTTGCTTTACAACTGATGAAATCTGCAGCAGGTTTCAAATTGTATGGCCTGGTGAACAAGTGCGAACAAGCTCTCATTGCATCAGTTGGTGTAAGGTGAGAAATAAAGCACTTTTATTTAACTACTAGCGGTACCCGTCTGCTTCGCTGGGCATTAAAATTAACATTATTATTTCCCACCCCCACAAAGATTCTCATCATGAACACCCCTGCAACTGGTGTAGGGAGGTCAACACTCATATAAATATTAGCCTATCCATTAAGTACATGTATTTTCTACATTGGTACAAAGTTTGAAGTCAATCGAATGCACGGTTTAGTAGTTATAATGGAACATCCGTAAAAACTACTGTAGATTTATATATTAGTACAGATGCATCTCTTTAAACACTTTCTTATAATATTCATCTATTGGGTAAAATTTTGGACGTGTAGTCTCAGCCTATAATAGTACCATCTTCTCTTGTGGGTGGCAAAAGAATCGGTTGCAACTTAAATATATGCCACCAGATAATTGCGATACCCAACTGCCAGTTACTGGTGGTAGAGTTTATTACAAGACTACATGGGCAGATACAACATTTGCCTGTATCTGTAGCAGAGAAACATTCATGCGTTCTGATTTGATGGTTGGGACAGCTGAAGACAATTTTATTAAGAATTCCTCTTTTGTGGGTGGCAAAAGAATGGGTTGCAACTTAAATATATGCCACCAGATAATTGCGATACCCAACTGCCAGTTACTGGTAGTAGAGTTTATTACAAGACTACATGGGCAGATACAACATTTGCCTGTATCTGTAGCAGAGAAACATTCATGCGTTCTGATTTGATGGTTGGGACAGCTGAAGACAATTTTATTAAGAATTTTATCTCAACTTTCAGGTGTGTGTGTGTGTATTTATTTCCAAAATTGGCAATATAAATCAAACATGCCTGGACTATTCTAGTTATTTTCCTAATTTAAATTAGTAGACAAAACTCTCAGTATAAGAGCACATAAAAATATGTAACTACAAGCACACACAAAGTTACATTAAAGTTTTTGATCTGTTTCGTCCAGAACCTACAATAATATTATTATTTCTAACAGGAGCTGTGTTAAGTTCTATTCAGCAGCAGATGAGATTGGCGCCAACGCACTGAAAGAACACTGTTCAGGACTTATTTCTGCACATTGGGATGATCTAACAGGTACATACACCATTTGACCGATATGCATTTTTTTTTCACGTCACCAAAGTTTATTGACAGACAAACTATCCAGTTGACGTGTAGAACTCGCTAGAGATGGTTAATGTTAATAATTACTCTCCAAACCTGAACATGTTACTACTTTGTAGTAAAAATCAAAGTGGATGTTATCCTATATACACTGTTTGTGGCTCTGCAATCACTATTCGATCTTCTCAATCTGTCGCGATTCTGATCCGATGTTAGATTCTACGAAGCACTACTCTTGCTAGGGCTGGTGTTAGCAATTTCTCTCATGTTGAGACTTTGAGCTCATCTACTAGTCAGGGCGTAGCTGGAATAGTCCACTAGACTACCAGCAAATAAGCAAGGGAAAAATACACCACCATTATATAAGCAAATAATTAATTGGAAATGATTTCACCATGCTACTTGCGCACTGCCTAAATCTCCTTTGAAACGTGAACCCCAACATCTAAAGGAAGTTGTGTCATAAAACAGAATGGTGAGAATATTTTTCTGTTTGACAGGCGATGATTTCGCGCATATGTCATCAGCGCTTCTCTATCGGATGCTGAAGAGCAAAACCCCGCAACCCCTCCACGGAGCCGTCAGACTGATGCGTGAGGACGTCGTCTTTCTGTGTCTGGTCGAGAATCACGCAAACGTGAGTACCTTTTTCTATGGTCTCCATCATTTACTGAATAATGAATTTAAACATACTTACGTTGATTGAAACCACAATTAATCTTATAAACTTATAATTCAGCAGAAAAAAACTACTACATTTTATAACTGTGCAGTAATGTAGGGCTTACGTTACGTTTACGTTATGTAAATTACAATATTGTAATTAGTAGGCTAGGACCGAAATATTTTGTATTTATATTTAAAAAAAAACAATTATACTATACAAGCAAAAAAAAAAAAAAGACTGTCGTTTTATCTAATTGAGGATTCTTCTGACTCCGATCTGTTAGCATAACTAGATCCATCTCATCTGGAGTATTATCATCATTATCATCGAGAATTAAGAATTATAGCTTACCCTAAAAATAGTGAATGTAAAGTAAAGAAATTAACGTGGACATTGCTTTTCACCAAATTTAGGATATGAAGACGAAATTTAATTTATTTTATTTATCTAATCATCTAATAAATCTAATCTAAATCCAAAATAAATCTAATCATCTATCTAATATATCTCGGCAGCAAGTTACTGGTTTTCTTCGATTCAACAAAGAGATCTTATATTTGGTTGTTGCCTCTCCTTCTCCTTCAGTCGTGCTTCTCATGTCTGAGGGTCGTGACCACTTCCATATATGAGTTTCGTCTACGATATTTTGGCATCTCTTCCTGTCTTCGGCCACCCTGAGAGCATTATACCTGTCAATAACCCTTTGAAATTACATAGCGGAAAACCGCGGAAAAACTTCCAACACTTGATCAGCTCTCTCTTATTGGCCTAGATAATACTAGTACCTGATGATGAGCGGTATTCGAAACCATGGACAGCCCCAGATATGCCGTTACCTAGTTTAAAACAGATCGAAAAATTGCGATCCGAGCGGAGGATATTATTCGGATTAGAACGCTTGACTGCATCGAGGCTGGAATAGCCGGGACCATGTAATAGATAAATACAAGAAACTAGTAGTACTGGAGATTAGTATAAGTAACTTTAGGTGTACATATTGTTACGCGCTGGGGTTCGGGATAAATAATAGTTCCACCAAGGTACAAAACTAAAACTTTATTTAACACTCAGAACACTTACAGAGCACCTTACAATTCGTAATTCGCTTCTTTCGCTTCGCTTCAGGTGATCCGTTCGCACTTTCACTTCGAGTAGATCCGATTACTAACTAACTGCCTTCGTGACATCCCTATAATTATCGAAAACATTCCTCACAAGTACTTTCGATATGAGTCCGCCATTTGACAATAGATGGCGTTGTATTTCTCGAACGTTCTCGATTTTACTAGGTCTTATGATATTCGTTTCTGCTATTCGACGATAGATGGCGTTGCTCTTACCGACGCCGGCGTAACAATTCTGTCATATAAGATCCTATAACTCTATTATGGACGCGATGATGTAAGCCCACGGAAGTAATATTCCATATTTACTCGAACTATTTATTCGTAGTGCCTCAATCGATAAATAAAAGACCTAAACTTTTGTATAAAATAAACTTAAAACAAACAAAAGGAATTCGTCCGACGGGGACACATCAAAGGAAAAACAAAATTGTTATTTTTATTTATTTCCGATCATTTTCATATTTATCTTTTTATCTTTTAAACCTTCTCTGGACTTCTACAAATAATTCAAGACCAAAATTAGCCAAATCGGCCCAGCCGTTCTCGAGTTTTAGCGAGACTAACGAACAGCAATTCATTTTTATATATATAGATTACCATTACTTTAACTAATTATTGAGTTTAATTTAATTATTGAGCCTTTTATAAAAGAGTTTCTAATTTCTTCACAAACTTTGTGAATGCCATTACTTTTAACATTAGAACTGGCGATTGTTTATCTATGGCAAGATCGTCGTTCAAGGAAAACCACATCCAATTTTTTTTTTTTTTTTAGTTAGTTTTTTTTTGTATGTAATCGATGTATTCGTTCAATTCATTTTTATATATGTATATAGATAAACAAAACATAATTGATTGAAGGTAAAATCATAACAACAAACATCCGCTCTGAGGAATGATTTATTTTTAATTTAAAGCAAATGTCATATAATTAACAAATTACTACATTATTTTAGACGACGCACACAAATTAAAAGAATTTTATTCAAGGCACATATTATCAAAATTAATTACATTCAGTTAAAACGCTCTTAATATTTCAAATTAAACTCATAATACCGTGACACAATATTGTTTTTAAACCAATAATTATCAATTAGTAAAAGTTAAAGGATCTGCCACGTTTATAGCTGTGTTGGTGAAATTACATCAAAAGTTCTGTCAATTTATTAAAATTTTATCCATTGTCTCAAAGAGAGCGCTTCAAGTGATAAGACCACCGATTGTACTTTAAAACGTTATTGTACATTTTCTTTTCATGAATTATTTTGGCGTATAAAAAAAGTCTATTCATTTATCTTAGTACAGTAATTCCCTAAAGACGGTCCTCTCCCAAGTAAAGAAAGAACGTTACGAAATTTTCTGAATGTTTTTATCGCTATGTTTATACGTCGCTGTGGCTTTGGGATGCCATAATCACCAGTAACGCTACACCATGCCTTACCTGATCTTGTTCTTTATCCTCTTCTATTATCAATGGTAATTAAACACAAGAGCTAACAGTCTTAATATAACTATTTACTATGTATTAACGTATGACTAGTGTTGGTATGAAATGAAACATTTATATTTTAATTTGTTTTTTTTTTTTTTTGGTATAAAAACTTAAGGGTAGTTTACGTTTTGTGACAATTTTCATTTGTGTTGTTTTTTTTTATAAAAAGTTTTTTCGTCCGCCTCGTGTAGACAATGCACATAATATTCATGCTTACTGATTGAGACGTTAAGGCCCCTTCCATAATATTTTAGCGAATACATAATTTTATTAATAAAAGAAAAAAGAAAATCGCAAAACGGTAATTATCTTAAAATTAATACGACACTTATTGTAATCGCTGAAAAATAGATAGTTTAAAACATGGCCTTCAAAATTACCACTCGTGTCTTATTAACACGACGTGTAATGCAATAAAAATAATGATAGAAAGGTGAAACCAGTATTTTGGATGAATATTAATTTATGCTTTTAAAATGAGTACTGCAAACTGATATTTAAAGCTACTTGAAATTAAGCTTAAATAAAACTTTGTTACGATTCAGGTATTTATACCTGTAAAACATTAACGCAACTAAACCATCTAATCTAGCGATCTAATATATTCTAATTTTTCTACAATGATAAGCTTTAAGCTTTTCGTATATAATTTTAAAATAATTTTTAAACGATCATTATGGCATTTTCATTATATGATATCGATTTTCTATAGCGTAATGTATTATTATTATTAGCATTAGCATAGCAAAATTCATTAACTTGTAAAATTTAGCGAAACGATAATTAAAATAAGAACCAAGAAAGAGTTGAGGGTCAATCGGATAGCTCCGTTACATTTGTCTCCCTCGCAGTAACAATAAATGGTTTTTGTCACCCTCTCTGAGTCACTCGGGTCTTCGAAGCAAGTCGCGTTGTATGCGTCGTAAATCGTCGAAACATATTGCCATTTTCCATTGATTTTCCTCTGCTCGCCGTTCAGAGTTTGCGACGCGCAACCACGTTGAATTCCAGTGGAGTTCACTTGAAAAAAAAAAAAAAGAAACATTTATTGTTTTTCATGGGCAGTTAGACTCGTCTGACGTTACCGGGTTACCTTCATTCATTTACCACAAGCTATAAGTAAATATTTGTAAATAAAATATTTAAACGTATTTCGAACAGTCAAGCTCGCAATTTAGAATTACAAATTTTTTTATTGCCCTTGTAAGCAGACGAGCATACGCCCCACCTGATGGAGAGTGGTTACCGTCGCCCATAGACTTCAGCAATGCCAGGGGCAGAGCCAAGCCGCTGCCTATCGAAAACTACTAGAAACCTACTAGTCTCTCTATTAGTCTTTTTTTTCTATGTATGTAGTATGTACGTTGCCATTAACAAATTTTAATATGACGTACTTTATCTCGCTGTGATAGTGACTTTATCGCAATAAAATTACACTTTTCGCAACCAAATACAGCTGATATAACGTGAGCCCTCATTTAAAGCACGCTCCCAATAATTATTCTAAAATTTTACGCGAATCGAAACGCAGAGTATATCTGAAATATCATTTATGATGCTTGCATATTGAATATTTTCTGAAACTATATTGAATATTTGAATGTAAAATATAACAGCGGATCTTTAAGCTAATAAAAAAATTTAAAAACTTTTTGTTTTAAACGACATTTGATCAATTTTGCTGGAGAGCTAGGTTACCTTAGGACATTTTTGACATTACAATAGAAACCAACGTTGGCAAAAAACAATATTCGCTACTGGTTACTAATGTTACATAACGTAGCATAACAAAATATAAATCTAAATCTAATAGAAAGGAAAATTCTTTCGAAATGTTTTTAAATATTTAACTCGCTAAATATACAATATTATAGTATTTCACGCATTTATATGAAAGCGGTCATATTATGTGATTAAGTAGATTAATTTATTATAAATATTATAATATTTCTTAAATATTTTTATTTGTTATGAAATATTTTTTTATTTTATTTCATAAATGAGTCGTCTATTATCAAAGGTGGCAATCTGTGCATTTGGACAAAAAGTTTTTATTGATATGTCAATATAGATTGATTTGAATATAATCGTCTCCTTCAAAGAATACGGTTCAAAACCTGCATTAAATAAAGGTTAATACTTAACCTGTTATTTATCTAAGATGTCGTTCAGAAGAGTTTTGTGACTGCCAATGGAATACAAAGTCAATAATTCGTTTTTCTGATTTACCAATAATTATCCAAAAGTCACATTGCCGGCTTTGATAATAGTCGACTCAAATATCATATATGTAATAGAAAACGAGAATCATTGTGTCTTGTACCAAATACGTGCTGTATTACGTAATTGAGAATGCAAATATGACTTAGACATTTAAAATTAATAATTGACATTTATTTCGAAGTAATCACAAAATTCTGGTTCTGAATTCGAAAAATACGGTTTTCCTGTATCCTAGTAAATGAACAATAATGTTTCTGTTTGCGCAAAAATGTATGTGCATTACTTACAGGAAGTCACGTTTGTCTACTGATGTTAAAATGTTATAATATTGTACTCACTCGTGCTTTACAGGGAAAACTAATCAGAAAAATAAAACTAGTCTCAAAATTGGTACAGGAAATGGAAAGATGCGGAACTCTCGGTTAGGTCCTCCGCGCCCTTACCAGTTTTTTTTTTAATCGTTTCTAAATAAGTCGCATAAAAAGTTGTTTAGTTGTGTTGCCATATTAAAAGTAAACCATTTTTCCTTAAGTGTAGCGTAGTAGTTGAATGTTCATACATGGAAACTACTAACGCACATTACGTAATATCAGGGTCTATTACCCTCGTCACGATAAATCATATATCAGTATCGTATCAATTCGATTCATTTTCGTCATTGATATGATTAAATTTAATCAACTCACTTCCATTATCGACCCGTAGGTAAGTCTGTTTCTTGAAGCACATAGTTGAAGAATGACATTCGACGAGGAATTTGTCGCTGTAGTCAAAATTTTCGCACAGGTTACTGGTCTTGTATGGGTCTTCGGGATCGCATTGATAACAACGCAAGCTCGTCGAGGCTGTAAACAAAATGATTGGTTATTTTTTAAATTCCCGGAAAATTCCGCTGAAAAAAACACGTCGAATATTTTTCAAATGTACTCGATGTACTATTACTAACTACAACACTATACTGTGCTAGCAATATACAAAAGCGTGAAGACCTAAATAAGTACTTAATTTGATTACGTAGTTAGTTAATAAGTCGTGGTCACGTAAATGATCATGACGAACCCAGACTGTGTGTCCGGTCACGCTAAGGGATAATAAGTACATTAACTAATTTCGCTGAAACTATTGATTCGCTTTTGTATTTAATTTGAAATTATTGTGCGCGGCAGTAAACTCATTGTCACGGTAACTCAGAGAACATTTTGAAAAGCAAAAATTGACTAGAGACTGTGTTATTCGACTTTTGCTTAGTGATTTTTTTTTCTTCAGACGAAGAACAAGTTCACGGCTTTCCCGCTGTTGTTTCTTACGGGACTCCCCATAGACAAAACCCACTGAGTTTCTGCTCGGATCTTCTCAGTGGGTCGCGATTCCGGTCCGGTTGTAGATTCAGCAAAGCACTTTTTTGCTAGGGCTATTGTTAGCAAGTCCTCCTAAGTGTAGGTCCGTGATCTCATCAGCCAGTCCACCCGTAGTTGGAATAGCTTCTTAGGCTGCGAGGGATTAATTAGGGAAGGGAGGGAAGGGTAGGGGAAAATAAATACGGTACTTGATAGACACCAGCAGTGTGAATGTTGTTGAATGGCTGTTTCGTGACATAAACAGAATGGTGCTACCTACCTGTTGAGGTTCACAATACGTCTTGTAATAACGTTAAGCAAAGTAGCGAAACACCGCTACAGTTGTTACATTCACAATACTGTCTTTCCTATTGTTACTGCTCAGAAATGCCCAAAATGATTACAAACAAACGACGTTATACTCTTAGTATTAAAAACATGATTATTCTACCGGAACGAATACTAAAAAAATATGAATTTGCTTCCATATATATTTATTACATCCATGTTATTATATTGTGGGTGAACAAAATTTACAATGTAATTTAAATGATTTTTTCTGTACATCAATTAGTCTTTTCAAAAGAATTTTAATTTTTTGAAGCCAATGATTTCAGTACAGCCCAGAATTGACCTTCGAATTCTTTGGATTTTGAATTTTTCGTTTCTCATGATCGTCGAGACGGAATTCCTCGCAAATCTAACCGCTTAATTAATTCGAATAACCTCTGTTCAATTGAATGAAGTCGTTTTGAACAATTAAAGTATAATTTGTCGGAGAGCACATAATAAATATCTATGAATAACGCCAAAACCGTCCGTTGTGAGTGCTATAAGTGAAAAAAAGTGTCCACATACTAATTATTATTATACTCGTATAAGGAATATTTTTTCTTTTATTGATTTCGATCTAAATACTATTTGTATACCCAAAAAAAAGCATTGAATTTTGGCTATTATTTTTACCAAAAATTAATCCTGATGACTTAGTAATTTATGTGTTGTAGTTGATCTCTGTTCCAATCACTCTTCCATTGTAACTGGTGCCCATAGATACCACAATGCAGCTACCAAGAGCTTATGCGAATAAAAAACAGTTGAACTGAGTAAAATGGGCTAGCAAAAATCGGGTTACCCCAGTTTTTATTTTTGACCGTGGTTCTAGAAACGCTATTTAAGGTTACGGTTCCAAAGTCTAAATCGGCGCTGCAGGCCTAATGGGGGGCGGTAAGAGACCCAGAAAAAAATGGGGCCGTTGTGTAGAGGCTTGGGAGGCGATTTTTAATTTCATCTAGAAGAACTCTTAGACACGACTGAGCTCTCGCTATAGTGGTTTTTAAGTAGTAAGTAAGAAAAAATTAGGGCCGTAAAAATAATTTATTCTTAAAATGGGCAGTAGACAAAGTAAGTTTGGGAACCACTGGCTTAAATGAATAAAAATAATGAAAATTAACCACAATAACCGAAAAATGGTTACAGTTTGACCAAATTTCTGGGTTTTTCTTAAATGCCATAATTTCCAAACTGCATGGGATAAAAAAAAAATCTGATTTTTCTCATGATGGTTAAAATTAATCCTGTCACCCCGTTTCGGCTTGTTGATGAGTTCTGGGACACCCTGTATATGGAAGTCGCAATTGTGTATCTGGTATATTTTTCACTTAACATTATGTCATGTCATTCGGACATTCAACTCATTCGGAGTTCAGTATAATACATTATATACATCAATTTATGGAATTATCGATTAAAATAAAAATCATAATTATTATTTTAATTACATTGTTTTTTTTTTTTGTAAAATAAGGCGTAACTACTTTATCGGTAGTGGGTAGATTTTAATCGATTAAAGGCAAAATTTGTAATTTATCGTTTCGATCCTCGATCGAGAACCTTTGATTCGTTTATGTTCGATTTAGCCTTCGTTACGCCTACAAAGACGTGACAAAATTTTGAACCACATGTGTTCGGACGTTAATGTATACATGTATTAAGTTCGTTGCCCACATGGATGATTTTAATTCTCTTATAAGTATGTCTGTTTATGGTCAGGTGTTCGTTAACTGCCCATTGTGCCCATCGTTGTATTTATGCCTTTTTAGAGGCCATTATAAGAGTGTGTAATAAATAATTAAAATCACCCAAATATGTACTTCGCTATACTAATTCATGTAGGCAAATCATTCTGTAGGAAAATACTGTTTTGGTATATATGTATAATAAAATACTCATCGTATTATTTATGCGATGTTCTATATTACTGAAACATGCGAATCAAAGACAATTATAGGCGCATCCTACAATTCTACAATTAAATGACCACATTATTGATTTCAACGAACAAAAGAATATCATATGGTCCGGATTAAGAACCTACTTCTTTTGAAGTCAACTAAAAAGATACAGAATATATTTTATAACCGTTGAATAAAAAATATGGCAGATGGTCGCCTCAATTTTAAATACAATTAATAATAAGCTAAATTAACAGATTAGGTTTAGGATCGTTTCATCTCTAATTTGCCTTGCTTTTATTCTTGAAACATCTTTCAGTTCTGTTTTTTTAAATATTGAATGGTTCTAAATTTGTTTAAAATAAAGATAGAGACAGAAATAGTAAGTAGCACAAAGTAAAAAATAAAAATATGTGTCAATTTTTATAGATATCATGAAAACAATATTTTAAATGTGACAATATGTGTTGATAACACCGTTTACGTGCTTGTGATAATGAACACTAACTTCATAATATGGCATTGTATTTATTTACTTGCATTGTTTAATATAAATGAACGGATCATTCAAGAGATTTTTGTTCTCGAAAATCTGATCTTGACCGAACTCTTAATTTATTTATGAAAAACATTTACTTACCTTTCCAAAATAATGCAAACGTTAATAGTAATACGACTAATTCCATTATCGAAGCACTTCTCTGTTAAAGATACACAAAACACGAAAAATATTTTTATAATACAAAAACAAATCTAAATGTTTAATTATTTAATTGACATTTACGAGTAGTTGCGTATTCACAAAGGCCGCGAGAGTGCGAGTGCTATACACCCGTGCCCGACTGTAAGGCCACCAATACAGCTATACGCCACACTCATGATTCACAGGAAGGAAGCCCAGTGGCAAAACGGGGCATGTCCAAATAGTTGAAATAAGGTTCTTATAACTGCACGGATAGCGCTGAATCACACGATCGATGTTGGCGCCGGCGCGAGACTGAAGCAACTATCGGCGGCTCTTCTGTTGTTTGATCGGTTGAATAATAGTTCTCGCAATGCCCCCCAGTAGCGGCCGCATGCTTAACACAATTCAAACAATTTCCGTTATCGCGAACTTTTTGTCAATCTGTATGATGGTCAGGTTCTGTAGGATTGTGAGACGGACCATCTAAAGAATGCTACCCGGGACTAAATCGAAGCTCACTATCTCACCCTCCAACCCGAAATATATGATTACTTCGTCGCAAATATAAGTAGGAAACGTGGCACCTACTCTTGCCAAGATGTTGATACCAATGTGTGCTTAAGATACTGATTAGGAGGATTTTCAGCTTCGTCGGATTATGGGAAGTAGCCTAATAGTTTCTCGTGTCATTAATGAGAGAAGCGATGTCAGAGTTAAAAAATAATAATTAAATTCGATACCATACGATTCCAATTTTTCTTTTCAAGGATTACTTAAATATCTCCATAACTATAAGAATAATCACGAAAGTTCACTAGCTTTTATTTCCAGTTTTTAGTTTGCGGACTGTCAGGCTGCTATTTTTAATCTTTCCGTGAACTCTGTGTGTTTGCAGTTTTTTAAATGTATTATTTTAAGAAATACCTGTTGGCAACGTATTTCGATCAGAAAATTCAAAGCATAAAATATTTTGTGTTACCTAGGGTTATCACGAGTACGATACGATTCAAACACTTTCACGACTTAATCTTGCATTTGTTTTATTCATTTTACAATCATTATTTGAAATCTTCTTCTTTTTCTTTCTTTCCTATTAGGGTATCTAATAGGGTGTAGGGTTCAAATCAAATTTTTCCATTTGCATCGGTCTTGGGCAGTCTGTTCTAGCTCCTCCCACGTCATGCCCAAGATGCCCAGTTCCTGCTCTACGACGCCAAGTGGTTCTGAAACGGCCTCTCTCCTTTTTGCCAGACACTTTCCAGGTCAGTGCTATCTTGGATAGGTGGATATTGGGCTTTCTTAATGCATGACCAATCCAATGCCGCGTAAGGATCTCCCCCTATATTGGTGTCTGCTTGGTGATCCTCTACAACTCGTTGTTAGTGATCGTCTCAGGCCAAAAGACTTTCAACAGTGGGAGTAGGCATTTATTCACAAACACTTTGTTTGAAATAATAAATTATATTTAAGTATATTATGTTTAGAACGAATCAGTAAATTTATCTCGATAATGTAAACTTAATAAGCTGAATGTAGATCATTGTTTACAATTTACTAAAATACAGTGTGCAGTTGATTCGTTGTCTTAGATTTACAATATGTTTTATTAGCCTTGTTTCATAAGCCGTTTTGGTGGAACTAAAGCAAAATCGCTAGCTAAAAATGCACACTTGATTGATTTGTTTATTTTTTGTTAACACAAACGGCTCTTGAACCGGTTCTGTTCCATAACATGTTTTTGTTTTAAAAGTATTTCCTTTATATTTATTATTTTTATATTTTATATTATTATATTTTTTATAATTTTCACCACCAGGAGGGCCGTATGCTCGTTTGCCTACAAGGGCAACAAAATAATAATAATTCAACACACAAAAACGTTAGTTTTCTTAATTATTGGTGAAAGAACGCATAGTGTATGCTCACGAGTAGATACCACTATCCTGGTCATTTCTACAATGTAGCAGTAATTCGTTCCAATTTGAAGGTTAGGACAGCTATTATACTAAACAATTAAACTTAATCCTCATGTCTCAATGTGGGTCACGGTTATTATATTTATGAGCTAGGGTAACTACTTAACATCAGTTGGATCGTGAGCTCAGTAACCAATCTAAGGTACAAAGGTACCTCAATTGAAAAGGTCATGAACCGCAATACTATGAAGTGTATTTAATAATAACTTTCTTTACCCCGGTAACCACTTAAAACCAGGTGAGCCGTGAGCTCGTGCACCCATCTTCGTAATAATAAAACCCGCACAGTTCGCAATAAAAAATTATCTAAGATAAAGAAAAATGGTTTTGTTAAGCTATTTTGTTTACGGTAGGCACCGGTTTGGCTCTGCACCTGGCATTGTTGAGGTCCATGGGCGACTGTAAACACTCACCATCAGGTGGGCCGTATGATCGTCTGCCTACAAAGACAATAAAAAAAAGTATCACGTGATGTCATACGAAAATATTAAGATGGCAGAATTACATATAGGTATGTTCCATAAAATGTGACCCATTAAAACATTTGGAAACATTGTGGTAAAATACACAGTACGGCACCACTTCCTTTGCTATATACTGATAAAAAATTTAGATCGACAGCCGTTTTTGTTCGTTTTACCAGTTCCGTCCTTGTACTGAAGAGAACTGAAATTTTAAATAGGTACATTCGTAACAAAAATTGTAATACATATACCATATACTTTAATGATTAATTAAATACTTTTGTGTTACGTATATTAGTTAAGTCAAAAGGTAAAAGTTTGGTAGGCAGCGGCTTGGCTTTGCCCTTGGCATTGCTGAAGTTCATGGGCGACGGTAACCACTCACCATCAGGTAGGCTGTGTGCTCGTCTGCTTACAAAGGCAAAAAAAAAACATTTTGGCTTCGACATTAAAATATAAAATGGTACCTAATTATTAATTAACGTGACCACGAAAACAGAAGCTTTTATTTATTATTATTTAAGGGATACTGGTGGCTTTCCACTTTCCAGTTTCACTAGAACAGGTGAGCGAGCAAAGACTCAGCCAGGAGAGAAGGGATTTGTTAAAAATTAAAAACTAATGTATTCGTGACCACGTAAACTGTCCAGCATTCGTTACGTCGGATATAATATAATGACAATAATAAGCGTGAGATCAAATCGTCAAGTCTTATGTATTATGTCTACGACTCGTGAAAACCGAAGTAATTACTAAATTTTAGTTCTATTTCTAGTCCCGCCACCTTCTGCTCTGCCAGACCAATGATGTGTACTTTCGTAAATTTCTTCAATATAAACACAATAATCTCTTTGTTTGTAATGAAAAAGCTCTCAGTTTTATTACTCATTCGCCAGGAACCGCATCCTCAGTATAAATCCATTTAATGTAAACGGTTACGTTGTATGAGCAATAATGTGACGTCTGGCCGGGAGAGTTCAATGAACCGAATCAACATCCCTCTGGATAAATATCTACCTATATTATCGTGGTACCTATATTATATTGAAATGGAAGTGAGCGGGACATGTTGCACGATTAACTGATCATATATGGACCAAAAAAGTTACATTCTGGAACGGTCCCTTAGGCAAAAGAACAAGAGGTAGACCTATAACAAGATGGGAAGACGACATTAAAGCAATAGCCGGTCCAAACTGGAAAAAAGTAGCTGAAGACAGAATCAAATGGGCATCACTGGAGGAGGCCTTCACCCAATCTGGGGTTCCGGTAGATTAAAAACTACATATTATTAAGTAAACATAATTATATAATATTAAGTAAACATATTAATTATATTAAGTAAGCGATAAAAACTGTATAAAAAATTATACTAAAATCAAACATAGATTTAAGTTATGTAAATTTAGTGGAAATAAAAAGGCTTTATTATTATTATATTATCGTAGGTATTACACCCGGATGACCCCCATACTTTTGATAGTAAAAAGTTATCTCGAATTGTTATTTTTATTTTCAGACTGTATTTAACCGTGATTAGAAATTCATAACCTTACCTGGTAGCGTAGTAACGCATTAAAATTAGCGCCATTACTTGAAATTAAGAGCACTAAATTATCACAGAACCTCGCGCCGCCGCGCCGCATGGATCGGCCGCGTGCCAATAGATCGTTCAGTAGTGATTAATAGAATTAATTAAAGTTAATTAAAATATTATCATTATGGTCGAACCATGTAGAAGTAGTCATGGCTGGAGGATGCCATGCTGGAATCGAATTTCATATCCATTTTTTTCCTTCGAAGGCAAAAAAGTTCAAATCTTCTATTTCATTTTACTGTAGCCATTATAAAACACAACATATCTGACAGATTCCTGAATCTCGCTTATGAAATTTTCAAGATAAGTTTGCTTATTAGGTAAATACAAGTTCCGAACAAACAACATTCCCCCTCAGACACAGCCCACTGAGTTTCTCGCCAGATCTTCTCAGTAGGTCGCGTTTCCGATCCGGTAGTAGAAGCACGGCTCTTGCTAGGGTTCGTGTTAGCAACGTCGTCAGGTTTGAGCCCCGTGAGCTCATCTACTAGTTAAGGTTACGCTGATATAGCTTCCCAAGGCTCTCAGCTTAGGTAGGAAAAAAAAAAACAACATTCGGACCGTTGGTCTACCGAGCATTATCACCCGCTCGGTGGAAGATCTTCCTTTTGGCGTTAAACCTACCAAAGTACCTTCATTTTTACTGGTGGCAGAGCGTCTTGTGAGCCCCAACGGATAGATACCGCCATCCTGCTTATTGTTGCCGCGAAGCAGAAATGGGTTTCGAGCATTTGAAATTGTTCGAACACTTAAGTTGTTGATGTCTATGGGCTCCGGAAATTACTCGAAACCAGGTGGGCCGTAAGACTGTCCACTATTCTAAGCAAAAATTGATTTTAATATTATTATGAAATTAACACCCGGCCTCCTTAATTGAATATCATAGCAATCGTCGGATCTACGTAATTATGAAGTTACACCACCTGTAATGCATCTATGCAGAAAATGTAGATAATTCAATAGATAAATAAAAGACTCGAATATTGTATTTGTTCGTGATGTTCTTTTAACAATCATAGATCTTACCGGTTACTTAGTTTTGTTATCAACCATATCTCATAATACTCGTAATGAGAAATAGTATAATTTTGTTGCTGTAAATAAAAACATAAGCTGTCCGATATATAATTTGAACTTACCGTTCATCCGTGTGTCAAGTGCTGACTACTAAGCCACGACAAGACTACCAAAAACTTATATTCATATACTCACAAGTGCTCCCGAAAAGTTTGCCTCTTTTGGATGGTTAGGCGGGAGTGTAGGAATTGTATAAACAACAGACGCATTATAAGTATTAGGCTTTTATTACTTCCCTCTTTTATCACAATAATAACATTAAAATTTAATATAACTTAAAATCGGTACGAAATATATTATACTTTGTAATATTTTAAAGAAGGTTTAAATGTCTATCGACATACAGCTCTCATGATAATTCGAACAAAGTTTAATCTGACTACTTATTCTTATATGCAGTTACCGTAGTTCGTTCATTTTAAGATCAAGTTTTTATTTCATTATAGACTTTCATTACATTCTGGTCTAAAGGTGAATAGTCAACACCAAGCTATGCTATGCTGTGCTGTCCTTTGCTTTGCTATGTTCCGAATCTATTGGCACTACACTGGATAAAATGACTATGAGAATAAAAAAAGAAATTTTTCAACTTGCGTTAATTTACATGCCAATGGATTGGTACTCATCTCCGTCGAGATGGCTACTGCAGCAGACGTATTCAATAAACTCCCCTCCACGGTGTTTACCGAGCGCTTATGACATGTCCTTCTTCAAACGAGGCTTGCGGAGAGTCAATGGTAGGCAGCGGCCTGGCTCTGCCCTTGACATTGCTGACGTCCATGAGCGGTGGTAACCACTTACCATCAGGTGGGCCGTATGCTTGTCTGCCTAAAAAGGCAATAATTTTGTTTTAAATGAGTCATGCATTTTTAGAATACACTATATCAAGTGGAAGTCATGAGGAAGTACATAGAGAACATTAAACATGAAACTGGTACTACTCAATACATGAAGATTTTGAAATTAATCACTTTTATTAAATAACTATTTTTATATTTCCTGCAACATTCATTGAGGTATTTATCAAAATCACCGATGGTTCCCAATGTGAATGTTGTTACATAGAATATGTAGAAACTCGAAAGACTTAAAACGAACTCGTCCAACTAAACCTATACAAATACAACAAAAAAACATGTCTGTTTTCGTATTATTTACATAAAAATATCACAAATAGCTCTGCGATGAGTCGAGTGAGCGTAATGCGTCATAAATATTAAACTACCTAAGGCAATATTGACAACTACCTAAGACTGTTTATGTATTTCATTAGATTGAACACTACAATGAATCCCATAATGTCGGTGTAGCCTTCGTGAGTCACGGATGGCGAAGAGTTGCAGAGATTGCTACGGCAATAGCAGTATCTGAAAAGAAAAAAAAAATTGAGAAGATCAGACCGGAACAAACGGATATTTTTTCTTATTCACAGTCTACATATTCACTGCCATTGCGATAAATGCTTGTTCACGTGGTATTATTTAATTGAAATAACGTAATTCCGTAGAGATAAAATTTAATTAATTTTTTCACGTAAACAAATAACTTGCATTTAAACCAGGACGTTAGTTACGTGAATAACAAAACAAAACAAAGTAAAAAAACATGAGTCATGATAAATTCTGCGATATACTATACGGACGTTCACAGCAAAAGTTCAGATGAGTAATAATGATCGATCAAATTAAAAATAAATACAACTAACTGCATATTAAAATGGTATGTTTTTATGTGATACTACGGCCCGCTCCGGTTCCGCTCGGGTCTTTAACAAAAATTTCAACGATATTTGACGTTGTTTTATTTTTTTTAAATAAAAGAACACTTATTGCGGCATAACTATAATAGTTAGACATACGCTGTCGCGATGCTTTTTGTAAATAATAATGTGTTGTAGAAAGTCGTAGTACATTATTTTATTCTATCATCAATAGTTTACGCAGGGCACACGATGTAAAGAATATTATAGGTGATATTTTTACACCTTGGTTTACATTTTTGGAGTTTTAGTAAGGATCCCTATTATTTTTTTCAAAAAAGATTATAGCCTATGTTACTCGGGTATAGTGTAGCCTTCAATCAGTGAAAGAATCTTCAAATCGGTTTAGTAGTTTCGGAGCCTATTCAATACAAACAAAGAAACAAATCTTTCCTCTTTATAATATTATTATTTATTTATGTCATATAACAATTCAGTGGAAGCGTTTTGAAGACACATTAACCGCATTCAGATTTTCATTTCGTTCTGAGTTGAGGTAATGTGATTTGAAATATTGTTTCGGTCATTAATAAGAAGGTTTTGTGTACTTAGAGCAATACATAACGTAATTCATATCAAAAATTGAGTTTATTGATAAAGTATTGTTACTACGACAAATTCCGCAAACAATATATTGTATTATGTTTCATTACCTTGTAGGAGTTGTTCTCTGTCCTTTGTCATCAATATCCTGGCAGCCTACTTTGTATGGCTCCATGACTTCCGTTTTCGGGGACCAAACACCATTCTTGTACTCCTGGTAGTCATATTTTTGAGGTGCACAGTCGCGGAGGATCCCTTTTATTCTAACTGGGAAACAATGAATTAGTTTATAATTTGGAAGACATTCTACAGTCTACAGTTACGAAAGAACTTCGGGTTGTATAGTTTGGTTAAATTGGAATACATCGTCTACAATTGCTTTGAAATTATGAAACTAACCTCCGTTCTGAATATCAAGATGAAATTCCTGTTTCATGCACATCGTAGAGTATGGACATTCGACAATAAACTTGTCTGAGTGGTCGAAGTGGACGCAAAGTCGATTCGTGTTGTTGTAGTAGTAACCGAGTGGAGGGTTGATCAGGCACTGGTAGCATTGCAGAGATTGAACCCCTAAAACAAAGTATAAAGGTATATTTGTAAAAGTCGTCGTGACCTTAAGGATAAAACGTCCGGCGCGTTCGTGTCGAGCGATGCACCGGTGTTCGAATCTCAGGCGGGTAGCAATTTTTCTAATAAAATACGCACTCAACAAATGTTCACGATTGACGTCCACGGTGAAGAAATAACATCGCAAAATTATAATTTGCGTAATTATTGATGGTAGGACCTCTTGTGAGTCCATGCGGGTAGGTACCACTACCCTACCTATTTCTACCGTGAAGCAGTAATGCGTTTCGGTTTGAAGTATGGGGCAGCCGTTGTAACTATACTGGAGACCTTAAAACGTATATCTCAAGGTGGGTGGCGCATTTACGTTGTAGATGTCTATGGGCTCCAGTAACCACTTAACACCAGGTGGGCTGTGAGCTCGTCCACTCACCTAAGCAATAGATTTCTAAAACGGAGAATTTCAATTGCACTTAATTTTGGAATATATTATTGTATAAAATATTCATTTAATTGCTGTGAATCAATCGGGTTGGAACCGCTAAGTTTAATCATCGTCTTCCAAGACTCGTTGCTGCCGAGCAATGTACGCACAACGGTCGATAGTGACAAGTCCGTTCCAATTTGGGCAATGAAGATACGACGTAACCCCTCTCAAGCGGAGCAGGCTGCGAGCGTTTGCTTCACGTGTCCTCGTCGTAGGCGCAATGATGGCATTCCCATCGTCGGCTCCACCCCGGCAATAAAGTGCAGGTAATAGCCGAAACAACCATCACTTGTGAGGACATGTGTCAGACAGAAGGTGAGACGTCTTCGGTGTTTCGTGAATCACCCAGTCCGCTAGGATCGTCGTCCTCAGACCGGCAGTCGGGTCCGCAAGAATTATTTATTACTATAATCTATATATTAATACGTGAAGCAAAAACTTTGTACCCCCTTTTTACGAAAATTGCGCGGACGGAGGGTTATAAAATTTCCCACACTTATAGAGGAGTGCAGAATGCTAATATTTTTTTAAATTATGCGTACAATAAATAAATTAATAAAACATTACACACACTACCATGTATTTGACACACACACACACACATATATATACACATATATATTATTATATTACACGTAATCTAAGTTGTCTATATCGAAGTGTCAAAAAAAATTCAATTATTTATTTGTTTATTTCATCAGTTTCGTAAATATCTATCTATAAGGCCGTGAATAATGTCACCAATATTGTTGAAGTGTATTTTATTTGCGTCCGTTTTAAAAGGTTTCTGCGTAGATTTAGACTACTACGTCGATTACGAGAATGAAAAATACGAAAACACAGAGATATCACTAGATTCGCGTAAATCTGGTGATAATGATGAATTATTGCATAACAACAGGTCACTTAATAATGTCGTACAACATACTGAATGCGTCGGTAATAACAACTCAAGTATACTAAATCCTAATAGAATTTTGGCAAACAATACATCTGTTGTGAACGAAAGCCTTATAAAGAAATCACAGGTGATTGACGATATATCTTGCATAAGAAATTCGACGGATTTGATTCAAAAGTTATATTTTTACGACCTTTTTGATTATCCTTCATCAACATTTCAACATGTTGAAAATAGTACAAATATTGCTTTTCATGCCACTGGTACTATTTTTCAGAATGGCAAGGATAATAACTATAATAGCGCTGAAGGAAACAGTACACTCAATTTCAAAAATTTGCAACCAGCCGTTGTTAAATGGCCAATCAACCAAATCAATAATGATGTTTTGCCAGTAAACCGAATCAATGCTAACGTATGGTATGTTGCAGAAGACTATCCATGTTGGAACTTACCAATACTATACGGTAAATTACCAGAAAGAAAGAGGGCTTCCTCTGTATTTTTCACGAAGGGACAACTATTAGAAAATGTCATTGATGACGGACTTCAAATACCACATGATTCAATTTCATATACTAGATGGCGCTACCAGAGAAGTAACAAGTGGTGTCAAGATGAACCGTGCTACGGTGACCATACGCTATGTTTGTTTCCAATTAAAAAGAATTCTGCTATGTGTGACAAAAACTACGTAGTGGTAGCACCGAATAATAATGAAAGGATCGTCTTAGTCAATACTTTGAACTCAATGCGAAACGAGATTGCCCGTGGAACATCTAAGGACTATAAACATTTGCCTACTGCCGCTAACATGAAGCAAATTATGTACGACCAAGATTTGGAAAAAATGGCAAAGGCGTGGCTCCAGCAGTGCTTGCCCGGTCATCCCCCGTGTTCAGCACTCGGATCTAACTATGTCACGCAACTAGAATGTACAAGATATGGAAATGATTGCTGTATATATAACAAAAAATATAATTATGGATCTAAATGGTAAAATTTTACAAAATATATTATTAAAGTAAAATGTTTTCATATTTTAAACTGTTTCTTTATCTTTAAGCATACCTTTGCCGGAGTGTTTCGTGCCTGCAATCGTTGGTTGTGTCCATGTTTGGTTTTTAAGCGCTGCTCGGAAATTGAATAAACGTGATATTGAATGCGGACATATATCAGCGTCAACTTTTCAAACAATACAAATACTTCGGGCTAATACTGATCGTATAGGATGTGCGTGCGGTAAGAAAACAAACGGTGATGTAAGAGTAGTCTGCAATTTTGCACCAGGGGCACATTTTTACATAGAAACAAAATTATATTGTGGTTTTATTCAACATGAAGATCTCATGAAAAACATATATAACTACATGGAAACTGACAATAAAGATGAAATGATCTTGTCATTATTAAAAATCGAATTTAAAATGATATTTCAACATTTGCCGCGTTTTTATAATGTAACAAACATTACAAATTCAGTACATTACGTCAGTAAAGTATTGGATCAATTAGAACATTTAAATATTCGGAAGATATATAAAGAAAACTGGTATCGAAAACAAACAGAAATGTATTCGAATGAAACAGAAGCAATGATTGCCAGGCTCGTGACCAAATATATTTTTCATGAAGATGATAGAACTGTGTGTGATACGGATAGACCTGTATACATTATTGGGCAACCTGCATCTCAATGTGTTGAAAAAAGTCGAGGACTTACGTCACTTTGTTACGATTTTAATGAACCCACGCCTGGGTACAGGCTCGCGGCCGTTGTCGCACCGGCAATTTTATTTCTCTTAATACTGTATAATTTATTCAGTGGAGTCATGAGACAGAATAATTATTATTAAAGACTTAACAATATTTTACAATAAAAAGTCATGATAATTTTAAAAAAAACAACGTAGTTGGTTAAGACACTAAAATAATTTTCGACTTATTTTAATTGGTCCTTCATTAAATTTTACCAGGAAATTATAATTCAGGGTACCTTAATAATCTGTGGTATTGATAATTAGAATAATACGTATGGGATCTCAGCCTTTCGACTACAGATACTGTCCCTGTACTGAGTGACTGTACTTCTTGGCATAATGCTACTGCGACTTAACAGCCGTCAGAGAAAACAATTGAGCCTTCAAGGTGGTCGGCAGCCTTTACGTTGTGTAGCCTATAGATGTCGAAAACCACATAACACCAGAACAGCTGTCAGTCTGTTCACTCAGCTAAGCTATAAAAAATGTTTTCATTAGTAAATAGTGAAATACATAAATCCCTTGGAGCCTTTATTGCCTAAACGCTGGTTAGGGCTTTTTACCGAATAAAACCAACGATGTATAATTGTCTATAAAAAAAAGTAGTGAACAGTGTAAATTAAAAAGTTATGTATTGTGTTCATAGTTTTCTATTCTTGTAACAATCGGAACAAATTGAAATCGTTCCATTAAAATAGTTATCACTGGCGCACGCATTTTGTAGACACACTGAATCTGTTCTCAACTTCGAAATTAATTAGGAAATGAATAATTATACACATTTAAGATAAACAATTAAGTAGGAAAATCGACACCAAACTCGGCTTCTGCAACATGTTTAAACAGACAAGAAGCTAATAATTGCTAGTCGGGTCGCGCAGACCCAGTTTTGTTATAGTTTTATACTTAATATTATAATATGTTCTTGTATAGTTGGTTAACTAAACCATTTTTATCATAATTATAGAATGAAGAAAACACTTTTACCTCTTTATATCACTGTTTTGCTATAGTAAAAGCGAAAACGGTAGATAATCCACTTCAGAGATATTCACCGCTATAGATTTAGTCAATAAATCTTTTTTTTTAATGGTGGTAGAACGTCTTGTGATTCCGCATGGGAAGTACCACCACCCCGCCTATTTCTGCCGTGAAGCAATAAATCGTTCCGGTTTCAAGGGTGCGACAGCTGTTGTACTGTTAAAACTGAGACCTTAGAACTCTTGTCTTGAGGTGGGTGAGGCATTTACGTTTTAGATGTCAATGGGCTCCAATAACCACTTAACACGAGGTAGGCCGTGAACTTGTCCACCCATCTAAGCAATAAAATAAAATAAAGTTGTTAGATTGGCACAACTGTTTTCCATTTTGGCCGGAGCTAGAGTTGCACCTGTCATTGCAGATTTAATACAATCCTGTTTTTAGTTATATCTTAAATAGTGTGCATTACCAATTTCATAATGGACAAAGAGTTATATCGAATAAGAAGTTTGTCTTAAATTATGCTTCGCTAATAGAATTTTGTGTTCGGAGTCATTGAAAATGTTAAAGAAGGCTTACGGTGAATCGACTTTATTACAAACATGTTATATGTGCATAATATGTATAACTTTGTGCAACCCTTATGGGTGGCACAAAGCGTACAAAAGCGAGCTAGATGTAATGGAATATTTACCTTGTTCTGGCTGCCCATCAACGTCTGCAACTAAAATTAACGTCGCAACAGTCTGTAACTAACTAACTCTCTAACTAACAATCCTCATTTAAGTTTGAGAGAGGAGAGGGCCGAACTTTCAGTGTTTCATGAATCAGCTTATACCGTTTTATATAATCATTTGGGTATGAAACATGTTACACGTCTTAAAGTAGGATGGGGCCCTTGGGCACACAAGAATTTGAGGCCCTTTTGGAAAGTAAAAAAAGCGAATTATAATAACATTTTTTTACTGAGTATGATCATTTATTGTAGGTAATGAAATACAGTATGATATAATATGTCATTAATGATATTAGAATGCTGCTGGTTTTTTGGTTACGATTTCGATAACGGTTTCTTCCGGGATTTCTGTTGAGCAAAATCTTCTATTATAAGCATAGTATATGCCTTGTAAATACCTTCTGATTACTGATTTGTGAAAAAAGTGTAACGTGCCCGACAAAAATGTTTTGAGAGTAAACGTGTGAGAGAAATTGTCGGTCTTTCGGGGCCCCCTGAGAATGGGGGCCCTGGGCACGGGCCCCGTGTGCCCTTATGGTAAAGACGGTATTGCATGTTACCAGCTAGTTCCAAAAGACCTGAGTTTTCTTCACAAATTCAATCGCATAAGAGTCGTTGAGGACATGTTAGAATGAGTCGATTTCGACTCAACATTAAAGAAACTCAATGCTACTGATGACGAGACATACCTTTACGGGTTTGGTAGGCAAACAGTCAACAATATTGGGAGTGGCGCCTTCCATTTAAACCAAAACCGAAAAAACCATGCCAATCAAACCATGCCGATCAAGTCAATCAAAAGTCAAAGTCTTTGCTTGTTTTGTTTGACTATCGCTGTGTTCGGAATTCTTGCCGGGAGATCAAACAGTAAATAAATAATATTATTTAAGCGTTATGGGGAATTTGTAGAAAGTAAATTCTTGGTTTTTGTACCACGATTATGCACCTTCCCATAAGGGAATCATTGTGAACGAATTTTTCACCAAAAACCCAACAAGTAACCAACCACCTTATTCACCAAAGATCGCTCCACCCGACTTCTTTCTTTTTCCTAAACTCAAATTATCACTTCGTGGCACCATGAAGGAGCATACTTTGCATGAATTACTAACATTTTGTGTATTTTCTCGGAATTTTCTTGATAGAGTAGCACAAATGCTCAGAAGAAAAAAGAAAGATATTTGTTCGCATATTTATCTAATTCATTTCATTCTTTGTAAATATTAAGATGTACGTATTTGTGTACAGTGAGAGATAAGATGTAAGGCTACACGTATTTCAGCCTACTTAAATCGCTCAAGTCCAATGAACTTGAAATTGTTGTGAATGTTATTTTTAAAAATTTGCACCTCCCACAAAACTAGTTTTAAATGATACAAGATACATTACAACATACGTTAAACACTAACCTGTATTTGTCAAGGATAATATAATCAAAACGATAGCTATCAAGTACTGCTCGGTCATATTAAATTTCACTGTCACTTTTTTATTATCACTTCACCAATTACACGACGCGTTGTGTTTCTTCGGCGAATGATTGCAGAGATCTGAAAAGAAAACAAAATGATAATATGGTATGTCAAGGACTTTGAAACGACTTGGGTCAGGTCGTTTCGTTGGTAAGCACAGAAACAACTTTTGTGGTCTAGATGCGTCTACAATTACTTAATGCAATGCGTGCTTGTATTTATGCTGCACTTATAATATATCATTTCAACAAAAAAAATGTTAAGCTTATTTTATCACAGTTCCAAGACCTTTTTTTTTTTTTTTTTTGTATACTTTTACTGTATTATTTAATATTTTAGCTAATACAACTCGCGCATAGTGATGTGCTTGGAACGGTCATCGTTATTGCAGCTATGCCGTAATGCATCGGTAATACTCAATATTATAATAATATTATGTACTGCGTGGTGAATTGGCGCAGTTGCCGGTCGTGTTCGTTTCAAGGTCCTAACATGTTTGCCTGGCCTTTCTCTGAATCAAAATGTATACGTGCTAAGATATCGATCGAGAATTATAAATTAATCTGTTTTTTTAATCTAAATATGTTTTGGATTTTGATCATATTGGCATTCCATATGAAATACTTTTGCTTAAGTTTTTGTATGAAAATAATTTTTATTTTAATTCAATATGTGCTGTTGTATGTATGTTTATAAAACATGTATTTGTAAATAAAATTGTATACGTATGATTAGGTTTTCTATTACTTTAAAAAAAATTGTAAGAAATCCTAGTGCTATTATGATCAATTTTGAATTTCAAAAGCTTAAGTACGATTGAATAGAATAACCTTCAGCCGTTTTATTTTTATTCCAAGGAATATACTAGCAATGCTATTAATTATGAACTTTACTCGCTTGTTGTAATTCAAATCAGTTTCTAATTATTCAAATTTACTGACTGGATTATATATTAAAATTACCTTTGTGTAATCTCATAACAACTTGAGGCTAATTGGAAAAGAACTGAACTGCACAAATTCACGTCATAAGAATTACAAAATACCGCTCGGTATTGCGTACACAAACGTCAACCATGCAATAGTTTTCAATACAAAATGAAACTAAAAATTCACGTGTGCAATGCAACAAAGTTAATACACTTTGAAAGTTTCTTAAGCGGCAAGCGTTTAATCTCCTCTTGTATGTATATGCATGAAATATTATTATTAAAAAAAAAAAAAACCGAAATGTGAGAATGTTTGAAGCACACATTGTTCACAATTGAAAAGTAAAATTGTTAATTCTATTATTTCATATGACGTTAACACAGTGACACAAATATTATGATCAGCATTTTGGTGTTAGTCTGTTTTATTGATCCGGTTTTGGTGTTTCTGCAACATGCTAAAATTACGTCAGCTATTTTTCTTTAACAGCAGGTTAAGGACAAAGAAACCTGTTGAGCTATTTCGTCTGTCACAAGGCCTATTCACGCGTACCGTGTACGAATTCCGTGAATATTTAAACTAACCATTGCTCATTCTAATATTTAAAACTAAATCAGTTTGTTCATTTACATTTATTTATTCAAATTTAAATACAAAAAAATAATTAAGTTAAAGTAAAATTATTGAAAAATCGGAATAGAAAAACGTGCTCAATAATAAAGAACTTTCTCAACAAGTACCTTTGCTGAATTTGTGGTAAATGAATATTACTTTCGACTTAAAAATATTAAATATATCAATATATTTTCAGTATATAATTTTATCAATCTGGCTACTAAGTAATATAGAACAGTAAAAAAAAACACGACACAATTGTTAACTCTGAATCGCGTGATATCTATGATATAATAATTTGTAACAGATCATGTGGGATTTTATTAATTAACGTCTATTAATTCAACCGTGACGTGACTCAAAAGAGTGAACCATACGTAGGTGTTATTGGTCACGTGAAAAGCTTGAAACTTTTAAGCTCTGACTGCAGGAAGATTAGTTATCTCTTTGGAAAAAATAAAGAAAATTTTAATATTGTGTGAAGCCGTTGCCGAAATGATAAGACGCATGGTATACACGTATTGAACGATGTGTCGATTTTTTTATTTCAATGCAGACCAATGCATTTCACAATTCCACTAATGGACTCTGAATCAAATCTGATCAAGTCTAATTCTACCTTTAAAATTATTGTAATAAAAGTACTCCACTGATTGTATACGAAGTGTCTGACCGTAAATTAAATTCGCTAACACTAAATGAATACATTTGAAATGAGTAAGAGTTCTAAGAAATATGTTACTGTTGCATACGAATAGAATATACATTAGTGCCAACTGCGCCCACACTTGTAAAACTTAAGAGTTCAAGCATTCAAGTTCATTCACACGATGAGTAATAAAATTGTATGATGTATTTATACAAAAACCATATACACCATTTTTAAATCTTTTTAAATTTATAAAGATGAGGGTAGTTCCAACTTGGAATTTAAGTTAAAAAACCGGACTTTTTGGCGGGAACGCGAGGAATGAAGTTGTGTGATTTGTTTTATTTTGTCTATTTAGTGTTTCTTCAGGTTTAAATGTGTAATAATGGTGGTTTATTAACTGTTTAATATCTGTGAAAGTGCACAAATGTGGGAAAATGAAACAAAGCTGCTGGACGTAACTTCTCGGGTTCCTCCAAAAAGTCCACTGAAAAAATCTCAGTAAATGACCACCATTTTACTGCGATTATATTTCATCCCATATCATCTCATTTCATTAAATTTCATCCCAGTTGATTAAATCTCAAATTAATCATCTTCATTTCATTTCACTCCATATTATCATTTTTCATAAAATTAAGAATATAAAGTAAAATAAGACATGACTTAAAGGTCTTAGTTACCAGGTCATAAAATCTCTTAAAAAAAAGTAAAAAAACCTTAAGATAAAAAAACCAATACTGAGTTGTATCTACACATATTATGTTCAGAACGATCTGCGAGATATCGTAATATAATATATAGATGGTGGTAAAGCATATTGTAGCTCTATATCGGTTTGGTAATAACCTCGAAGCATTCTTTTGTTCCGTCGCTTCGCTGTAGAAATAGGTATTATGATGACGTGGAAGCTCAAAATGCAAGCCCACCGAGTTCCACGTCGGTTTTTTTTTTTATTTCCCTTGTAGGCAGACGAGCGCACGGCCCACTGGTGAGTGGTTAGCATCGCCAATACCAGGGGCAGAGCCAAGCCGCTGCCTACTTCTTCTCAGTAGGTTCGCTATTCCAATCCAGTGGTAAATTCTGCGAAGCACTACTCTTGCTAGGGCTAGTGTTAGCAAATTCTCTCAGGTTGTGCCCGTGAGCTCCCCTACCCGTCCAGGCGTAGCTGGAATAGCCTCTTAGTCTACCAGCGAATAGGTAGGGGGAAAAAAAATCATAATGCAAATTATCTATAGTAATTAATTACATACTTAAAACATAATAATTGAGCCATCATTAAATCGATCTCTCCCGAGGCCTAACAGCTTGGGTATAGCTGCTTCGCGAATCTACCACTAGATCGGAATCGCGACCCTCAGCAGATTCAGTGAAAAATTCACCAGGCTGATACTACTGGACAAGAGCCTAGTCGAACTCTTCGACGAGTACCGTGAACTTTTTTGTGGCTGCTACTAGCGATAGAACTAGTATCATATTGCTCATAGGGAAAAGGAGCGAACGAGGATATCAGAGTTGCATTCCCATGCCTTACAAACTTCTAATATATAAAATTGCTGGATAGACAGTTATCAGTCAAGATCCTCTGAAATCTGTTTTTATTGTATAAAAACTCTGTAAATATGTAGTTTAAAATATACATTACTGTACAATTTAACCTTTCAAACTCGCTTGATTATTTGTGTATTTATTCATAGCATTCTAGAAAATAACATTGAATTTTTAGAGGTTAATTAATTCCTTAAACGTAAGTAAAATAATTAAACACTCATACATAGAACAAACGTTTACGTCTACGTTTTCATAAGTACAATTACCATTCTGATAAGTTTTTTTTATTTTTTATTGCTTCGATGGGTGGACGAGCTCACAGCCCACCTGGTGTTAAGTGGTTACCGGAGCCCATAGACATCCACAACGTAAATGCGCCACCCACCTTGAGATACAAGTTCTAAGGTCTCAAGTATAGTTACAACGGCTGCCCCACCCTTCAAACCCAAACGCATGACTGCTTCACGGTAGAAATAGACAGGGTGGTGATACCCACGCGCGCGGACTCACAAGAGGTCCTACCACCAGTAAGAATCTGTATTATATGCTACCTACGTGTGAATAGGGATTGAAATCAAAATGGCATTGACTCACGCTGATTGACTCAACTCTTGTCAATACATATTATACATTGCAACCTTGAATAGTTTATTAATGCAGGTGAATCAGTCAATGTCTTTAGTTCAAAGTCAAAAGTACAATAAAATTTTATTGGGCATTGTAAGTATAATACAAATCGTGAATTTAGTTAGTCCCTATTGTAAGCTTGTGCTTGCTATATTTAACGCGTAATAAATATTTCTTCATAGTTATCACAGACGCTTTTAACATTTACATTATCTTCTATTATGCGTCTAGCTTCCGTATGCGGACTTTATGGAGCAATCAGACTATTCCGGGGCTCTGATCCTCGGACGGGAGTGAAAATTTTAAAGTTAATACGTTCATACTTAAGACGTCTTGGCGATAAATGTTCAAGCATTATTTATAGATTTACATACTATAAGGCGTATTGTGAATTCGCATGTGTATTCTGTCTATTTTTACCGCAAAAATTTACTGGTGGTAGGACCTCTTGTGAGTCCGCACGGGTAGGTACCACCGCCCCACCTATTTCTGCCGTGAAGCAGTAATGCGTTTCGGTTTGAAGGGTGGGGCAGCCCTTGTAACTATACTTGAGACCTTAGAACTTATATCTCAAGGTGGGTGGCGCGTTTACGTTGTAGATGTCTATGGGCTCCAGTAACCACTTAACACCAGGTGGGCTGTGAGCTCGTCCATCCATCTAAGCAATAAAAAATAAAAATAAAAACAATCATGCGTTTTAGCTTGAATTATTGGACAATAATGATAAAACCCTTGTCTGCCCAACTAGAGAAATACAATTTATATTATACGGTGCAGTTAAAAAAGGCTTTCGGTTGGCCTTAGGTTTTACTATATGCCCACGCTATTGTCCATATATGATCGCTTCGTGTGTTCCATACAAATGCTAAAGAAGATCGAAGTTCTAATTCTACTATATCTAAATCTAGGCAAGACGTGTTACAAGCCCATACGGGTGGGTAATACCGTCCAGCCTATTACTGCCATGAGCTAATCAGGCACTTCGGATAGAAGAGTAGTGACAGCGGTTGTACCAAACACCAATAGTATCCATAGGCAACCAAACAACAATTTTTTTTTTATAAGGAACTAGCTGACCGGCAGACTTCGTAGTGCCTCAATCGATAAATAAAAGACCTAAACTTTTATATAGAATAAACTTAAAATAAACAAAAGGAATCCGTCCGACGGGGGACACGTCAAAGGGAAAACAAAATTGTTATTTTTATTTAATTCCGAGAATTTTCATATTTTTATACCTTTTAAACCTTCTCTGGACTTCCACAAATAATTCAAGACCAAAATTAGCCAAATCGGTCAAGCCGTTTTCATGTTATGTCGTGACAACGGAAAACGGGTTTCATTTTTATATATATAGATGAAAATTTAATAACTATTCACGTCAAGCAAAACGTCAAGGTAATTCTATGTAATCAATCGTTTTGTATTTATTGTAAGATTTATGATTAGCTCATCGTTTATTTTGGCCTCAAGTGACGTAACACGTAATGAAATTACAATCAGCTGAGCTTTGTAAAAATATGCGCCTAAATTTCAAAATATTATTAATAAAAATTCTTCAATTTCCTATTCTTGTCTCCAAGGAGGCAGCGATATTTAAAACATAGCGGTAAAAATTTCGATAAATAGATACACCAGTTTGGCCGTGAACTCATTTTCCTAACTTAACTAGTAAAATTATAAATATGTTCCTAACTATAGTATTCATAAAGATATGGGTACAATTTCTTAGACGATCCACAAGCTCGTGAATCATCTCACAACTAGATACTAGTACATACATACAACTATATAGTACATAAAACGTGTCAGTACAAAGTGTATACACGATACAAGAGAATTATGTTTACTAAGCTTAACAAGATCACGGTTGATCTGTATGCTTTACGTCACCGAATACCTTGCTGCTTGTACTTGTATTTAATAGTTAAGAGTATGACGAAAACAAGCACTTAGCTCTCGTGGAGATCACGCAGATACTCGATGTGTGATCAAATGACGTCATTGTTGTATTATTGAGTTAAACATTTATAATAACACTATCCTAGAAAATAAAGTAATAAAAAATATTGTATTGTATTGATAAATTTGATACTTTAACTATAAATGAGACCTTACAACTTATATCTCAAGGTGGGTTGCGCATTTACGTTGTAGATGTCTATGGGCTCCAGTAACCACTTAACACCAGGTGGGCTGTGAGCTCGTCCACACATCTAAGCAATAAATAAATAGAAAAATAATATATATATAAATTTATCGACTTCAATTGTTAATAAAGTAATACACTCAGTTTTCTATGGATGTTTAAGTATTGAGTTTTGGTAATAATAGTAATGTTGGCATAAAGGTTTTTCGAAAATTATATTATTATAAGCACGCAACTTACTTTGATGAACTATAATCAGCATACAATTTTCAATACATTCTCCAAACACTTTTTGGCCAAGATAATACAAAACGTTGTCAATACGAAAAACATATAAAATAATCAATAATAGATGTACTTTGATATAAGGTTAAACGTATTATGATGGAACGCTCAATTTGATTCCATAGAATTTACACAGACACTTGTAGTAATTAATTAGTATCGTAAATCAGCACGTGTGTTGTGCGTTTCGTGAAAGAACGCGAGCGGGTCCGTATGTCGACAAGAAACAACTGAGCAGTTTAATGATCAGTGCTCACCGCTGCTGCGGTGCTGGTAAACACGCACGTTTCGATTCATTTCGTAAGGCCGGCTGTCTAGCGTTTTATTTGCGGGTCGCCGCCGATCGCAAGGATTTTGGTGCCAAAAATGTATAGTTTGCGCGTTGAATGGGTTAGAGGATGTTTAAAGGCTTTTCACAAAAAAAAAAAAACAACATATTGGTGCATCAAGCATCGTGTACTTGCACTTGCACTGCCATTATAGAGGGACCGGCATCTTTGAGCCGCATGAGATTGAGTTTTTTTTTTTTTGCTTCGATGTGTGGACGAGCTCGCAGCCCACCTGGTGTTAAGTGTTTACTGGAGCCCATACACATCTACAACCCAAATGTGCCACCCACCTTGAGATATAAGTTCTAAGGTCTCAGTATAGTCACAACGGCTGCCCCACCCTTCGAACCGAAACGCATTACTGCTTCACGGCAGAAATAGGCGGGGCGGTGGTACCTACCCGTGCGGACTTACAAGAGGTCCTACCACCAGTAAGATGTGGATGTCCTGAGCCACACGTGCGCTACACTGAAGGAAATAAGATGGGTTTTTTTTCCTACCTATGCTGATAGCTTTCAGAGGCTATTTCAGCTTCTCCTTGACGTGTAGTGAGCTCACCGGGCTCAAACCGGGATGTTGCTAGCACTGGCCCTAGCAAGAGCAGTGCTTCGCAGAATCTACCACCGGATCGGAAACTCGACCCACTGAGAAGTTCCGGCGAGAAAGTCAGTGGGCTGTATCTATGGGTTAATTTACTCGTCGAGCCCTTCGTCTCAAGCGACGGGCTAGTCGAGGACGGTGACCGGTGGTTGAGGTACCTACCTAAAAGCACCGTCAATGGATCGGGAGGATCCGTAATGACGTGCTTAGAGCTAAAACGGCTTATATTACAAGTCAGGCTTCGATGTTTCAAAGCGAGCTGCAGCATTCACGTCTTCATGCTATTGCATGCATAATATAAGCTCTAGTATATTAACCATTTATGAACAGATGTGCCGTGAACTCGCTTGTCTATCTAGTAAAAAATGTTATAGTTGTTTTTTATCTTCAGCTGTCTGTGAGTAACTTCATTGAACTTATACATGACTTAACCTAGTATCCATCACATAATAAGTAGCCGTTCGCGGAAGCTGGAATAGCCCCTTAGGTTACCAACGAATATGTAGGGGCTTAATAAAATAATAATAATAATAATATTTATAACAAGATTATTACTTGCCTTTTGGTCTGCTTTGACTATTCATTTAGGTAATGGCTGAGCACCTGAAATCTTATGATCGTGTTTTTTTTTTAATTTAATTCGATTGACCACTTATAAGTACCCTATGAAAATAGGTGGTAAATGATCGTTTTGAAATAAAATGCGTGAACACGTGTTCTATAATCAGAAAATGAATGACGGGGTTTTGATGCTTTTAATAAAACTCTTAAAAAGATAAAAATGTGTATATAAATAGAACAGACTGTTTGCGTACGTTGGAGAAACTGCACTGTTTTTTTTTTTTTTTTTTTTTTTCCTACCTAAGCTGAGAGCCTTGAGAGGCTATGTCAGCGTAACCCTAACTTTTGTAGGTGAGCTCACGGGGCTCAAACCTGATGACGTTGCTAACACGAACCCTAGCAAGAGTCGTGCTTCGCAGAATCTACCACCGGATCGGAAACGCGACCCACTGAGAAGATCCGGCGAGAAACTCAGTGGGCTGTGTCTGAGAGTTAATTTACTCGTCGAGCCCTTCGTCGCAAGCGACGGGTTCGACGAGAACGGTGACCGGTGCTTGAATTACCTAAAAGCACCGTTAGTGGATCGGGCGGATCCGAGATGACGTGTTTTGGGCGACGTCGACTGCTTTCCATTCTGTCCGCAGGATCGGGAATGTAGTTACCGGCGGCCACGATGAGAGGGTTCTCGTGTCGTGCCGCTTTATCGAAGTGGCGCATGGACGCCGACTGCAGATACTTACTGATGGACTCTAAGTCCAGGTCGTCATGGAGGTCGACGTTCCTGACGAACCACGGGGCTCCGACGGCTATCCTGCAAAAACGGGATTGAATAATTTGGAATGACTTTAAGTGAGTGCGGGCCGCGTGAGCGAACACTACACTTGCATAGGTCATGACGGGGCGTATGCAAGTTTTGTAGAGCGTCACCTTATTTCTAAGGGACATTTTACTTCGCCTACATATCATCGGGTAGAGACGTCCTAGAATGAAGGCGGCACGATCGCGTACCGTCTTGATGTGGGGGCGGAATGTCATCCTACTGTCGAGGGTGACGCCTAAATATTTGACCTTCGGGGCCCACGGTATGGGCTGGTCGAACATCGTGATTGGGCGAACGGCGGGGGCGGGGGTATTGACGCGCCTAGTCGGAAGGGACTGCACTGTTAATCTCAATTCTTGATTTATCTACTTGATGTTTTAGATATAATTGATGGATAGAAATCAATAACGAAAATGTAGTCGACTATTATTAAACATTTTAAAGATTAACTTATTCTCTTAAAGGGTTTAAACGTTATTATAAATTACGATTCTCGAATAACTGTTTCTCGAAGTATTTACGAAATTCTTATGGTTCAATGATTGCGTCGAATTTTATCGGTTCTCACAAATTATGGTTTTCCATGAATATTTTGCAACGTAAACAACATGACAAAATATTTAATGGAATAATAGTTAAATACTGGTTAATACAAAATTGAATTTTTCCGTCTTCGGCAAGGTCAAATGAGGTTAATGTTTTCCGCAATATATTTTGTATTTTGTCTTTGTTATAAACCGTTCGGTTGTTTTATTTCTTGTTATTAAGTTGGCTAACCAGAGCTCTGTTGCCATATTCGTTTTTACATTTCCCCCATATGAAATCTATATATTAATACGTGAAGCAAATCTTTGTATCCCTTTTTACGAAAATTACAGGGACGGAGGAGTATGAAATTTTCCACACTTATAGAGAATATAGAGAAGAAGCGCACAATGCTAAAATTTTTTTTAAATAATGCATAAAATATACATTAAATCAATAAAGAAAACATTACACACACTAAATACCATGTATTTAACGCACACACGCGTCCATGCTATTTATTGTCAAACTTTTGTTCTTGACGTCTGTGGTCAAATTGAGAATAGATTAAATACTGTTTGTCTTTATTAATATTTTTTATAGTGTAGCCTTGGCAAAATTTGTGATTATAGAAGAGTTTATATTATAGTCGAATTTCGACTACTGCGGGACCTCTAGTTAAATTAATTTTACATTAACAAATTACGCAAGGATAATAATTGAATGTTCGTTACAAATATCGCACAACGAATTGTGTAATCGTGAAAGTAGACTATTGTAATTCATCAAGTTACATTGACGAGTGTTAATGCGACTTGAATTCCGAGCGCTAAGTCTGTCGCGCTCTGTATAATAATATCGGTTCGGTACTTGATTTATTGTTTATCGATGTATATGGGCCGAATAGTAGTATTGGGATTGCGAATTGGAAGTTGCAAAGTAGGTAAATCTTCTGCAAGGTGCGCACGGACGACCTGGTGATATGATAGGGTACATCGTAGAACCGGTGATTGTGGCGAGCCTTTTAGGAGACCTCTTTGCAACAATGATCGCCCTTAGGTGTAAATATATAAAAATATACGAGAGAGCAAAAATGAAAATTTATTCATAATATATAATATTTTTTTACTCAATTATATATTATAATTCTAGCAAATTCATAGCTTAACTGGTCTTGTTAAGTGATTAATGGAACGCATAGAAATTCTTGTTTTGCTGCAGATATTGGGGGAACGTAACGTAATTGTGTTTCACCCACCATTTATTTACGCCTCGAACGCAAGTATTGTTTTTGTCTCTCGCTACTTTTAATCAATTAGTACCCGTTGTTAACTTAAGATGATCATCCGAACTATTACGTCATAGATTTAAAAAAAAAACGCGTGCAAAGGTACTTCATTTGCTGTAGTAACTTTAAAAATATGTTATTTCTCTCTTCTTCCGTAATTAATATTTTAAAAGAACTCAATATTTGATGGTCTCACGTTTTAATATGATGACATTAAAATTTCCTTGAGAATTAATTACGCAAACTAAAGACACTCATTGTTTGCTGTTTTTAATTGCTTGACATTTAAAACTGCATCAAACGTATGATATTTTGCATAAGAATGTACGTTATTGAAGTGAACTTCATATAATAAGATACCTACCTACATTCTACATGCAATAAACATTCAACGGACCAGACTTTGTTCTGCACTTCACCTGTCGCCAATCAGTTGTTTTGACGTTACCGTTGCGTGCTTCCGAGGTTGAACTCGGAGGGGGTCGTCGGATTTTCTAATGCTGCCCGTAACTTGAAACGATTAGAATAAAATTATTTTTACGATTTAATCTCGCGTTCTATATATAGTGTTCTCGAAACTTCGAATGTTTTACGGTTTTCGTCGTCACGGACGACGATAGTTTTGATTATGTCTACGACGCACGGAAACCGAGAAAAATATTAAATGAATTTGTGAATTTAAGTAACATTAAAATAAATTGTAATTCAGTTATAATAATAAAAATATGTTTTTATTTTATTTAAAGCGTTAGGATGGCAGGATTTGTTGATCATTGTATAAATTTTTAATTAATCTTTAGTAATGGATATGGTACAAACATCCCCCCCTTAAATATTGTACTGCAGGCGTACTAGTGGTTTGCTAAAATACCCTACTGACTATCTTAGTTCTTTATCGGAGATCGAACGTCTGAAATGAGCCTAACGGTATATGTATACGGAGTACGACACCTCTTCGTTCAAGTTAGCAATATGGCGATTATTGTCTATGGATTGATTGCTTATTATGGGGGAAAAGGTTTTCTTTACCAGGCTAAGTTTAAAAGCTCAACTTTGGGTAATAACTCTCCCTCTAAAAAGTGTTTTTATAACCCTATGTTATGAACAACAGAAATTACAAGTTCATGCCACAACCTGCCTTGAGACATGAGGTTGAAGCCTCAATCATATTGTGCAATGTCTGAAATTAGAAAGCAAGTTTGACTTCGCGGGGGAAATATGCAGGACGGTGGTAGGTACCGCGGTGTACCCGAAATCATAATAACTTATCGCCACTTCGCCAATAAAAACATTTCTTATTTCGGCCCTGCGTGCCTCGTATAGTAAGTTAACGATTGCCTAATACTTCCTAAATGAATGCAGATGTAACGAATTAACACTGTACAAATACCGGGCAACCTCTAAATATATTTTGACTACAAAATTACTGTTCAAAGTAAATTTTTCGACTATCTATTTTTGGTTTAAAATACGTTCTCTTTTTGTTTTTTTGAATGATATGCAAGTTTTTATGATACTTACATGCACTGAATAAGTTGAATGCTCCCAGTCATTTTTTGCATGTACAAGATTATACATGCAAATTTTTAATGTACAAGAGGTCAATTCACTCAAGAGTTCAGTCACTCTGTCGTATTATCTTATTTGATCTTTACATTATTTAGTTATTGTTCTTTTTAAATATACTTGAGACCTTAAAAATGAAATTTAAAACTCAGGTTTCATTGTTACAGTTAACCGATATAGTGAACGCTATGTCTTCAAGAGGAGAATTACCATTAGAATTAGCGTTGCGAGGCCGAAGCGCTTCTATAGCGACAACTCTTCTACAGCATTGTGCGGACCCCGACTCCAGAGGTCCGCGTGGGAGGACCTTGCTACACAGGGCGATAGATTCACGAGACGCCTTCTCTGCCAAGTTTCTAGTTGACAACGGCGCCGACCCCAATTTGACAACCAAGTAAGGATTTTATCTATTAACTGGCAGACAAGATCTGCTCATACGTCTGTTGTCGTCCGCCTCAAGACATCGTTAGGTCGAAATCACGCATGGGACAGAACAACCGCTAATTTATCGTTAAAATCGAATCACATTTCAGTGATACCAACAGATACAAAGACAAAAGGGAAGTATCACAGGAGTTGGTCTAACAACACATTGCCCGCCGAGTTTCTCGCCGGATCTTCTCAGCGAGTCGAGATTCCGATCCAGTAGTAGATGCATTCGCGAACCAGCTGTCCTTGAGCTGCTAAGTCTCTTCCGGAGGTGTTCGAGCAGCTGTTAGCAAATCCCACCCCTCATGGCCGAGTCTTTGTTCACCTACCTCTCCTGATGAAACTGGGAAGACCTCCGGGTCATCACAAATCCTTCATTCATAAAAACATAAAAATAAAAAAGGTCTAACTAACGACACGCTCCTCTTCTGGCACTAGCGTTATACTTTAATAACTGAAACACATAACAAACATAAGCACAAACGCATAGCGGATAAACAGACATTGATTTTCATTTATATAGAGATTTGTAAATGAATGTTTCTGTAAATTTCATCAATTTTATTAATAGTACCGTAATATTTTACAAAAAAACAAAAAATCTAGATTCGTGAACCACAAGGTCGTTCGTCAAATTGATATCATAATATCGTCTGTATTTTGGTTATTAAAAATATGTTTTTTTTTTCTTTTCAGAGAAGAAGGTGACACGGCATTACATCTGATCGCTTCCCTAACCACGAGTTCGTGTGACGAAGAAACCATGGAACAAATGACTGAAATAGCTGAAACAATGATACAGAAAAACGCGGACATAAACAAACAAAATAGAAAAGGATTGTGAGTAACGCCACGTTATTTTAAGGTCATGCCAGAAGTTATTTAGAATGTCGATCCTTTAGCGTGTCACGTATTTTGTTAATTATAAATAAATAAATAAATAAATATTTACTAACAATCACGCCACGTTAACTGGTCCCGTGATAAGTTCGTAAAGAACTTGTGTTACAGGCACCAGATAACGGAAATAAATGTAAGATTTTTATTATACACATACATATATTTAATATACATCCATAACCCTGGAAAAGACATTTATATTTATCATACAAATATCTTTCCTTGGCGGGATTCGAACCCGCGACCGCCTTGTGTAGTGACCATGTCACTTACCACTACACCAGACGGTCGTTAAATGCGCTTTACGCTTTATTTGTGTACGTTTTATTTTTATTTATTTGGTTTCGTTTTGTTTTTCTTAGGGATGTATTGTGAACTAGTACAAGTACATACCACCATACTATACTATTTCTGGTGCGAAACAATCGTATTTACGTTAGAAATTGATAGGTTTAAGGTGTAGGTTAGTGATTGTATTAACAAATAATCATATCTGCGACCTCATATCTCAAGGTGTGAACCTGTTTGCACTCTGGTTTATAGTCTCTGCTAACAAATGAATATCGTAAATTCGTCTATCGATCTAAGAAGTAATTAAAAAAAATATTGAAATATACACACGACTAAAATTACGCATTAAATGCTCATATCGATTAGTCGAAGGTTTTTTTTTGTTACTTAGTCACGAATCGAGCTCATGGCCTACTTGGTTTTAAGTGGTTAGCAGAGTGCACAGATATCGTACAGAAGTCGTCGTGGCCTAACGGATAAGACGTCCGGTGCATTCGTGTTGAAGCGATGCACCGGTGTTCCAATCCCGCAGGCGGGTACCAATTTTTCTAATGAAATACGTACTCAACAAATGTTCACGATTGACTTCCACGGTGAAGGAATAACATCGTGTAAAAAATGAAACCCGCAAAATTATAATTTGCGTAATTACTGGTGGTAGGACCTCTTGTGAGTCCGCACGGGTAGGTACCACCGCCCCGCCTATTTCTGCCGTGAAGCAGTAATGCGTTTCGGTTTGAAGGGTGGGGCAGCCGTTGTGACTATACTGAGACCTTAGAACTATATCTCAAGGTGTGTGGCGCATTTACGTTGTAGATGTCTATGGGCTCCAGTAACCACTTAACAACAGGTGGGCTGTGAGCTCGTCCACAAAGCTAAGCAATAAAAAAAAAAAAAAAAATATCATAGCGAGACATCAGTTCTGAGTTGTAAATTATAACGGCTATCCCACCCTTCAAACCGGAATATGAAATACCGTTTCGCTGCGGAAGTATACAGAGTGGTTGTACCTACCCGTTTGGGTTCACAATAGGCCCAACCACAAGTTGATTCCGATAATTGAAGTGAAACTTCTAATGCGACTTCCAACAAGGTTGCGTTAAACATTTAACGCTACCATACTAGAAAGAGATAGAGCGAGAGTGAATGCGTGGCACTCAATATACATGTTACAGGCCAGCGCGAGCGTTAGCTATGAGTAGCGTCCAATATTTTAATAAAGTATTTAAAATATACATATTCATTTTTCTATCTATAATTTAAAATATATATAATATAAATGTTGAATATGTCGCCTCTCTTATACATAGCATTCCCTATTACAAGAGCAATCTGATTTAAGGATGAAAAATGAAGAAAACCACACAAATCCACATATCGAAAAAGAAGTTTCACTTCATTCACGTGCACCAAGTTGCACGCGCACCGTTTTTTTTGCTCACAGTTGCACTATAAAATCACTCGTTAGTTTAAAACAAATAATTTGCCACGTCTCAAGATCGAGGTAATTCGATCGATATAAACCGAAATATTTGCAGCACACCCCTACACCAGGCGGTCATAGCGAGGAACCAGAGGATATTCGACATGTTACTGAAACAAGCTTCGCTGGACGCAAACTTACGTACTATAACGGACGAACACCCACCGCTGTACTACGCGCTGGTCGACGACAGACGAGCGTCTATATCGTCTAGTGAGACTTTAGTTATGAACGGCTCCAATCCTTTCGACGCTCCGGTAACCAATAAGGACGCCTTTAGCGAAGATCCCGTGGAAGGGAAGAACGAGGGCGTTGTAGAAAGATCTTTCGCCGCCAAGTTATTGGAGAAGGGATGCATACCGAATCCTTTGTACTCTGGCTGCGGGGACAGTCTTCTGCATATATTAGCCCAGGGGTGGTTTGAGGTGAGTTTGCCTAACAAATATTCATACTATGATAAAAAAGTGTGTGTGTCCGCTCCGACGCACGACTGGAGTTTACTGGATATAAAAAATTAAACGAAACAATACGAGAAATAGTTCTATATTACGACAACACGATACACTACAGATTATTAACAAATTAACGAGACACAAAACAAACGACTAACAAATATATGAAAATACAATAATGAGAGAAACGCGCGATCAGTACGAGGCTTTGTGGCGGACTGCCGGCGCAGCAGCCCGGCGTCACCTGCGATAACGCGGCCGCGCGTTGGCTCCTGATTGGCGCGCGCACGCATCACGCAATCAGGAGCCAATCAGGCGCATAACGCATTTCGTGTGACATGCTAGTACGATTTTGATTGGCGCGCGCACGCATCACGCAATCAGGAGCCAATCAGGCGCATAACGCATTTCGTGTGACATGCTAGTACGATTTTGATTGGCGCGCGCACGCATCACGCAATCAGGAGCCAATCAGGCGCATAACGCATTTCGTGTGACATGCTAGTACGATTTTGGTCCCCATAATTTTCATACCCCGGGCCTATATATGTAAATCGATTCTAAAGGAGTAAACTCCAAAAAAAAAACAAAGTCTAAGGCATTGTTAATATTTCCAAAAAACTGTGTATTTGACCACCAAACCTCGTCGATAACCAGGGACTTTCATGGTTTTTTGAACTACATATTTTAAAAAATGCCTTGTTCTACCATGATGACTATTAGTTTTTCAAAAATTACATAACGTCGCTGTCAAACCAAAATCTGCTATGTGCACTTTTGAGATTTTTATTTTTTACCTTTTCGTATACCTAGTTCACAGCCCACATCTACCGTATAAAAAAAAATGTTATGTGTCTATAGCTTTAACATTTATCTATAGCTTTCATTTGATATAATTCTTAAAAATTCACCTTCATATAAAAAATGTATACGAAAATATTTTTACTTGTTTAATTCAAAATAGAGTTTTTGCATATAGCAGATTTTGGTTTGACAGGACCGATATGCTTGTCAAACATGCGAGAGTCGATATCGAGTTCCGTGACGTAGTTGGTATGGTCACTAAGCAGAGCACTCGACTAAAGTGGTGTTCCCTTTGACGTCCCTTGTATGTATATTTACGGATATATGTATGTATGTGTTAATGTATGTGTACATATATGTATGTATGTGTTAATGTATGTGTACATATATGTATGTATGTGTATATGTATATATATATACACATACATAGTAGTTATTTTCCAAATGATTCTTGTCCACCTGATGGTTGTCTGGTTGATCGCTATTAGCTAGATAAGACCGCCAATTGTACTTTTTTGTATTTAATGTATCGCACTGTTTATTTGTTTTTGGTGTACAATAAAGAATACTCTCTCTCTCTCTCTCTCAGGATTCGGCTGTGTTCTTGACTTCCCATCTACACGGTGAACTGAACCACACGAACGAGGCCGGGCTCACAGCGCTGCACGCAGCCTGCGCGAACGGACTGGCGAGGCTTGCCACCGCGCTGCTCGAACACGGAGCCCGGCCAAACCTGCAAACCACTTACGGGGAACAAGAGGACACCGTTTATAGGTATGAATAAATGCGCATCTCTCGGTGGTGGAGTAGTCAGCGGGCCTGACTGTCGCGCCGAGGGTCGTGGGTTCGATTCCCGCATCGGGCGAAATTTGCTTTTTTTATTTTTTTATTGCTGGAGTCCATAGACTTCTACGACGTAAATGCCCATCCACCCACCTTGAGATATAAGTTCTAAGGTCTCAGTATAGTTATAACGGCTGCCCCACCCTTCAAACCGAAACGCATTACTGCTTCACGACAGAAATAGGCAAGGTGGTGGTACCTACCCGTGCGGACTCACAAGAGGTCTACCACCACTAAGATGTGAATTGAAGATTGTGTGATGAATAGGTTTGTGTGCTCTTCGTCTGGGTGTTTATTACCTATGTATATATACATTTAAACACAACAATACAGAAGATCCAAAATTGGAGCCGGATACCTGATTGGTTCCCAGTTATTATTATTAGTTATTACATCTTTGATCTGCTCATTCATAAATCAGTTTAAATGTATCTTTTTATTAACAGTTCAGTATCGATTGACTCTAGACCGAATGAATTGCTAAGGTCAATCGTATTGACTGTCGAATCAAACGAAAACCTACCGTAGCGTATCATATTTGATGCTAATAAATAAACAAATTGAGTTGGGATAAAATTATAATTGAATTTTTATTTGATATATTTAAGTCGAGCAAGTAAACGCGACTAGAAATCCGTAAAGGCCCTACCATGCCCTATCAAATCAGTAATCGCGATAGAGGAAAATCTATGAAAGGAAATAAAGTGAACATACAAACACGACGAATGTAGGAAAGTTTTATCACGAGGATTACCGAAAGACGCATGTTTCTATCTTTTGTGTTTCTTTTATTTATTTAAACGTTATCACCGATTTGATGACTAATCTATATCTATACTAATATATAAATCTACAGTGGTTTTTACGGATGTTCCGTTATAACTACTGAACCATGCATCCGATTGAGTCTAAACTTGGTATCCATGTAGAAAATACATTTACTTAATGGATAGGCTAATATTTATATGAGTTTTGGACTCCCTAATAATAATGACAACAAATAATAATGTTAATTTTAAATGCGCAGCGAAGCGGGCGAGTACGGCTAGTTTTTAACAAGTACGTACTGTAGTTCGTATCTGCTTGAAGTTTTGAACGAACTGGGGCCTCTGAACATTTAATGGTATTTGGGGAGGCTTAACGACGGAGGAAAGATCTTCCACCGAGCGGGTGATATTTGCTCGGTAGACCGACGGTCCGAATGTTGTTGTTCGGAACTTGTATATATGCGCTTTATCTTGAAAATGTCGTAAGCGAGATTCAGGCATCTGTCAATTATCTTGCGTTGTATGATGGCTACCCGGCGCAGGTACATATTTAAAAAACTATCGAACAAGGAAACTCTTATCGAAACAGTGTCTCTTAAATTCGCAGGCAAACGCCCCTGCACCTTGCCGTGCTAAATAACCACGAGGGCGTAGTTCTGGCTATCATAGAACATAAAAAGCTAATCGAGAAGGGGGACTATCCTTCTGCAGACCGCAGCAACGTCAGCTTGGTTCCTAATCTCAACTTGAAGAACTCTGAGGGGGACACGCCTCTCAGTCTTGCCCTATCTGAAGGTAAGTGTTTTAGGAAAAATCTATAGGAACAATTTATTTAGCTTCTCAAATCGCTTTTACAAAAAAAGTTCATTCTATTTTCATTTTATTAAAAAGGAAGGAGGTTCTCAATTTAAATATTTTTTTGTTCTCTATCACATAATAACTAAACACAGTAAGACTTTATACTAACCTCTCTTATTGGAAATTTGTTTCATACAAGCACTAACATTCATTAGTAGAACTTTTTTTTTCTTATTTGGTTGGACGAGCTCACGGTCCACCTGATGTTAAGTGGTTACCGGAGAACATAGACATTGACAACGTAATGCCGCCACCTACCTTATGAGTTCTAAGGTCAGTTTTAACAGTACAACGGCTACCCCACCCTTCAAACCGAAACGCATTACTGCTTCACGGCAAAAATAGGCAGGGTGGCGGTACCTACCCGTGTGCGGACTCACTAGACGTCCTACCATTAGTAATTACGCAAATTATAGTTTTTCGAGTTTAATTCGTATGAAAAATTCTAACAATACAGTAACCATAATTCAATGTTCAGCACATTGTTAACGTCTACAGACAATTTTTTTTTATTGCTTAGATGGGTAGACAAGCTCACAGCCCACCTGGTGTTAGGTGGAGCCCATAGACATCTACGACGTAAATGCGCCACCCACCTTGAGATATAAGTTCTAAGTTCTCAAGTATAGTTACAACGGCTGGCCCACCCTTCAAACCGAAACGCACTACTGCTATATACTAATTGTTTGGATTGCAGCTGGGAGAATGTGCATTAGAATCACAAACGTTCTGAAATATTTTGTTGCCAACCCAGGTCACAAGAACCTAGTGGCACCGTTGGTCGAAGGAGGCGCCGACATAAACGTTCGGAACGGTAAAGGCTTCACGCTGCTGCACCAGGCCATCGTCGAGGAGGACTCCCGGACCGCCATCTATTTGTTAGACCACGGCGCAGACATGGACGCGCTGTGAGTTATATATACACTCTCTTTTCGATCGGTCCCTCACTGCTGAGGATCGTGACTCCGTCCGATTCCGTCAACCAGCTGTCTCCATCGATCCCGTTTTGTAGCTTGGTGGAGTGCGTCGCTGACAGGTACACTCGGTTCCTCCGCTATTTGGTCCGACCATCGTTTAGGACCTCTACCCCTAGGCCTTTTTTCCTCTATTTTACCGGTCGCCACAAGGCGTTATAATTTATACACATCCACTGAAAATATGAATATGTCAATCTACTGTGCGAGTGATATTTACACAACTAATAAAAGTACTAATAAACAAAATCTTTTTCAGATTTTCTCTAAATTAAAAAAAACATAAACTGCTCTTAACGATAAGACTGGCCTGATATTGGATGTTAATTGTGTTTTGGTCCGGAATAAAGTATTGTTTCTCTCTCTCTCTCTCTCTCTCTATATATATAACCTTACTACTAATACTAAATAGTGCACGTGTGTCAATCTGGTTTGGGTAACTATAAGTGTCTATAAAATGAAAAGGTTAATCGATTGGTAATTAAAGAGCATTGTCTTGAGGAATTCCAAAGAGAATCATCTAAAATGGAGTGTGTGGATATATCCTGGACTGAAGTAAGATTTCGGGACAAAAGGTATACAAAAGACTCCCGGAACAAGATGTCTTTAGAATTTTGTAAGTGGTGGTAGTGAATGACAGTGGTATAGAATGCCTTTTGGACGTAGTCTTTGCTTACGTTGGACGACTCGCGGTCGATGTCTGTCATTTCAATATCATTTGTGATTTCGATCGAGATATAAATTTCATTAGAATGATTAATAAATTAGTTACCAGCGAAATTCCTCTCCATCAGGACGGAGGCTGGCGAAACTCCGTTACAACTAGCCATACACTGTCGTCTAGGCCTGGTCGTGGAAGCGTTGTGCGTCAGAGGGGTGGACATGAGTCGCCTCGACGCTAACGGAGTGCCTCCACTGTGGGCAGCACTCGACTCCGGACAGGAGGAAGTCGCAAGCGTTAGTAGACTTTATCTAAACAGGAATAACGACGAATTTCGTTTGACAATAACTGGAGTTGTCTATTTCAGATTTTGGTCAGAAACGGTGCTGATGCAGACTGCTGGGGTCCCGGACCGGACGGATGTTTGCAAACGCTTTTACATAAGTAAGTTGAATGTAAATTTTTTTTTTGAGTTTATGGCTCGATAATAATATCTAGACCTTTAGGCCATAATATAAAATTAATTTTTGATAGTAATACCAATTTTAAATTACACATACATATACATAGATAAAATGGTATACGTTTTTAGCTTTGGAATTTAGAATAATAGATCAATGTTAACAGATACTAAATAATTTATTTTTTAATTGGATTAACAGCTGAACAAGCTCATCGTCCACCTAATGTTAAGTTGGTGCCGAAACTCATAGACATCACAACGTGAATGCCGACACCAGCCTTGGAACGCGAGGCAGAAGTCTCAATTGTATAAAAGCAAATACGCTGCACGTTTAAAAACTCTGAAATAGTTTTTTTAAGGGATTTTATCTGGTATCTAAGACCTTTAGGTCAAGTCTTATTTTAATTTTAATGAAACTTTTTTGAAAAATGATATTAAGAAATAGAATGAAGTTGATTAATATGAAAACATGGCATGAAATGAAAATGAAATGAAATGAGATGGGATGATATGGGATGAAATATAATCTCAGTAAAATGGTGGTCACTTACTGAGACTTTTTCAGTGGACTTTTTGGAGGATCCCGAGAAGTTGCGTTCAGCGGCTTTGTTTCATTTTCAAATTTGTGCTCTTTCACAGATACTAAACAGTTAATAAACCACCTTTATTACATATTTAAACCCGAAGAAACCTTCGATCAATAATAGTACTAGATTAAGGATCAGGAACAAAAATAAGACGCTCCAGTGGCCACGTTTGCAGACACGAAAACATCTTCATTTCTTAGAAAAAAGTTTAATAATGTTAACGACTTCAGTTTATTATAAACCTTAATACTCAAACATAAAGTTTAATTACCATTGCAAAATATATGTATTTAGGTCCTTTCGTCAGAAAAAGAATATTATGGAATAAATTTAAAATGTCACTTGAACATAAAAAGTCATCAGTACAAAGATATTTATTCTAAAATGATACTTAAAGCCTAATTTATAAGGTTAAAAATATTTGTTTAAAATTTCGTGCTTATTGTATTGTGGAACTAGATGTAGTTCTTGGTATTACATTTCAATGCTCAGAACACAGTAAGTATTGAAAGACATAGAGTTGCAGAATATACATATTTGTTTTAGGTTTGTTTTGTATGGTCGCAACTATTTTTGACCGATTCAAAAAAGTAGTAGATAATATTTTACATTGCCGCTATTACAACAAATAGGTGATAAAAAATAAAATTGAATAAAGTAAAAAAAATATGAAAGGAAACACGAAACATGTTTTCCACGTATTCTTTATACAGAAGTAATTAAAACAATAATGTAGGTTTAATTACCTTTAAACAGATTCAGTTTGTTATAAAGCTGTCTTTTAGAAGTCATTTTTATATGAGCGGTTTCTTTTTTACAAATATAATGTAATCTTATATCAATGATTTTTTCTATAATCAGTTTAATTTAGGCTTATTTTATGGCTGTGTTCGTTTCCCCCAGAAAACAAATCCTTTTCAGCATATACGCTTAAAATATTTACACATACATATAAAGTTTTTTAATACTTTTTTGCATTGATTTGCCACCACCATTGAACAATTCTAGAATTTTTATAAGGGTTCTATATTTCTTCTCCTCTTTCTTTCGCGACAATATATAACCATTGTGCACAGCGACAAGGGGCTACTAGGAAATCTACAAACAAAAATAACATTATAAAATAACAAAACTACTCTATGCATTCCCTGTCCAAGAATAGGTGATGTTTGTTACAATAGTTGGTGCCTTGTTGCAAACATTGGCCAAACAATCACAATATTCGTAAATTGTGTTTTATTTACAATATAATTGTGTTTATTATTTTATGAAAAACACTTAATAATATAAATTTACCAAAAAAAGATATTCCTTCCAAAACCTTGGTGTTACGGTGGTTTTTTACTCAGTTTTTGAACGCGCATTGCAGCGTTTTGAAGTCTTAGTGTTGGCTATGATTGGACCATACTAATTTGAAATAAGACCACAAATTTATTTGTGGTCTTATTTTTCGGGCCGTTTTTGAAGCGCTAATCGCGAATCTAGTACTATTATTGATCGAAGGAAGAAACACTAAATAGACAAAATAAAACAAGTCACACAACTCACTCCTCGCGTTCCCGCCATAAAGTCACAGCCCGCTGAGCACCACATATCTTCTTCTTCTTTAGTTTTTGGCTCCGGCACGGTTTGTGCATTATCCAGCGTCAAGTAATAAGATTTTTTAATTCGCCATTTTAATTATTTACATTTGATGAATAAAAAAAAACAAAGAAAACTTAATCAATTGTCATAAAATTAATTGTAATAGTAAAATTACAGAGCCATAGATGAAAACAAAGAAGTACTGGCGACGTTCCTGATCCGGTCCGGCTGCGACGTGGAGTCGCCGCGGCGCGCCGGGCCCGCGGGCGAGGGCGCCGACCTCGCCGCCGACAAGCAGACGCCGCTACACCTCTGCTGCACCTGGGGACTCACCGAAGTCATACAGGTCACATTTATAATCATTGTAACAAAAACTATCCCCTATATGACTTTTTCCTACCTTTTTTTTTATTGCTTAGATGACGAGCTCACAGCCCACCTGGTGATAAGTGGTTAGTGGAGCCCATAGACATCTATAAAGTAAATGCGCCACCCACCTTGAGATATAAGTTCTAAGGTCTCAGTATAGTTACAACGGCTGCCGCATCAAACCGAAACGCATTACTGCTTCACGGCAGAAATAGGCAGGGTGGTGGTACCTACCCGTGCGGACTCACAAGAGGTCCTAACACGAACCCTAGCAAGAGCCGTGCTTCACAGAATCTACCACCGAATCGAAAACGCGACCCACTGAGAAGATCCGGCGAAACTCAGTGGGCCGTGTCTGTAGGTCAATTTACTCGTCCAGCCCTTCGTCGCAAGCGATGGGTTCGACGAGAACGATGACCGGTGCTTGAGGACCATATGGCTCGATTCGGCGGGGTCTTAAACGGACGTCGGACACCCGTGACGAGGTTGCTCACTCTAAATCCTTCAGTAGGTGTTTTGAGTCTTATGCTATCGAAGCCATTTGTACTGGCTGTTTTTTTTTATTTATTTATTATATTTTACAATTTTTAACAATGTACAATCCGCCTATTTCGCGTCGTCTTAAAATAGCCCAATCCAATGTCTTGTCATGGGTGTCGTAAGAGGCAATAAGGGAGACGCTTAAGAATGGGCACCATCATCTGAGACCATGAGGATTTACTCATAAGGATCGTAGTGTAAGCTCCACAGGTAGATACAATCGTCCCGAGTACCTATTTCGGTCGCGAATCAAGGTAGGTGACGGCTTACTCACGTTGTGCTATTTATAGCCCCGGTAATAACTTAACACCGAACGGTGGGTTCATTTACCTATCTACGCAAAAATAAAATAGATTTTCTAATAGATAGCAATTGTAGCTAGATCGAGGAAGTCAGCAACTATGCATATTGATAATTTTCTGTACCGACTGCATCTCCAATTTTTTTGTATATAAAATGACAAACAGAATGAATCATGAATGAATTATCTCTTTGTTTGCAGACGCTACTCGAGCACGGAGCGAACATCAACGCGAAGGACTCGGAAGGTAAAACTCCGCTTCACATCGCAATTGAAAACCAACACGCGGCCATCATCTCTCTCCTTCTAACTCAGCCGAACATTGATCTGTCGGCGAGAGACAACAAAGGCGTTTCACCTTTCGCGGCTGCGCTCATCGCGAGGAACAATAAAGCCGCTCAAGCTATACTCGAGAAGAATCCATCTGCCGCTGAGCAGGTACGCAACTAATATCTTGTCTACCGAAGCCATAGTAACTTCTTTAACAGATATTCAATAGAATTAAGTCAGGTTTGGGGGGACGAGTGGGAGGAGCGGGGGTGTCAGACAGCGTGTGTTTGCCGTTTGACATCGCTTGGAAAACAATGAATAGTCACTGTTTCCGTTGGTCGCCCATTAGTTTTCACTTATTTCTTGACAATATTTGCAAAAAACACGTCTATGATTTTTGATCGATTCTTGACAAATTGGTGGGGCCCTAAAGGAAAATATGCCGTAGACACTTGGTTTCTATTATGGCGTCCAACGTTTTACATTAGACAGGTATTAGTCTACATATAAACAATGTCATCATCAATCATATGTTCATAGACCTTCTCATTAACGAAAAAATTACAAAGGTACTTTGTCTTGATTGTACAATGCGACGATAGATTGTCCAAGCACATTTCGAATTTCTAGGGTTAATTTGAAATCTAATATCGCCTTTTTGCATTAAAAGTGTCCATTTTCCAAAAATATTCGAAATTGAGTTAATATGCGAAAACATTTGGTATCACCAGTATTTTTCTCATAAATACTGTCAAAAGAGCTTAGTTTAGTTTTTCTTTAGTTTACTTATGTTTTACTACTATTGACAAAATTATAACATAATTTTATCTTACTTTAAATGACAGATAATGTAACTGGTAAAAAAAAAATGTTGCAAAGAATTAATATTAAAAATAGTACACGTTAAACCTTTAAAATACTCTCCTGTAAAATTAGTAAGTTCTGGAATCATACAGTTTTAATGCGAGAAGACGATATGAGATTTTTTTTTTTTCTACCTAATCTGATAGCCTTGTGAGGTTATATCAGCGTCGCCTTAACTAGTAGGTGAGCTCACGGGGCTCAAACCTGATGACGTTGCTAACACGAACCCTAGCAAGAGCCGTGCTTCGCAGAATCTACCACCGGATCGGAAACGCGACCCACTGAGAAGATCCGGCGAGATACTCAGTGGGCTGGGTCTGAGGGTCAAGAGATTTATACTAAAGAACGTATTCGTTTCAGGTCGACAAGAAAGGTCGCAACTTCTTGCACGTTGCCATTCAAACGTGCGACATGGAAAGCGTGATGTTCCTGCTCTCCGTGGAGGTGGACGTGAACTCGCGCGTGCAGGACGCCACGCTGGCGCCGCCGCTGCACCTCGCCGCCAGCGCGGGGAACGAGGTCCTACTCAGGAGCCTGTTGTTAGCTGGTGCCCGGCCCAACGACAGGGACGCGCATAAGTAAGCAGCCCGCCGAGTAGTAGTAGTAGTAGTAGTAGTAGTTTTATTTTTCTAAATGGAAAGGCAAAGGTATCACACCATACAGCCAAATCTTTTATATATATATTTTTTTTTTTTATGAAATATGACTACGCTTGAAAGGCAAACATGACTAAGCGACAATAACTGCTTTATACATAAATGATAGGCAATAACCATATTCGATGCGCAAAAAAAATATATTTCTAGGTCTATTAAAATAATTTCAATCCTACAGCTAGATTCGTTAAAATATTATTATTTTTCAGGTATTTCAACTTTAAATTAGTCTACTGTAAAGTTCACGCATTGTCGCTTAGTCACGTTTGCCTTTCAAGCGTCGATGATATTATGAAATGAAATGAAGCTGATTAATAGGAAACATGACATGGCATGAAATGAAATGAATTGAATTGAGATGATATATAATGGGATATACAGACCACATATCATTACTGTTGTTGTTGTAGTCCTAAGGTATCCCGCTGGTACATAGCGCCCTCACGAGTTGTGTCCGCTTGACCCTGTCTTGCGCTTGCTACTTGACGTCACTCCAGGTCGTGCCGCTCTATACGGTGCGTGCGGAGAGTGACCAAGACACTCACAAACCAACTACAGGTGTTTGTAAGCGCTTGAGATCGATTCTCCGCATATTCAGGCCAGTCAATATCTCTAATAAAGACCTCTGGGCTAAATGTGACCAAACCCCAATCGCGCAAGACATTGCCATACAATCTTTATTATTTCAGAAATTGATAAACATTATATAATATAATAATATAAATAATAATAATATATAATAATAATAGCTAAAAATCCAATAAAAAAATTTTACGGTCTACGCTGTGTGCTCCTACCTACTCTGTATGTCAATGGTTGGTTTTACTTTAAACTTCGATCTGAGACGCAAAAATAAGAGATTGAATTAAATCTTCAAACAGAGTCAGATCTTAAATCTCGAATGAGTTTGAAAGTGATTATAAATACGCTTTCCGCACGTTCTATTTTAAACTTTGTTTATTGTGAATGTTTAATATAGTTTAACTTTTGAGAACATTTTTTTACATAATATATTAATATTTTCAAAACCAATTTTATATGTTTAAACACCAAAGTAAAGTCATATTTATGAAATTTAATTTTGTAGGTACATTTATATTTACTTACCTACAAACTTACCTTGTGTTGAGGGTAGGAAAGCATCAAACTAAAATAGATTCTCGATCCTCAAACGGAACACGTTCATAGACGCACGGCGCTGCACGTGGCGGCGGCGGCGGGACACGCCAGCATCGTGTCGGCCCTCGTGAGCGGCGGCGCGGAGTACGGCGCGGTGGACGCGGCCGGGGACAACGCGCTGCACGTGGCCGCGCGCGAGGGACACGTGGCGGCCGCGCGGGCGCTGCTCGCCGACTGCGACATCGACGCCGCCGCCACCAACCTCAAAGGTCTCTCGCAGACAGCCGCGCATGCGCAGTGGGCTTCGTGCCAGTTTTTTAACTTTACCATACCCAATCCTGTGTGCTTAGTGCGAGTTTTTTAACGTTCTCGATAGCGTAAAAGTTACCCCAAATTTGTATGGAATGGGATCGTTTGCGTACGTTTGCCGCTAGGGGCGCTGTTCCAACTGCATACAAAATTGGGTTAACTTTTACGCTATAGAGAACGTTAAAGAAACTCGCACTAAGCACACTGTAGACTGAATGGTAAACAGTCGGCGTCGCCCAAAACACGTCATTACGGATCTTCCCGATCCATTAACGGTGCTTTTAGGTACCACAAGTACCGGTCACCGTCCTCGTCGAACCCGTCGCTTGCGACGAAGGGCTCGAACGAATTAACCCATAGACACAGCCCACTAAGTTTCTCGCCGAATCTACTCAGTGAGTCGCGTTTCCGATTCGGTGGTAGATTCTGCGAAGCACTGCTCTTGCTAGGGTCAGTGCTAGCATCACTCCGGTTTGAGCCCCGTGAGCTCACCTACTAGTTAAGGTTACGCTAAAATAGACCCTTAAGGCTATCAGCTTAGGTAGGATAATAAAAAAAAAAAACTTCGATCGCGTAAAAGTGAACTCAAATATGTATGTTGAAACAGCGCCCCCAGCGGCAAACGAAGGAAGCACACAGTAGTCTTTCACGACGGGTGCATTGTAACGTGCGAGTTATACGCGTAGTGCCGACTGCGCAGACGCTAAAAACTCGGCTTAAATATTAAAATTGACGGTTGGCATCACTGGGACAATTTTTTTCTTTAAAAGGCAATGTGTTCATACGTGACCTACTTAAAGAGGTTAATGACTTTCTACTACATTACGTCCTCCGGTCTGTAATGACATCCGTAATCGACCTTAGTGGATACTTTTTTTTATTCTTACTTACATTGGAATATTGAAATTTTCATCCATAAATTTTAATAGAAATAATATAGTGAAAGATTGTATTTGTATGTATTGTTTTTTTCTTTTCCAGGAAGGAATCCATTACACGAACTTTGCTGGTGTAAAAAGGATAACGCGGCAACGATATGCGAGATATTCTTAGAGTTTATGCCTGACTATCCAATCAATAGAACCGATTTACAGGTACGTAGTCAGTGCTACATACCTACTAGTTTAGCTTTAAAGTAACTTTGTAACGACACTTTTTGCTATAGTATAGCAATACTAAAAAAGGAATTAGAAACTTAATTAGAATACAAGAAAAGTTATTGAGAAACAGTTTTGCCGAAATAATATTTTTTGATGTATTTAAAACCGTTTTAATAAACAATTGGCACACTTAAAGTTTAACGTTAAAGTTTAAAGAATATGGAAAGGAGACTCTTGGTATCTTTATCGCGAAGGCAATGTTAATAAAGAATTTGTAAGCATCCATAAGCTATGACGTCATAGTTTGCAATGGAAGTCATTATATCTAGAAATATCTTGTACAACGGTCTGAACGAAACATTTTATTTTCTCTGATATCCGTGCTTGGCTTTCATAAGACAAAAGATATAACAAACTATGCTTTTATGATATGAAATTGTAATGTATAATATTTGTGATGCAGGGTAATTCACCTCTACTCCTCGCTTATATGAACGGTCAAGGTGCGATGTGCCGCGTTCTCGTCAAGGCCGGCGCTTGTCTCGCCCAGGAGAACAAGGAGGGAATATCCATATTCAACTATCAGGTTAATCATAACTCATTGCTCACTGATATATCGGTTCGGGTGCAGGTTGATACAAGAAGATTGCGTGCGTGATTGTGTGAAGGATGAATTTTCGCTCGTTATATCACGTTTCGTATTAGAGAAATGGACGTATAAAACACGAATCCCGCAGGCGGGTACCAATTTTTCTAATGAAATACGTACTCAACAAATGTTCACGATTGATTTCCACGGTGAAGGAATAAAATCGTGTAATAAAAATGAAACCCGCAAAATTATAATTTGCGTAATTATTGGTGGTAGGACCTCTTGTGAGTCCGCGCGGGTAGGTACCACCACCCTGCCTATTTCTGCCGTGAAGCAGTAATGCGTTTCGGTTTGAAGGGTGGGGCAGCCGTTGTAACTATACTTGAGACCTTAGAACTTATATCTCAAGGTGGGTAGCCATTTACGTTCTAGATGTCTATGGACTCCAGTAACCACTTAACACCAGGTGGGCTGTGAGCTCGTCCACCCATCGTAAGTAATTTTATAAAGCGGGTATGGATTTTAATTAGCGTGCAATCGTTAACAGGTAGCAACAAAGCAGCTGCTGCACCGGCTGCTGGACTCGCTCCCCAACGAGGCGCCGTGGGCCGACAGCGAGCTGTGCCAGGAGTGCGGGACCAAGTTCACTATAACTATGAGGAAACATCACTGGTAAGCTTCTCTTTGAATTCTCTTATAATACACTCTTTTTTTTTTTGTATTGAAGGATTACTGGTGGCCCGGAGGCCTTTCCAGTTTCACCAGGACAGGTGGGCGAGCAAAGGCTCAGTCAAGAGGGGTGGGATTTGCTAACAGCCGCCCGAGCGCCTCCGAAGGAGACCTAACAATTCAAGAGCAGCTGCTTCGCGAATGAATCTACTACCGGATCAGAATCCGCTGAGAAGATCCGACGAGAAACTCAGCGAGCTGACGCATGGGTTACGCTATCGGGGTCCCTAAGCCTGCTCCTAGTGTTAGAGCTGAAGATGCATTCCTTTGTCAACGTAGGCTGTGAGCTCACGACCCTTCCAATGTTAAATAAGCAATGAAGCCCGGTAACTACTATGTCCAAGTTTAGGCTTTAGAAGAATTTACCAAATTAACTAATAAAATACGTATCCAACTCGAAAAATGTCCAAAGTTAACGTCGTATATGTCTATGGGCTCCAGTAACCACTTAACACCAGGTGGGCTGTGAGCTCGTCCACCCATTTAAGCAATAAAAAAAAATGTCAGCATAGGTAGGAAAAAAAAAGGATAAATACTTAATTTATTTTCAGTCGACATTGCGGCAGGCAACTCTGCAGGAAATGTTCGAATCAAGACATTCCAATAGTAAAGTTCGGAATGAACAATCCGCAGCGAGTCTGCGAGATCTGCTTCAACGTTCTGCAGGTCGGGGCCAGTTAGGCGGCGCGGCCGGACCACACGATGTGATATTTGCTTTTGATACGATTTTTGTGATAACACGTTGAAGAATTCGTTTTTAACGTTAGCCGTATACGTCTCTTCCAATTCTCTGAGGTCCCGATTTTTTTGGTCTCCGTCAATTATTAGGTAGGTTTTATAAGTTTTGTTCGTCCTTACAGTAAGTGTTTTATGTTAAACGTAATAATATATAAAGGTCATTATTATATGAAGAGAGTATATGGCTAAGTTGTGAAAACTATATTTATCAACATTTCCAAGGAAATAGTAACTAAACTACTATTTGCTTAAATTTTGTTATTTTAGCTTTTGAATTGATTTTTAAATGTTATTAACGTAAAATAAACGAGGCTGATAGTAAACTGCAGACCAAACAACCTTTGAAAAATATTATTAATTAAATGTCAACGATGATTATAATTTGCGAAATTTTATTTTAAGAAATCACCCATGTATGTATGTGTTTATAATTTTAGTATTCTTAATACTGATAGTATAGTCTATTGACTAGTTTTACTTGATTTGAAGTCACAATTTTAAACTTTGAAATTAATTTAAAAATTATACTCGTAGCTAAGCGTCCATTAGATTTACGGCTGAGTGTAACGTAGTGCCTCGAATTTTTTCATTATAAAAATACTACACCAAAGTCTGAAATCGCTTCATATTGAAATTTCCGTATAAAAAAGACATTACTATACGTACATTTTTGTTTTTCTCTTACTATGTTACTTTTCTTAATATTACGATGGATTCTTTTTAGTTCTTGGAGTCGATCATAGAATTTCATTCAAATTCTCAAAGATTTTAAATGTAAAACAAAAAAAAAACTAGTTGGCTATGAGAGCTTAGAGAAAGACTTAGGTACTTATGTTCGATAGAAGGTAAAGTGCAATTTCTTTTCAGATCTATTGTGTTTTGTGATATTCCAAAGCTTTTAAATTCTATGAAGCTCTTTATAATATATTTTTCTTTGAAAATTTTATATAATATTGCTAATATAAAACATTGTAATCACATTTATTTTGTTTTAATTAAATCTTTAAATATCACATGACCCTGTAACAATTAATTATGCTTATGAAAATAAAATAGCTAACTTTTTCCATAGTAGGTACCTACATTTGTGTGTTTGTTTATGTGGATATGGAACCTAAAATATTACGAGATCCTCCCAGAAGCAACTTAGGTTAAAAAATGTTTTTGATGTTTACATTACTATTGATCACCAGATGAAGCCACTCCCTGGTATGTCGCAGCAACTATTATAAAAATAATTGTGGGGACATCATTGTTTGTATTGTCGTTGTCTCGTTCTCACGCATTTTACCCGTCCGCGAAAAGTTGGAATGATCCTTCCAAGGTATCAGCGAATACAAGCTTAGTCAGTCAGTAGCTATGACTACAATAATATATCTAAGCATCTTGAAGTCGTCGCGGCTTAAAGAATAAGAAGCCGGAAGCATTCGTGTTGAGGCATCCAACGGTGTTCAGGCGGGATTCGTACTTAACGAATGTTCACGATTGACTTCCTCGGTGAAGGAATAACATCGTGTAATAAAAATAAAACCCACAAAATTATAATTTTCACAATTACTGGTGGTAGGACGTTTTGTGAGTCCGCACGGGTAGATATCACCATACTGTCTATTTCTGTCGTGAAGTAGTAATGCAAGGGTGGGGCATTCGTAGTAAAAAAACTGAGGCCTTAGAACTCTTGTCTCAAGGTAGGTGGCGGCATTTACGTTGTAGATGTCTATGGGCTCCGTTAACCACTTAACATTAGGTGGGCCGTGAGCTCGTTCATTCACCTAAGTAATAAATAATGTATTTGGGACCCATTTTTAGTATTTAAGTATTAGATCACTAACTATATGTGACCTGATATTTTAAATTTTGCAAATTTACTTGCATTATATTTACCTAGTTTCAGTAGCATAGGTAGATAGTTCTGTTTTTGTTTCAATCTGACAACGATTGAAACCCAATAATAAATTACCATTTCTATTATCAAATCAGGGTACCTAACTAGAATTGTCTCAATTTAAGAGTACAAAATATTTACGATTTCAATGCCTTTGCTAGACGCCGCGACGTAGTGTCATAAATTGCAAATATGAAAATTAAATATTTAAATAAATACATACATAAAATAAAAGAATAAGAAAGACTAGTGACAGGTAATTATTTTTATTTACAAATTAACAGTAACAACATTGGTGATTCTCACATTTTGTACATAAATAAATTTACTAAAACTACACGCCCAATAAAATTACGGATGTGGCTTCTATGATCTTGAAATTAAGGTTTAAATTTTCAATTCATTACTTTAGCCTCTTAAACAAGTCCTTGGTGACGCATTTGTCAAGAACATGGACATAGTCAATGAGTTCTTCTTCACAGGTTTCTGCAGTTTTAGATCTGGAGTTTACACGATCATTGCACTCTTGATATTTAGCCCACATGTTTTGGGCATCAGGCTTTTGGGAACACTCTTCCTAAAATACAAAAATATTATAATTAATGAAAATTCCAAACTCTCACTTAATTCTTCTAACAACTCAAAGTAATTATACATTTTAAAAGAATATTAGTATTAACTACCTAACTAGATGGTGTCAAATATCTATTATAAATTAGAAGTCTGTATTTTACATTGCTTTACTAATAAACAGCTACTTGCAACTTCTGAGCAATGTCTCACTTCTCAAGAGAAATAATATGTAAGTACAATACGGTAGTAGTAAGTATAGTGAATGGAAAATTAAATGCATACATACATATGCCATACAGCTGTGCCAAATCTATTGCTTTTGGACATGAATCTATCTGAACCACTATACCAAGGTGTAAAAACCCGGGTGCAAATCTGCACAAGTGGTTGATTAAATTTTACATTTTTTTTTCTTTTCAATACAACCAAAACCTCATTTATAAACACAATGACTGGCATATAGGTCACCGGTGCCCTACATGATGGACTGAAGTAATTATATTGACTTTTCTCTTCGATCTTCTTAGCAAAGTGCCAGAATATCTAGTACTCTAGAAAAGATGAATCCGAACATGCTGAAAATTAATCTGATTCTAAAAGACCTAAGAGATCTAAAAGCCTAAAACACACATTAACAAACAAAAGAAGGCAGAGTTGGGTAATCCAGGCTTATAGTAACAAAAATCTACATAATTACTTCAGTATAAAATAGGGCACCCACCAGTGACCTACACAATGTCAATTCTGTTAAAATTAAATAATAATTGTAATTCAACATTATTTACTAACTTATTTTTTTTCATCCATTCACAATATGAAATTAAAAATAAATGAATTAAAGAATAAGTGTTAGAGTTCTTGTTACAAACTCTTCTCTTGTAAAACTTCTGCTGTTCCTTTCCCACTATTTCTTTTGCACAACAAAAATGGATCCTAGAAGTTCCATAGTAAAATATTATTATATAAATGTTAATTACAAATTAGCCAAATTTCTTTTTTAGATTCTCCCCTTCTCCATATTATGACATAAAGGTTACATGTGAATTTTTTCTACTGGCTATAAAGAGTTTGTGTCTGTATAAACTCAACTTGAATTTGAAAGTCGTAAGTTTTTTAAATATTAGATTGTAACGGCACCAATAGGGAAATTTTACATAGGTAGCTTTGAAGTTGTATAAACCAGAAGTGAATATTTTAAGTGTGTTTTCACTATTGTAATGATGTAAATAATTAAATAATATATTTTTATGACCAATAATTTTCTACGGCAGTAAAAAATTTAATAAAATTAACAAGTTTAATCAATAATTGAAATGAAACATGAGGAACTATGAATTTAATTTTTTTTTAACATTTCATTCTCATTCATATTATATTAGGTTTCTATCTGGTCCTAATTGAAGATTTAAATTTTAAGACTTCTAGAAATGAAGCAACTGTTAATAAACTTTATTGAAATGTCAATTTCAAAATGCTTTCTCTCAACTAGAGTTTAATGGTCAATTGAGTCCGAAGGAATGTAGTTTTTTTTTTATATTGAACATTCTATCTTTCCACTACCTTCAAGTCATTAAGCAAATTTACAAGATCTTTCTTTAGCGACAGTTCTCTCACCTTGTTAGGATTGAACAAAATAATTGTAATTTTTTGTGATGTGGTTTTGTGGTAATGTTGTTAAGCAGAATGTTGTGTGCTTATTTGTTCAATTTTCTAATGATAGATTCACCATTAACGAGGTAAATAAATACAAATGTGTAATTCATTTTTATTTTGATTACTTATATAATCTTTTTATTTGCCTAACTTATTTTTCGTCTATTTCCCTTACAGACATAGGTCTTTTGACAGAACTAGATGTAACCTCAAAACAAACATTTTCTGCGATAGATTCAGTATTTTATAAGGGCCTTGTAAGTATAAGAATTTGTTCTCCTACCCTAAGAGACTGCTGCGGATCCACCAACTCCTCCTCCTCTGCTTCCTCTGCCTTAACCACGGGAACGAATTTGTCAGACATTTTGTCTAAAAAGAAACACTATATTATGCTCTCTTATATTATTTTTCAGTAAGCGATACTTGATTTATACAGTTTGTTCTTTTTTTTATATATTTTTTGAGTAAAATAAGATTATTACCCTTTACGATGACGCAACAGCCGCGATTTTTATAAAAGGTCTTGATCAAATATTAAGTGTATAATCTGTGGTCTTGATCATAGATTATACTCTTGATTCTTGTCTTTTAAGCCATAGTTTTTACATTAGTAGTTCTATTTATCCAACAAGAAAGACGAAAGGATCATACCATACAAACTTATTATTTATATGTTCTAATAATTGAAAAATAGACGAGAAAAATGTTATCCATTTAATGCTATGACTAATTGACTATATGGTGACTATATAGTAAAATTGTGGGTATTTACTGAGGCTTTAATATACTTTTTGAAACAACCAAAACAAGTGATGAAACGATACAAACAATTGTCCCCTTTGATTCATGCTAAATTGTTAATAGGTATTGTTAAAATGATTAGTTGCTGCTCTGTGAGAGTTGCGTACAATGTGTCTTTTCAATTTGAGTATAATTTTCTTGACTATTGAAATAAGAGAAAACCTTTACTGAATATAAGGTTTTAATAAGCTAAAATTAACAGTAAAATTTGCTTTGATTAGATTAGATACATTGACAAATAACGAATACAACAGATTGACAATGACGTCAACTTATGGCTGATAATTTCAACTAAGAAGTTTACATCATTCTCCCGCACTATTTTAAAATATAATCTTTCAAAAATCCTGGCGTTTTATGGACGCGACCAGATCTACGAAGTGTTGGCTCCGGCGGTGGTGATGATGGTAATTCTGTCTCTAGCTCTCTGCTATTATCAAGTACCACAGGTCCCGTTTCATTAGATGAAGGAATCTCCAAGTTTTGGTCTTCTGTTTCCGGAAGTGGTTCTGCGACGTTATGATAATCAATAGTGTGTTCATTATCTATTCGCAGATCTACCCTTTCTGAACCCAATGGTGCTAGATAAAAACCTTCCCTATTCTATTGAAGAAGTCAGAACAATGACAAAATCTTGTCGAACCTGCTCTGAAATAAAACCTAGATTCTTCCGAAATACCTTTGATGACCAGAGGAAACAACGACCAGAAGAAAGTATTGACACATATTTACAAGCTTTGAAACTACTTTCCAAAGATTGTGATTTTGTGGCTGTTGATGCAGAAACAAACAAAAACGATAGTGTACGCGATGCTTTCATATCCGGTATATCATCGCATAAAATCAGACAAAGGCTTTTAGAAAACTTAACTCTAACACTTGATCAAGCTTACAACCAAGCACTCTCTCTAGAAACTGCAGAGATCAACTCTCAAAACTTCAATACTGTCTCTTTAAATTCTGTTGCTCCAAAAGAACCAAGATTAGTCTCTTCGAAATCACAAACTCTGCACAACGAGACTTGCTCTTCTGTTAATAATCCTCGACGGCAAAAATGTTTCTTTTGTGGGGGTCAAATACATCCTCGTAAGAACTGCCCTGCCTTTAAAAAGACTTGTCAACTCTGTAACAAGAAGGGGCACTTTGCCACTGTTTGTAGAAGCTCTTCTAAATCTACAAATTCTGTGGTAGTAGGTACTGAAGATCTTTCCGCTTGTATCACAGCAGCGTCACCTTCTTCATTACGTAAAGCTACTGTACCCGCTTATATTCGAGGAATAAGAGCAGAAGCACTTCTCGACACCGGCAGCTCCATCAGTTTTATAAATGACAACTTTGAAAGACTATGCGGGTTAAAAAGAAAATCCTGCAATCAGACTATTTCTATGGCCTCTCTTAATTATACTTCACAAGTAGAAGGTCAAACTTGGCAAACCCTGAAAATCGGAAATCATAGATATGATAATGTGAATCTTCTTATCGTGAAAAATCTTTGTGCTGATATAATTATCGGCCATGACGTCCTCGAAGAACATTCATCGCTAGAGTTCTCTTTCGGTGGGCCAAAACATCCACTTCAAGTATGTAACGTAGCTGAAGCATCAGTACCAGCTGTACCGCTTTTTGCGAATGTATCTCACAACTGCAAACCTATTGCTATAAAGTCTCGAAGGCACAACAAAGAGGATAGTGAATTTATTATAGAAGAAATCAGAAACCTTATAGCAGAGGGCGTGATTGAAGAAAGTAAATCACCGTGGAGGGCCCAAGTACTAATAACAAAAATCGAAACTCATAAAAAACGCCTTGTAATTGATTACTCTCAGACAATTAATCGTTACACAGAACTCGACGCGTACCCTTTACCAAACATTGAGGACTTAGTTTCGAAAGTTTTACGCCAATGTATCCAAGCTCTCATACTAGAGCTATCCGGCGGGTCGATATCAAACCTTTCAGGGCGGAGATATCTATCCATTTTTGTATACTCAGTGTTAAACCGTATTTCTTTGCGGCATTCATTAAACTAAGTTATGATCGTGTTCTTCAAGAGTACAGCCAGAAATAGTTATATCATCAAGATACGCATATGTGTTTTGAAGCTTCTCTTTTCTTATAATCCAATCGATTGTTCGCTGGAAGCTTGAAACACCATTTGTGACTCCAAAAAGAATACGCCTGAACTGGTACAAATTTCCCAGTGCTTCAAAAGCGGTAAATTTCCTTTCTTCGGGTAGTATAGGTACTTGATGGTACGCGTTTTTCAGGTCTATTAGGCTGAAAAATGTATTCTTTGTCACTTTCTTAACTTGATTTAAATAAAAAAAAAAATTTTTTAAAAGGATTTTGCGAAGTTTTTTTTATTTATTTTACTATAAACTTTATTTTAAGCTTATGCTTTTTGTTTTCATGTATCATGTGTAAAAAAATTACGACTATATAATTACGACATAGATTTAATTTTTGGGAGGCTTATGCTTCGCTAAAGTGGCTTTTGAAGGTTTAGGCCGTTTTCCAATTACAGCAGAAGAGCGCATTATGCGGCATAATGCTCAACTAAGCTTCAGCATAATTCGGCATTGTGCGTCACTGAGTCGCATTATGCTCTGTAATTAACCATTATTTAATGGTAGTTTTCCAATTAGCATTATGCCGTATAATGCGCTCTTGTGCTGTAATTGGAAAACGGCCTTATGTGTGCGAGATTTGATGTCCACGGGCTCCAGTAACCACAGGTGGGTCGTAAGCTCTTCCTCCCCTCTACACAACCAAAATAAAAAAGACAGGAAATCTACAAACAACGATCATGTTGCAAATCTGTTCCGTGACTCGTAACAAGCATTATTTGTATTTCTGAGGGAGGTCACATCCTTCCCTTGTTTGAATCGCTGTCTATATTTGTTTTTCTCAATCACGAGGTTTTTTCAATTAAAAGTTTTGTGACAGCAGCGCCATCTAAGCTTATGATGTATCTAATTGCACGATGAAGATTTTATGCCCACTAGCAGATGGACCATAACTTGCATGCTATTTTGATGGTTCTTAATTAAAATTCTTTCCGCAGTCTTATTACATTAGTGAATTCAGGTGTGAAGTGTGAGACAGCTATTAAAATACCTTTAAGACTTTAAGCTGGTTCAAGATAGGAATGCCATTCATTTTGTGATATCTATTGACTCCTGTAATCATTTTACAATAGGTGGACCGTGAGCTCTTCCACCTGTAATAAAAAAAGCCACATGCAATCTCCGTTTGAAAGCTTATGCCCATACTTCGAAAATTATGATTTGTTTATGGAATTTAAACTTTTTCGATCTGGCAGCTTCTGAGGCATTGACATTGTCAAAATGACCAACATGAAAATGTGAATATCAACCCATGAAGTATTTGATTTTTGTAATCAAATCTTTAACAAATAATATTTCAGAAACATCATACTTCATAGCAAACAATTTATTGTAGTCAACTGAGTGTTTCGATAGTCGAGTTATTGTAAAACTATTAAAAATGGTTTTCGTATTTCCTGAAGCGAAATTAATGAAATATCATCTATAAACATTATCAAATCCAGCAAAGTAAGTAAATTTTACAATAAATTCATAGTCCGTATTTGATGTAATCGAGCATAAATTCTAGGAAAATATAAATAATAATTTATTTCCAGTCTTGTCTACTCACTCATTTGGGGAATTTAATACATCGAAACAGTATAATAACAATGATCTGTAACACAATTTTGAAATGATTAACATTAATTTCAATATCTTATTACTATGTCATTTGTTTTGTTTTAATTGATATTTGTTCTTAAGAAACACTAAAAGATAAATAAATTTAGCTTATGAGTTTCTCATATGGTTTCATGGAAGTATATACTGTTAGAAATACTAAAAATAAAATAAAATGTTACTTTGAAATAAAATGTTGAGGTTATGTACTGCAAAATAAATTACTGTTTAATCTTCCAGAATGAATGGAGGAATGGAGCATAGAACACCTGGTCACAATGTAGTGCTTCACAAAGCACCTAAAAACTACAAATTACTTATGGATCCATTTCTTATAAAAGGAGCAACAAAATTGTATCGTTATGATGGTTTTGTTCCTGGTGACCCTACATATCCACCAGTTCAAAGTAGAGATCCAAGGTCTCAGCTATCCAGAATATGGAACAGATTGGAACCAGCTGATTTACCTGTACCTAGGCAAGTACAACAACAAAGTTAGACAACATTGAATCATAGACATATTACATTTAAATATAAGTATGTATTCCATTTTATCTCAAAACTTTCATTATGTACATTCTAAAAAACGAGTATTTTATTGTAAATATCTAAAGAAATTCACTAATAGTGTCCCAAATACTAAATGTGAACTAGAGATCACATAACCTTTACTATTATTATCTACTTATTTTAAAGTACCAATAATAATGTTATATTGCAAAATTTTCGTTAAAAAACCCTTGAATGAAAATTTCACTCTTAATTTACATAAAAACTTTAAAAAAAACAAGAATTTCCTTTAATTTACGTTTTCTATTTGAGTTTTAATGTCTTTGTTTTTATAATAGCTTTTTGCTGTAGTACCAACCTACAAAAATTTGACGCATCATAATGGCGGGAATTATAAAACGAACATATGCTTTCAGGTTCAAGATTGATAAAAACTATGTCGGAACGCCTCCTCAAATTGAAATTACAATAGGAAATTTGAATGATAATATCGATAAAGCTTTTTTAGCTGATATGATGAATAAAGTTGGCCCATTTGAGGAATTAACTATATTTTATCATCCAGTAACAAATCGTCACTTAGGATTTGCTAGAATAGTTTTTCAAGAAGTAAAGTACTCCAGGATGTGTGTGGAAAAATATAATGGGAAATCTGTTATGGGCCAGGTATAATAAAATTTTATGTTATAAATCAGTAATACTGTAATTTCAGTTTAAATTATATCACAAATACAGTTTTATACCTTTATTGCCATATTGCTTCTATGCAAATATTTACTATTCTGAAAATGTAGATTTACTGTACAATCTCTAAATGATAGTTTAGATTAGTTATTAAAAAAATATTAGAAGATAGTAACTTGATAATAATGTTAGGGATTTAAAGAAATTTTGTAACTTTCCATTAATTTATTTAGATTTAGATTTTAGAATTTATATTTATGAATTACTATATCTTAACCAAAAAAAATATACAGTTATAAAAATTTGAAAATTGGGGTGTCAGTTACTAAATTTCCAAGAAACAAAAATTAAAGTTTATCTTCTGATAAAATGTGAAATTTCATATGGGAAAAAAAAGAAAGTCATATTCAAATATGGTACTAGACAGGATTATATTTTATTAGATGTAAGATCTGTAAATGGAATCAGGGGTGAATTGGATTTAATCCTGTTAGTTAGTTCTGAGTGTTTGAAGTTACAAATTAAGAAGAGCACTGTTACTTTCATAAACAGTAAATATTTTTACGGCATATGTTAATTCAGTCCAAAGGGACAGATTTTCTTTCTGTTCATTGTCAGTAATTGTTGTGATCAACTTTTATTTTCATCTAATAATAAAATAAAAAATCAGTTAATATTCTGATATCACATGATTCTGTGCTGTCGTTTAGTAATAATAGCCTTTTTTATATGTTCTTATAGGTACTAGAAGTCTTCCATGATGCATTTGGTAAAAAATGTCAAGAGCTCTTTGAAAATAAGACAATGGAAAAGAAACCACAGCTGTCAACTATAATTCCTAAGCCACCGATACTAGAAGAAGTGAGAATTCAAAAACCATTGGATCCCATGCTCACAAAGCGATTAGAAGATACAAAAATTAACGAAAAGGTAAAACACATTATGATCAGGAGTCTAATGATGAATTTTCTGCATCTCAATTTTGTGTATTTTGAACAAAATAAGTAATTTACAGTAAAATCAATCCAGTAAAATATGAAAGTGCTTTGAGACTTATCTCAGATTTGAACTATATTTTGATCATATAAAACTATTAATGTATAATTTGCCAAATAATGTTTTAATTACATTACATGTAAATTAAGTACATATTTTCCGAATTTTCCTAAGGATTTACCATATCCCCGCTACAAAGATGTGGAACAGAGTGATAGTAATACTCGGTGGTCTGATGATGAACGTGAGTATAGACATCGGCATCGTAGTAGGAGCGACAGAGACCGAGATAAAGATAGAGATAGAGAAAGAGACAAGGACAGAGACAGGTGAGTAGTAAAAATTTGCAACAAGGAACTGTTTTGTTGTTAACCAAAATATAAATTATCTTTCTATCTAATTATAAATTATCCCGTTAAATTATTATGAAAATGAACATGAAATCGATATCGAAAATTTCGTGGTCTTAAACGAGAAGATGACTGATGTACTCTTGGGCAGTGTTGAAAATCCTCCAGGCAGAGACCTATTTTTTACCCATTATGTACTTAGCACATATTCATGAACATTTCATATTGAAGAAAAAATATTGTTTAATAAAAATAATAAACCTGCAAAAAGTTATAAATTTGTATATAATATACGTTGGTGATTACTGATTAGACAGAAACCTGTTAAATACTTCAATTGTATGTATCAAATAAAGTGACATGATGCTTGTTTATACAAAATTTCTAACAAACAAGCATAATATATGCAAACTTCAGTATTTATAACTTAATATATATAATATATTATTTGATAATAATATATATTTTACAAGCAAACGATGCCGAAGGAAATGCAGGAGAAAGTATGTATTACTTCTATCTTGTTTATAATTTATTTAAAGTGGATCTAGAAAGATACTGCTTGAAGAGAGGTGGCATTAACACTGTACTACCGACGGGCCATAAAATGTTGTAAATGAGAATGACTTGTACTTTATGCAGTATTATTTTATAGTTTGATTTCTATGTTCTGAGTGTGACAGACACTTTAATTATGTAGTCTAATAATATAAACTTCTTAGGTATAGAGAAAGAGAAAGAGAAAGAGAGAGGTACGCGCGCAGTACGACGGATAGTACTGAGCCCGCTTACACAGCGCCGAGTCACGCCCCCGACGTGTCCTATACCCCGGCTCCTGCTGTACCATATGATCCTTACTACCAACAGGGGTGAGTAATATTTTTTTTATAGTTTAGATGCATGAACGGACTCACATGGTGTTAAGTGGCAATGGACTGGCCCATGGACATCTACAACGTAAATGCCGCCACCCACCACGAGAAACGAGTTGCAAGGTTTCAGCTTTAACAGTACAATAACTGCCCCCACTCTTCAAACCGAAACGCATTACTTCTTCACGGCAGAAATAGGCAGGGTGTTGATAACTACCCGTGCGGACTCACAAGACGTCCAGTAATTACCCAAATTGTAATTTTGCGGTTTGATTTTTATTACACGACTAGCGACCCGCCCTCGCTTCGCTTCGGAAACATTAAAACACACATGAAACCAAAAAAATAAAATAAATAAAAATTAAAAAAAAGTAGCCTATGTTCATCAGGGACAATGTCGGCTTCTAATGGAAAAAGAATTTTTCAAATCGGTCCAGTAGTTTCGGAGCCTATTCGAAACAAACAAACAAACAAATCTTTCCTCTTTATAATATTAGTATAGATTAGTATAGATGTTATTCCTTCACCGAGGAAGTCAATCGTGAACATTCGTTAAACCTTTAGGCCGCGACGGCTTCTCTTTGATTAGTTGATTATTAAACATAATTGAGAATCGAAGCTAGTAATTGTCCTATGTTTAAATTTGTTCCACAACAATCGCAACCGACTGGACAAAAACATCTGCTTTTATGAAGATCTGTCTTTTATGGTGGGAGACACTTGTGTTCACATTTGGATTTTGGACGAAAGGAAGATCTTCCACCGTTGTTCGGAACTTGTATATATGCAAGCTTATCTTGAATTTGTCGTGGGCGATATTTAGGTATCTGTCAAAAATCTTGTGTTGTACGATGGCTACCGCCACACACTCATGGAATACAACATCGACGCTTGAAAGGCAAACGTGACTAAACGACAATAACTGCTTAAACATAAATGATAGGCAATAACCGTATTCGATGCGCAAAAAAAATAATTTCTAGGTCTATTAAAATCATTTCAATCCTACAGCTAGATTCGTTAAAATAGATTTTTTTTAAGGTATTGCAACATTAAATTAGTCTACTGTAAAGTTCACGCATTGTCGCTTAGTCACGTTTGCCTTTCAAGCGTCGATATAAATGTGGTTTCCTGGCAGGTACGGGTACGGGTACACCGCGAGCAGCACGCCCGGCGCCGTGTGGTGGGGAGACTGGAGACACCCGCAGCACGGACACCACTCACATGTTAGTACTCTCCTACATCTGCTACACGTCTCTTGTACAAACGTCTCATCGTCATCTGTGATCTACGTCAAAGTCGATCGTCATAAAAATTATAAGAGAACCGAAGAGCCTATAATTTGTTTCTGTATAATTAATTTAAATAAATAACTTCTTGGGTTGATTTCATTAACTTTTAATAGGTTTATAATGGATAATAATTTACTTATGAAGTTGCCGTTTTACCAATACCGGCCGTTTGATTTATAATTTATGTATGGCTACCAATAAATTTAATTAATTTTATTTTTAAAATATGGAATTATTTATATTTTCATATTCAGTCGATTTGGTTTTCACTACATTTGTATCTTTTTCATCAATTCGTGCTGGTTAGTCGTTTTCGGTCGTGATAAAAATACGATTTCTGTCACGGTAGCTCATTCCTTAATTCCTTGAGATTGGCACTGTTCTGTTTGATTCCTACTAAAGATAGTGCTGTTTCACCTCTAACCTTGGAACGTTACAGTTACCATTGGCTTTTAAGAGATGATTTCGTATAATATTCTGCAATTCTGAAAAAAATAAACAGAAACAGGGTATTATTAGTGTACTAGCGACCCGCCCTCGCTTCGCTTTGGAAACTGTAATTTGTTATTGATTTCTACACTATTTAATGGATGTTATTATACATATAAACCTTCCTCTTCAATCATTCTATCTATTAGAAAAAACGGCATCAAAATCCGTTGCGTAGTTCTAAAGATTTAAGCATACCTAGGGATATAGGGACAGAGAAAGCGACTTTGTTTTATACTATGTAGTGATAACATGTTATTAACCAATTAGAAGAATAACACGTTTTGCATATCTAATTAAAATAAGCGTCAATATGTTTTGATTATCCCTTCATCATATTATTTTTGTGTTCATCTCACAAAATGTAACTAAAATGAATACACATCATTGTTTTCCAACATTTCCTGACAGTGATCAATTAAAAAAAAATTAAAAATATCTTCTCGAATACAATGTTTAAATATCGAATATAAAAAAAAATGGTAATAAAGTTGGAGGGAGCCACGAGTGGCGCTAGTTGGACCGCCGCGCCCGCCCCCGCCCCGGCTCCCGCCCCCGCGCCGCACCCGCCCCCCGCCGCCGTCACCGCGCCCCCGGAACGCTCGCCCGAGCCGACCCCGGGACTCGACAATCATAAGGTCACATCTTCACTCATACAATGAACTATTATAAACCATAGGGACATATATTCTATTTTTGTATGCACATTGAGACATTACGAAATTTCACAACCTCAAAAAACCGTTCTGCTTACAGTAAACACAGTCGGTAGTCTGGCGCTCCGTTTACAACGGGATTTTTTAACGGAAACTTGGCGCCAGATTCTACCGAATCTGTGGATCAATGATTTTTTTGTTAGGTGTCAGGTGTAATCCATACTACATTGTCACTAATATTAACATCAAACCCATTATTTTTGTTATTTTAACATGCATGCGTGTCTTATGTCAAACGAATAACTTTATTCATTCTATGTAGGCATTGTACACAAAAACACTACATAAATTCGTTTATTAAGCAAATATTTAAATTATGTTTTACTGCAGGAAACGCCGTCGGTTGAGAATAAAGTGGTTGATGTAGTGGAACCTCATCCTCCCGAAGACGAGGCAGACGGCAAAGAACCTGAGACGAAGCCTCCCCCTCCTGCTGAAGAATCTAAAAATGTTGATCTTGATACTAGGTAAATTATATTATGATAATATTTCTAAACAAATTCACAATAGTTTTCTATATTGTGTTTTATTTAACTTCAGCTTGAGCTAACTCAGTGTTACGACCCCGTCTCACTTTACTTGTGGACTTTGGATTGATAAATCAGCATAGCAATTAATGGGGGGCTTATGTTAGTGAATGAATAAAGCATATCAGACTAGATGTTATGTGGCTACTGGAACCCATAGACGTCACAATCTTAGTGCCACCATCGACCTTGAGACATTAGGTCTAAGACTCATATTTATAACAGATGTGATATAAAATTTTGGCATTCAAAATTGATCACGTACCTATCATATTTTTATTATTTTTCTGAGAACTATTTACGTAGCGTGAAAAGCGTTCCCGGGTGCCAATGCTTGCAGCTGGCCAGCGAATCCATTAAAATCGTTTATATCAATCATTTACAATACACTCACAGACACTCTTAATAGCCTTGGTATATGAAAAAAAAAACAGTGTTTTTATTTTAACAGAATAGCGATGTTGCTCAAAGGCGCTACCGGCGGTGGGGGGCTCGCCCCTCCTTTCTTGTCTCTAGGAATGTCTTCGGAAGAAGAGGACGATGATAGATTGCCTTCGAAAATACCAGACCTTGATGCACACAACCCTCCCACTGACGATGAAGGTATTTTAAATAAAAGTACATTGATAAAAGTTTTTTAAAAGTGGTAGTTGCGTTGACTTCGGTTTGTGTGACAGAACTATATACATTAATCTTACAAAAACGTACTAAATCTATATATTAATACGTGAAGGAAAAACTTTGTATCCCTTTTTACGAAAATTGCGCGGACGGAGGAGTATGAAATTTCCCACACTTATAGAAAATATAAAGAAGAAATGCAGAATGTTATTTTTTTTAATTATGCCTAAAAAATACATTAAATTAATAAAAAAAACATTACACACACTACCATGTATTTGACGCACACACGCATGCATACTATTTGTTTATTGTCAAACTTTTCTTTGCAGTCTGTCAGTTATAGTCTGTCAAATTGAGAATAGATTAAATATTGTTTTCTCTTTATTAATATTTGTCTTAAAGTGTAGTTTTGACGAAATCTGTGATTAAAGAAGTATTTAATAGTCTTTGACAATAGAATCCTAATAGTGTACAAACTTATAATTTCCATTAGTTATAGTCGAATTTCGACTACCAGGGTGACCATTAGTACAGTTCTATTGCTGTCGTATTGCTCATACTGTATATGTGCTTCAGTAATAAACGAACACTAGGTGAGCCCGTATCCTGATCTACAAATAACAAGGTACATAAGATCGAAGTGGATAGCGAGTTTTTTTTTTTTTTTGCTTAGACAAGTGGAGGAGTTAACAGTCCACCTGTTGCTAAGTGTTCGCTGGAGCCCACAGACATCAACAACCTTCAAACCGAAACACATTACTGCTTTAAGTTAGGAATGGACAGGGTGGTGGTGCCTACCCGTGATCCCAAAACGCTATACCATCAGTAGCAGTACAGTCTAACTGCAGATTTTAGTTTTATTATCTTCTGAATGTGACAAACTACATCTATAAAATAGATAAAAATTATGGATAAAAATTACAGAATGAAGAAATACCGGAAATATTCATTGTCTAAAATTTGAGAATGATAATTGAGTTTTTTTTTCAGGTTCAGCCAGTGAAGACAGAGAGAGCATAGTATCTGTTTCGCAAACAAGCGAAGTCGACCCCGAGCCCTTGTCCACAACACCCTCGCCGTACTTATCCAGAGAATTATATTTGGAGTGTCTCAAGATAACCGTGGCTAAGGTAGGTGCCGGTTTCTAGTAATACCTTTTTTTTGATTGCTTAGATGGGTGGATGAGCTCGTAGCCCACCTGGTGTTAAGTGGTTACTGGAGCCCATAGACATCTACAACGTAAATGCGCCACCCATCTTGAAATATAAGTTCTAAGGTCTCAGTATAGTTACAACGGCTGCCCCACCCTTCAAAACGAAACGCATTACTGCTTCACGGCAGAAATAGGCAGGGTGGTGGTACCTACCCGTGCGGACTCACAAGAGGTCCTACCACCAGTAGGTATATAGTATACCTAAACAATCACACTTGTATTTTTTTTTTCTTGTAGATAGTCAAATCTATATTTAGAAATTATCTACAGATTTAAGTAAATTTGAATTTCGACACGTTCAATATGCGTTACGTTATGCTTGTTACGTGCAGAAAGCGAGACAGCAACAACGCAAGCTACTTCCGGCGATAGACAAGATCGGGTCCGACATATCGTCGTCCGAAGACGAGCTGTTGACGGGCGAGGAGCCGAGGCGCTCTCCGGCCGCGCCGCCCAGTCAAGATCGCGACCAAGACAACTTAGATGACGATCAGGTAACGTGCTTCGCGAATCCACTTGAATTACCTTCGACCAGGCGATTGCGAATATTTAAATTAATATAGAGAACTCGAACGAGTTGGGGGAGTTGTGAGAATAAGTCAGTTGTTTCAAATTCAATTAGGTAACATTTTCCTGATCATTGATTATATCGTTTTATAATTTCCGATATTTCAAATACTAACTACATTTTTCTCCTACCTACGCCGAAAGTTCGGTTTTCCTCCCGCTGTACAGGGAAGAAAGTGTAACTTTTTCTCCCTGGGTACTGACAAGTGCGCATGCGCGTTAGTGTCTACGTCTGCTCTCACGCACCTAAAATTCTCCGCCATTGTTGTGCTCGGGTAATTTGCAATATTGTCTTTAGTGTAAAAGTGAAATAAACAAAAGGCAATAAAATTTAATAGTGAAGTATTAAACAAAGATGAGTTCATCAGACATTTCTTATTCAATTAGTAGTAGTTTATTTAAAATTAAAAAACAGTTTAATTGTTCTTTTATGAGTATTTCTCCGAATGTTGGCAACTTTACACACAGGAAGAAATGTCCTACTTTTCTCCCGTGGTGCACAATTTAGAATTAAAGACATTTTGAAATTTCTCATTTACGTTGTGCGTTGGTGTTTCTTGTTATGTTTTTAAAAGTTTAAACGAATTTAAATTTATTCAGATTTTGTATCGTTTTACCTAGATGTCTCTGTCATCGTTATCTTCAACGGAGGCTAAAATTGAAGAGCAAGTGCCCGCAGAGGCGTACTACTACCCGCCACATCCGCCACATCCGCACTACTACCAGCCGCCGATGTGGCCTCATACAGGTATAATAATAAAATAAGTTAATTTTACTATAAGTGTCTGTAGTTTTTTTTTAGTTGTGTTTTCGATCTATAGACAATTCTTTTTTTAAAGAAATGTTTATAAAATCCTAAAAATGGTCGCATAAGCAAACCGCTCATCATAATATATTATAAAAAAGTGCAATTTGAGAAGAACATTTAAAAAATGGACATTATGCATCGAATAAGAATCCATTATATTAACTGTCGTGCATGTGCGCAGCGTACCCGCCCCCTCCGTACCGGGCGGGCGCGGCGGGCGAGGTGCCGTACGGTGCGGCGCCGGGCTTCCCGCCGCCCGTGCTGCCGACACACTACGCCACCTACAGCGGCCCGCAGACACATACGCAGGTTAATAACCGCATTTTTTTGTTATTGCTCTTGTATGCAGACGAGCATACGGCCCACCTGATAGGGAGTGGTTACCGTCGCCCATGGACTTCAGCAATGCCAGGGGTACAGCCAAGCCACTGCCTACCAAGCATTTGTTCTATACAGGCTGGAAGGAAACTACTATCAGAGCTAAAATGGCAATAAATATTGATTATTTAATAGAAAGAAAAAAGACATTTAGCTTAACTTAAGCTTAAACTAATCGGTTTGCTTTTTAGTAAAAATTATGCATTTCGTGAACTCGGGGTTGTCCACGTCTAGATTTGGAAGTCGACAACACTCGTTGGCATTTGGCTAACGCCTTGTACGCTACTGCAAAACTTTGAAAAATCGCACGTGGTTTGCCCACCAAACTTTAGTCGACAAAATTCTAATAAAGTTTCACTAATCGTATCTCTATACGATTTTGTACTTGTATGTATTAACTTTACAACTAATACGACTTACATAAAATGTATTGTTGTGTTTCCAATTATAACTTCATTGAACGATGCCGTATTTCCTAGATCGTAGATTTATTTCAAAATAAAACAACTATTTTTCAGGAATTAGATAATCCCCACTTTTCAACGATAAACAGCGTAATAGAACGAGTCACGGCTGAGTTAAAACAAATACTGAAGAAAGACTTCAACAAGAAAATGATAGAGAACACCGCCTTCAAAAACTTCGAGGTTTGGTGGGACGAACAGAGCAGGAAAATGAGACAGGTCAAGCCTAAAGAGGATAACCAACCTTTACAGGTAGGACGCAACGTTTTGTTTTTTGTAGATTTCGCATTAAATTTCTCAACACAGTACTGTATATCTATTTATATATTCTTGTTTGTATTTACTTTTAAGAATGCAAAATGTTGTTTGCTGTAAGAATGAATTAGTCTACTGGTATTCTCATACCACATTCCAAATATTTTTGCCTAATTTCAGGATATTTCCAATAAAAAAGAGGAAGCTGTGGATTCTATAAAGTCGATAATGGAGTCTCGAGAGCTGGGTCTAGATCTGGGTGGTTACGGTATTGGTATAGGTCTGGGCTTGCGCGCTGCTATACCTAAAATGCCAAGCTTTAGAAAGAAAAGGAAGATTCCCTCGCCCGTTCTTATGGATGAGGACTCGTCGAAGAGGCTCAGTGATCAGGTATATAGAGTACAAATTCTTTATAATATTGAACAATCCCCTCTTTTCAGGTATTCTTTTAAGTCCACACTGGTATGTACCACCATCCTGTTTGTTTTTTTTAATGCCGAGTGTCTCTGAGTATAGGTCGACCTTAGTAGAATAAGCCACATATGACCGGATTACTTTGTTGCAAAATAAAATAAGACTACTGATAGGCATGTATAAGTAGCACTAGGTGGCTGGTATTGCAACCAGTATATGCACATTAATTCGACCGGGCTTATTAAAGTGCAAAATTCTTTCAGTCACTCATGTAAGAGAATCATTAAGAATATTGAATATGTTTATTACAGGAAGAGATGGTGCAGCATTCGGACGAGGAAAAAGAAGTTCCAACCAGCCCTAGGAACAGAAGTACAGGATCATATTTGTCTAGGAGTAGGAGACGACAGTCCAGCAGTTCATCTAGGTTGTATAAATATCTCATTTATAGACTCTTTTTTTTTGTACAATTGATTTATATCTTTTTTATTATTAAGTTACCAGCTTACTTTGTAGAATTTAAAACACGAATCAAAAATATATCAAATTCTTGAATTTTATTAAATTTAGACTACATGCATATTTCTATGTTTACAAAATTTTCACCAATTTATGACATTAATAAATTTCTAAAAATAACTTTATACCACAGGTCATCATCATCATCATCAAGTAGGTCGGATGAGTCGGAGGAATCAGAGTCGGAACACAAGGGTCCCGCGCCCCGGATATATTCTGATACTGATGACGATTCAGAACTAGACGAGGCTGAGGTAATCAATCATTTAATTGACAGTGTTATTCTTTTTTAAAGGAAATTCAAACATTCAATCTGTTTTTGACATAATCCTACTATTATAACAAAACGTGTTAAATGTCGGTAAACAGAACTTATATTTACACATTTTTGTAATGACCGGTGAAGGAGCTCGCAGTCCACTTATTAGAACATCGCTGGAACCCATCGCACCGTGAATGGCAGCACCACTTTGATACTTGAAAACGTAGTCTCAAATGTATTGTATAATGGCTGTGGCCACCCTTCCAAGTGGAACCCGTAACGCATCACGACAGCAAATAAACTCCCATCCCGCCACGAGTAATTACGTAAAATTACAATTATTCGGGAATACTCTTTATTAAGAGAAATTGTACGTTAATAGAAGCCTCTGTAATGTACATTTTTTTTATGGCTTAGATGGGTGGACGAGCTCACAGCCCACCTGGTGTTAAGTGGTTGCTGGAGCCCATAGACATCCACAACGTAAATGCGCCACCCACCTTGAGATACAAGTTCTAAGGTCTCAGTATAGTTACAACGGCTGCCCCACCCTTCAAACCGAAACGCATTACTGCTTCACGGCAGAAATAGGCAGGGTGGTGGTACCCACCCGCGCGGACTCACAAGAGGTCCTACCACCAGCTTACTTAAGTATTCCCTTTATTTGAACACGCCAAAGTTTAATCGCTAGATAGATACGTTGCACCGGGCGTATTATCTGTCTTTTAATGTTGTAAGCTGGAATTGAGAGGGCAGACTCTGTCTCTTTCCGGCAATGCGAGTATTGGCTGTACTTATAGCCAATGCTTACGGCGCTTGATATTTGTATTGTAAACAAAAGTATTTGTTTGTCCGCAGCTCAAGGTTGTGTCAAATAAAGAAAGGTTAAGACGTGTCTACTCGTCTTCCGACAGTGAAGAGGAGAGCAGAATGAGAGGTACTCTTTTTGTCTTACAAAGTCTTAAGTTCTAAAGGACGCAATGATTATGTTCTTAACATAGTTATCGCACACCTAAATTTCCTATACTATTTCTATTCAACAAATTTTTCGGCATTCAAGGAATCATATTATTTTAATTACAACCATAGTCGATACCAATACTTTAAGAATTATTATGAATTTTAGAAAAGACTCCAATACCGCCTGTAGAAGCGTCAGACACGGAAGAGAGGTTAGGATCGCCCATCATGTCTCCTGAAGAACCACGAGATTTGATACTAGATCGAGTGTACTCTGACTCTGAAGAAGAGAGGGAATATCAGGTCCGTTGATTGAAGATCCTTTTTACAATTAGTCGTACAGTTGCTTTAATTAGTCCATATTAAGGTGATATTGCCACAACAAGCATCTATTTGTGGTTTTATTTGTGTTGAACAGTGCTCTCAATCCTCGAGAATGAAAATTCTGAGTTTGGCAAACCAACATAGAAAAGAGAAAGATGGTTAAATTACTTATTTTCAACGTGGAGTACTCATTGGCATGTTGTATTTTGGTTTGAAACGTGCGGCATACAATTGAGATTTTGACCTCAAGATGTTTGTGCTCAAGGTAGACGTGTATTATCACCATCAGATTAGTTCCACTACGGACCCTTAATATCGTTTGCGATGATAATATCCAATTTTATAACTGTAAAATTATGGGACTATTCACGTGAAGAATCCAAATAATCTTTTCTAACAAACGTAAACAAAATTTACAGGAAAGACGAAGACGAAACACCGAGTACATGGAACAAATAGAGCGAGAATTCTTGGAAGAACAACGACAGAAAATGGAAGTCGACACCCAGCCGCAGCCTGAGAAACCTCCCGACGACAGGTGAGCTGGTTTTTAAAAATCCGTATTATTTTACGCCTATGTACAATGCAATAGACCTCATCTCTCAATATGAGAGGCGGCATTCACGTTGTGATTTTTGTGGTGATAATACATTACTTACTAAGTAGACCATGACCATGTCCGCAAAGAACAAAAAAATATATACTTTCATTTTAGATTCACCACCGTCATACTCATTATTAGAAATAGCCTGAAGCTAATAAACTTTTACGAGAACAACATTATTCAAACAAATCTTATTCAAATATTTATTTAGCTAAAGACAGATTACCTATCTAATTTGGCCGTTTTAGCGAGATGTACGGTCTGTTTTATTATTGTGTATTCAATAAATACAAACAATCGACGCTATAAATGAAGAACACTTTCGAAAAAAAATCAAATAGATTGTCATAATCACACTCTCATTTCACAGTACACACGACAGCAAACCAGATGCACCCATAAGCAGTCCAATTAAGAATCACATTAAATCTCCCGAGAAGAAGCCGGACACGGAAATCGAAGATGGCGAGATCACTTCGGAGGACGAGACGCTCAAAAGTCGCAGGAAGAAGGAACGACGCTCTAAGAAAATTGAAAAACGACAGCGAGCTATCTCCGCAAGCGACAGTAACACCGAGACCGCCAATGGAGTTAATGGTGTTAAGGATGTAAGCCAATTTAAATAATTCAAGTACTATTTAAGGTATGTGTTAACGTTTTCAAAGGCGTTGGTAGAAAATGTTGACTGTCTCACGTGAATGTCAGCAATCCCAAGACGTTCTGGACCCTCTTTAAGCTTCGTTAGAAGACGGACGTGTCACATTGAATTGGTTCGTTTGTTTGTTGATTATTGTAATGAAATAGTTTAGTTGAATTAGTTGAATGAATATAGTTTAGATTGTGAAACAGTAGAATGTTTCTAGTTTCCTTCCGGCTTCCGATTCGAGACAGCACGAGTCGTACTTCTACTCAACCCTATCAGCCGGTTCACCATACACCCACACCTTTATGTACAAATTCTCCAATATCTTATTTACTCACATGATATTTATCTACATACAATATGTATACCTTTATAAATTCACGTACACAAATCGGTATTAAATTTTTATCTTTATCCTGCATCACAAAATCACCTCATCAAGTTAACATTATTCGTAAACTTTTCAGCCACCGATTCTACTTTCAACCTCCATCGATTTACCCAATCCTGAACTTATGTTCATTCTAGTTACATTAATATTCTCTAACAATTCATTATAGAGAGTGTATTGTATGTTGCTATATATAGGTGCTCCGTACTTTGCTGTATTTTGTTCTAGGCGCATTCGTTTGAGACAACGGGATAGTATTTGGGCAAAGAGACGAAGTTGTCGATATCATCGACTCGGCAGAGTCGTTAATTTAAGTTTATGATTTGTAAATATCCTATTCGCGTCTGAATAAAGGCTTTTATTATTTATTATTATAACAATTCATTATGTGATAGTAGAGCTATTTGAGTTGAGATACATGTGATAAGGTATGTTGCAGGGCGGCAGCGCTGTGTCGGAGACGTGGTCGCCGCAGTCACAGACGTCACAAGCGTCACAGGCGTCACAACTGTCGCAGGCATCTCAAGCGTCTCAAGTGGCGCTCGACCACTCGTACTGCAGGCCGCCGCCCGACGCAGAACCGAGACTCTCCAACCATCTGCATCATGATCACGGTGACGTACCTATACTATTATGATAAATGTGTCTGAACATTAAGAAGGTCTATATTGTTACGCGCTGGGGTTCGGGATAAATAAAAATTCCACCGAATTAAAAGTTAAAACTGTATTAGCGTTTAGAACACTTAAAACACTCAACAAACACTTTAAAACTCTCAATTCGCTTCTTTCGCTTCGCTTCAAGTGATCCGTTCGCTGTTTCGCTTCCAGTAGTTTCGATTACTGATTGACTGCGTGCCATCCCTGCAACGCTTTTATAGTCGATACCACATCCCTACGATTATCGAGAATATTCCACACATTTCGAGCATTGTGCTTCCGCTATCTGACAATAGATGGCGTTGTACTTCTCGCGTGTTCTAGGTGCTACTAGATCCTTTGATATTCGTTCGACTATTCAGCGATAGATGGCGTTACTCTTACTGGCGTAACAACATAAATGTACCGCTATGTCAATGGAGAAAGATTAAACTTTATAAAAATTCATTCATGGCTAAAATAAGCATAGACGATAAGCATATTTTACATGTTGATTTCGGCGACAGCGACCTGCTTCTAGTGATAGGTGGTGCAAATGATGCAAATAATATTACTGAAACATAGAATATAAACTAAAGCACAATGCTAGCCACATATGACGTCATGCATTGTGATTGATATTAGACTTATGTTTATAAATGATTAAAACTTCACAAAAATAGTAATTTGATCATTGTTTCAACTCAATTAACTTTCGAAGTTAAATTATAAGTGAAAGTTAAATTATAAGTGAATTACGCTTTGGTGGTCTTTTTTGATAATGGTATACTAGTGTTGGTATCCGCTTAACTACAGGTCGACGGTTTTTTTTGACCGCTTAAGAAGACTCAATACTATTATATCTGTTCTGTAATTTCGACAGCTAACTAAAATATTTCGTCTGTTCCTCATTAGGTTACACATGGATGGCCGAACCAGAAAGCACCTCTCCTGTCCCGGAGCCACCGCAAACTGAATCCAGTAACCAAGAGAAGAGACCTTATAAACGGAAACATGAAACCAAAAAATTATCTGAGATACAAAACAAGTGAGTATTAATATTTAGATATTATCAAATCAAGCTTTTTTTTCTTACCTAAGCTGATAGCCTTAACTAGTAGGTGAGCTGACGGGGCTCGAACCTGGCGACGTTGCTAACACGAACTCTAGCAAAGAGCCGTGCACTGCAGAATCTACCACCGGATCGGAAACGCGCCCCACTGAGAAGATCCGGCGAGAAACTCAGTGGGCTGTGTCTGAGGGTTAATTTACTCGTCGAGCCCTTCGTCGCAAGCGACGGGTTCGACGAGAACGATGACCGGTGCTTGAGGTACCTAAAAGCACCGTTAGTGGATCGGGAGGAACCGAAATGACAAATCAAGCAATTGTTGATTATTATTTAAATTCTTGTCGTGATCATTGAATGATACAATAACGAATTAAGACGTATTTGTAACGCGAATGTATCTGGGGAGCAAGTAGAATGAAATGTACCGTTTGCAGGCTACACGAGCCGGCGGCGGGGGGCGTGCAGTTCGCGGCGCGCGAGATCATGGGCGAGATGACGGTGATGTACGAGTTCCTGACGCGCGGCATCGACCGCGAGGACGTGGAGTACCTGCGGCGCGCGTACGAGGCGCTGCTCAGCGGCGACGCGCACGGCTACTGGCTCAACGACACGCACTGGGTCGACCACCCGCCCACCGACGTGCTCTACGGCCCGCCCAGGAAGAAGTCCAAGCGGCACAACAACATCTACGAGGACCTACAGGTCTCAACCAGACTTAGTAACTTTATTCACTAAATTAAATAGGGGGCCTGACGATGGCGTCAAAGAAAAAAAAGGGGGGGGGGTCAATTGCTTTGATCCAAAATATCTAACACGCTCAAAATTCTACTGTGAAAATATTTTGGAATAATAAAATGTTAAGGAGCTATTTAAGTTACCAAAAGCACGCTTTTTAATCGACTTCAAAAGAGAAGGTTATAAGTGCTCCGCTCGTATTAATCTTAACGTAATGTTATATAGCAGCGGTCGGGGAACTTATTTAATTATTACCCCAAAATATTTTTGCATGGCGAAAAACAAAAAACGAAATCGCTTCTTTTTAGCATCTTTCACATTATAGCCCCCCAATAAAATACCTGGGTCAATCACGTGAACTTCATGTTTCCAAATAATGTGTTCCATCTCATTCTCTTGCCGGCTGAATCCTATACATTTATGTGTTTGTGTCCCTGGACTTATTTTTTCGTTTCGTTTCATCGAGTTTGAAATCACAACGATACTAAAGAAGTTTCACTTCAATACATACTTTTTACTCACGAAAATTTCATTCTTACCCCCCAAAATTTCATTATACCCCATTTGGGGTAATTTACCCCAGTCCTCCGACCGCTGTTGTATAGCCTATGGCCTTCCTTAATAAATGGGCTATCTAACTCTGAAAGAATTTTTCAAATCGGACCAGTATAGTTCCTGAGATTAGCGCGTTCAACCAAACAAACAAACAAACTCTACAGCTTTATAATATTAGTATAGATATCCAGGTTGTTCAAAAATTCGTATTCACATCACCAGCAATCATAAAACGAAATTCATTCAAATCGTCATATGATTTATCTTAAACAGGGTCACTCGAGTGGGTCGGCGCGGACGGAAGGATACTACAAGCTGGACGCGAAGATAAAAGCCAAGTACAAGTATCACCACGGGCGCACCACCGCCGCCGCGATACAAGCGCCGCCTGATGATAAGAAAGCTTCCAAGATGCAACTGCTATCGAGGGAAGCTAGGTCCAACCAGAGGAGATTGCTCACGGCTTTCGGTATGGATATTTTTTAAATATTTTACATTTCAATTTACATCTGAAAACGATCTAGTATGTATGAATACAAGTGAACGTCTGTTTGTGTTTATGTTCTATGACAGTGATGGGCAAAGTACGGCCCGCGGGCCATCTCCGGTCCTCGGAACTATTTAATCCGGCCCGCCGAGAGTCCATCCATCCTAAATATTGTAGTCAGCATTTTGGCGCGTAAAATAAAATCTGACGTTTATAATTGAAAATCTTAGAATTTTTAATGAAAGCTCCAATTCGTCAGGGGTGTTTTGAACTTTTATTATCTCATAATTAACTTGCCATCATTATAATTATGTCGACAGTCTTCACAAGTATTAGTTTGTTTATTAAAAAAAAAAACATTATTTTCACTCATCTATCGGTGAAGCTAAACTAGCCGCGTAAAAACAATTTCATATGTCTCACGCCTAACAAGGCGTAAAAGTAAAAGGTATTTTGTTTATTAAAAAGCTTTAATACAAAATGCATTTTTTCTATAATTCTGGCCCTCCTCTAGAATTTCTTAAACTTTGTGGCCCGCCATTAAAAATTTTTGCCCACCACTGCTCTATGACTTATATATAAACCTTCCATCTGATTGTGATGATTGTAGCACTGTACTTATTAGCACTCTCTTTATCATAGTACCGTCTACAAACGATAGGTGGCGTCACAGCATCTTGAAATAATCAATATTTATCATACCGTTAACATTAGCGATCGGGTTTAAATTATCTATTTAAAAAGGGATTGTGTAACTTTCTGCCAAGAAGAATCAGAATAGTATAGTTTACTTCGAGCTAAAGTAGTCCTAAGTCTAAAGTTTTTCACAGAAATTGAGATAGAATACTCCTTTCTCTAAATTATTATGGCGGAAGTAAAGTGTCATCACTTTGCATGAAGAACGAGTAAATAAGTTCGCTATTGCTTTACACGCTATAATGTTGGCTTTGATGGTGTGATCTACTTCGAAGTTTTTTTTTTTTTATATCAAGTTTTCGTGTTTTTGTTGGAGCAAAATGAGTGTGTTAACGTGACTTTGATTACAGGAACCGACACGGACTCCGATCTTCTGAAATTCAATCAGCTCAAGTTCAGAAAGAAGCAGCTTAAGTTTGCTAAGTCTGGTATCCACGACTGGGGCCTGTTCGCTCAGGTATGTCAATACCTTCTACAGCTACATTAGTACAGTCGAATACTCTGGAATATAAACGCCGATGGAGTAGGCAGCGGCTTGGCTCCGCCCCTAGCATTGCTGGAGTCCATGGGCGACGGTAACCACTCACCATCAGGTGGGCTGTATGCTCGTCTGCCTACAAAGACAATAAAATTAAAGAATAAAAAAAAGAGTAAGAGGGCTAAGGTACTCGTGTCTAGCGATACGACGTGAGGGGCTCCGTTCTACGTAAATATCTAACTAATATGTGTTCGAGAAGGTTTTCTCCGATGAAGGATAACATAGGAAGGAGGAAGGAAGGATAACATTGCCAATTGAAAATGTAACCCTTCGCCTTCGCATTGTAAAGTTGTGAGATTAGGTATTTTTGTACTGGTGGTAGGACTTCATGTGAGTCCGCACGGGTAGGTACCACCACCCTGCCTATTTCTGCCGTGAAGCAATCATGCGTTTCGGTTTAAAGGGTGGGGCAACCGTTGTAACTATACTGAGACCTTAGAATTTATATCTCAAGGTGGGCGGCGCATTTACGTTGTAGATGTGTATGGGCTTCAGTAACCACTTAACATAAGCAAAAAAAAAAACTAATCAGTCCTGATCCTATTTCTGTGGTGCGAATACCTAGTGGAGTATCCGGTCATGAGACAGAAAAGAGCTAGTCAACTGAAGGTATTGCGACATTGCAGGAGCCGATAGCGGCGGACGAGATGGTGATCGAGTACGTCGGGCAGATGATCCGGCCCATAGTGGCGGACGTACGCGAGGCGCACTACGAGGCCACCGGCATCGGCAGCTCCTACCTCTTCCGCATCGACCTCGACACCATCATCGACGCCACCAAGTGCGGGAACCTCGCCCGGTTCATCAACCACAGTTGTAATGTGAGTCCGACCAATGTGTTTATTGCAAACAGGGAAATCGATCGCCACGCTAAACTGAGGCATATAAAATCAAAGGCAGCTAAATCCAAGTCTGTCAAATATTCAGGTAAACGATAAAAATCGGCCCTAAACACGTCATTACGGATCCTCCCGATCCATCGAAGTGCTGCTCTTGCTAGGGCCAGTGTTAGCAACACTCCCGGTTTGAGAAGCTGAAATAACTTTGTTCGGATAGCTACGATTTTCTTTATTTTAAAGCAGATTTATAAAGAATGAGAATATTACTAATAATCTGAATGTTAAATGATAAAACTTCGTTTATTAGTACTTAGTACAGAGTAAAAATAAAATTTTTAACTGAATTTGTTAGAGATTTAGCTGCATTTGTTATAACATGCTAACACTAAAACGTGTCCAACTAACTAAACAAGATAGCGCCATTGTTAATCCATGTTACGACATTAAGGCGTTTAGCTGCCTTTCATTTTATAGGCCTCAACTGATAAGTGACTGAGTACTGGACGATAAGGTCCAATTTTGACACTATCATGGTAAAGTAATTTGGGACCCGGGTACATTTCTTCTATCTTATTTTATACTAGCTAAGTCCCGCGCGGTTATTATCGTACCGCGGGTGACGCCGCGGGGCGAAGTTAGTCTTAAAAAAAGTAGCCAAGTTACTCCTTATATCATCAGCTACCTATCAGTGAAAGTCCCGTCAAAATCGGTCCAGCCGTTCCAGAGATTAACCGGAACAAACAGACAGACCAAATTTCAAAAAAATGTTATTTTGGTATATGTACTGTGTATATATAATATACTTACGCATTTGGTAAATAGTGGTTATTTTATTATTACAAACAGACACTCTACTTTTATTTATCTGTATAAATAATTGCAATAATATTCTAGCCCGTCCTTATCGCATTAGCTTTGTGGGTCACAGTATCATTTTTTTTTGTGTGTATCAAATTTAATTAACAAATATTTTTTTGTACTTTTTCAGCCGAATTGCTACGCTAAAATCATAACAATTGAGTCACAGAAAAAGATCGTGATATATTCAAAACAGCCGATCGGTGTCGACGAGGAAATCACATACGACTACAAGTTCCCGCTCGAAGACGAGAAAATACCGTGCTTATGTGGCGCGCCGCAGTGTCGCGGCTTCCTCAACTAAACTCCTGTACATAACCCTCATATGTTTTTCCGATTACATTATAGTACGAAATCCTACTAAAAAGATTTTAATGTAAAATTATGATTTGTCTATTAAGACTAATTTCAATCCAAATTCCTCAAACATCTAAGATACATCATATTACTGGTGGTAGGACCTCTTGTGAATCCGCGCGGGTAGGTATTACCACTCTGCTTATTTCCGCCGTAAAGCAGTAATGTGTTTCGGTTTGAAGGGCGGAACAGCCGTTGTAACTATACTGAGACCTTAGAATTGATATCTCAAGGTGGGTGGCGCATTTACGTCGTAGATGTCTATGGGCTCCAGTAACCACTTAACACCAGGTGGGCTGTGAGCGCGACCACCCATCTAAGCAATAAAAAAAATCGTAAATGTAGAAAACGAATTGTTAATATCAAGATGACGAACGCCACGCTATCCATTACATAATACATTAGAAACTTTGAACTCTAGCTCCAATAAGGGTCGTGCCATGCGTCCTTATGTGTACGCTCCCTAATTCAAGATCAATACAAAATATAAATAAATAGCTATTGTTGCTCCTCCTTCTTTATGCTCGGTGCTGTTTTATTGTAGTTAATTAAATCTGTATTTCAGAAGTCTGATTCTTTATTGAAGCCTTTCAATCTCACGCCTCGTATTCTTGAATAAATGGAATAAAATTATTAAGGGTACTAGAACCTAATTTCAACCGATCATCTGTAAGCATGCACCGTTAATTTGGTAGGTACATGAATATTAAAAGATCTTGTAAAAGTTAATTACGTCATGTTAACCATTTATATGTCTGGTTATTATTTGTGAATAACAATAGAAGAATCAAATTATAAATTTACACACCATTTGTATATTTTATGTAAAACCCCAAAAAATTCATTAAAAAGAAATCTGATGAAATTACTTTAACGCAGCGATTGTAACGTAAGCTTACTTCTGAACTGTCCATGCCTCAAATGTTTTTCTTTAGGGTGTGATTCTTTCTGAATTGTAAATCTTACTTCTTTATTCAGTATACGTTTTTAAAGTGTAGCATAGCATCTAATCACTGCCTTGGTACGTTTACGAGTAATAAGTTATATTCGGAGTTGTGCTTAGCATGTAAGCAGCTTCAAGAGAATCTATTATCAGTCAAAAATTTCTATAAAATAATAAAATCTCATTGAGAAGGTCGTGTTGTTTAAAAGCGACCCAGTGTAACATGTAGAAGTAGCCTCATTGTATTATATTATTTTGACTGAATCTAAAGATATGATTGACTAGTGTAGAACGTCGAATAACTAACTTGTATTATATTATGTTGTAAATTGTTTGTGTAAAAAGATCTCTGCTGTTACACCACATATTAATAGTACACTATTAAAGTACATGATCTTGTAACGGAGTTGATTTCGGTAGAAATCTCTTATGATTGGTGTTGTGTAGGTAGGTATGTTTTGTTGTAGGTAGGTGTTGTGTAGGTAGGTTCTGAATTCCACTTCATATGTAATTTTAAATGTATGTAAGTTTGTAAATAAAATATAAGACAATTTTATGGATAATGGTTTTTATGATTCTAATATTGAGTGCGCAAAAAATAAAAGATATAATTCTGAATTATTGTTGTTGATATTGATAATACAAACGCTCGGATTGCGGCAGTGCAAAAAAAAATTAGATGAGAAATTAGAGGCCACAGCCTGAAAAGTGCAAACAATACGCGTACGATTAGTGCAAGTTAAATGAGTAGTTTTATGCAAACCACTTTTTATTGATTGAATCAGAAGTACCTATTTGAATTCTGAGAAAATTTCATAGGGTGAAAAACGTTCTGCCTAGTTCTTCTAGAATCTAAACACATACTGCTACATATAAAGCAGTATGCTTGTGTTTAGATTTGAAGGGTACAATACCCATCATTTCATTAAATTGAGCATTTGAATTGTGATTAGATATGAAATGGACAAGATGAAAATTATAACGAATACCCATGTAGTAGGTAGTGTACCATGTAGTACTGCACAGAATATTCTCATACCAAATACCGCTGTATCTTAAGAGGAAAGTCTTTGAGCAGTATACACGGTAATGAGACGTGTTCGCTTACAGTAGACCTTACGAGAAGACTCAAAATCACTTTCTGTAATGGAAAGGGCTATAATTGGAGTTTCCTTGCGACCTCGAATTAAGAAAGAATCGCAGGAAATCATGTTAGTCTACATCGATTGCAAGGTTGAGATCGTAGTGGGCACGGCACATTGCAGGTAGATCAAATACCCGCTGGTGTTAAGAGGTGCGGTGACGTTCGTTGGTTGATAATGAGGAGCTTTCCAATTTATGTCCGACGATACTAGGAGATATGTACGTTTACGGTATCCGAGGGCGGAGCTTGACCGTAGTAACAGATAATTGAATCTATTGATCTACGTAAGATCGTACTGTTATACGGAATTGAAAAAAGATCTTTTTATAAAAAGATTTTAATATGAAATAGACATACAAAGATTTCTACGACGACAATGACGGCAACCATGCCGTCTGGAATTAGGAATAGGACTGACTGGATAGGGAGGGCATTGTTCTCTAATAAAAGATCGTAACTGCTGATGCTATTCGGGAAAGGTGATGATGGAAGCAAAGCTAGGAACCAGAGGATATTATAATAGTACGCTACGTATTTCTCTAAATGGACAAATCTTCAAAGCAGTTTTCGTTGAGTTTCACAAGTTCTATAATGAGTCTATTCGAAACGTGTAGCAATCAAATTCGTAAATGAATAACTAGAAAAAAAATATAAGCAATTTACTTAGAATTCACATTTTAATAACATATAATGTTTACAGTAAAACACAATAAAGATAAAAGCTAATATATACGAAATCACAGACGTATTAAGTAAAAAACCGACAAAATTCTACAATTACAACGTAAATTGAAGCAAAATAGAAAGTACCAAAACTTTTCTGCATACTTAAGAAAATCATTAAAATGTCGTGCATACAAACTAAACCATTTCTTAAAATTAAAAATAAATAATAAAAAGTTTTTGTTGCGCAATCAGATGATAACACTGCAATCTAAAATTAATTAAATAATTACAATTACAAATTGGAAGTAGAAGATTTCTCGAACTGAGACATTAATATTTTAAGTAACCTTAGCATTAAAATCAGGTACAGAGATTTTATGAAAGCCAAAACAGCATAAGTCATTTATAATTAGTTTTCAAATTTCTACGCTAATGTTAAATAATGGAATAAGATTAATACGAGTACCAACAAGAAAGACAATTGTCGTCGTAGTTTATGAGTTAGGACAAACATTTCACCAGTTTTGGTTTTAAGTAATTTTTGGCTATATTCTTTCGCTACAACTTCTAGATTAAAGATACATTAATATGCAATATAAAATTACATTTAACTTAGTCGAACAGTAAAGTGAAACTTGACAACAAAATATTCGTATATTATTGTAATGTTGTTCGCTTTACTGAAAACGAACTTGTCTAGTAAACATTTCCGCACAAATATCCGCCGTGTGTTTTGAGGACTCGGTCGTCTTTTCTTCACTTTCAGTCGAGTCTGAATCGAATTCAGAGGTCGAAACCGGAGATTTGCGTCCCTTTGATAACCGTTTGAGGCCCACTTCTGTGGTCAATATTTGTTTAATGACATCGTCGGGCGATTTATCTTTACGTTGTTTCTCGCGAAGCTGCCGCGCTCTCATTCTTATATCGGCCAAGAATCCCGTGTGAGCTTCGACACTTTCTTGAGAGATATCTTGCGGAGATAAGTCAGACATTGATTGAGCCAAATCTGTAGACGAACCTTTAGCTGATACAGTATCTAATGATTCAACCGACGCACCGATACTCCTAAACGCGGCCATTCCATCCAGTAGGGATACTTTGTACCCGTCCTCGTCTCTCGTTCTTAGAATGATGCCATTTTGGGTCGCGCCCAAGAAAGTCGGCTCCAGAAGTTTTAAGTTAAAAATTTGGGGCGAGTAGCATTCAGTCGCGCTCGACGTCAACGAGTCAGTGTCACATGTGCAAGGCGGAGCTTTATAGGCTTCATCATTTATATAAATAATAGTCACTTTCTCCTCTCCTACGACGTATAAGAACGGAGCGACGAATTCCCACTCGTGGACCGCCAGACTCCATTTGGGATCTTCGTTGCGAGTACGTCGCCCGTTGTCATCGACGAAGACACCACATTCAGCGTAACAGAGCAGAATCTCAACGGGATTCTGTCGGATTAACAGTATGGCTCTAGGGGGAGACCCGTTTTTAGCTGCGGCAGCGATGCTTGCATCCTCCGCTGCGAACGATTCGAGGGGGCCGGATGGTAAGTTCACTTTTAGGGGTCTCTCAGAGGCAATGTAAAGAGTCTCATCGGTGAGCAGGAGCGAGAGCGGCGCGCGGTCCACCGAGAGCGAGCGACACACCTTGAACTCTGAAGACGGGCCGTCGAAGCGCAGCAGAAACACTCGCTTCCCGCAAGCGACGGCCGCGCAGGGACCCGACGTCACATCCTTCGCGAGGCACTGCAACCATCACAAACGTAAAAAAATCGTCGAACGATACCAAACCTTTAACCTAAAGGATAAGATGCCAGGTGTACCCTTATCGAGCGATGCGATTGGGTCAGTGTTCAAATCCCGCAAGAACGTAACATTTTTTTATATAGAAATACGCACTTAACAAACGTTCACCAATTACTTCACGACAAAGGAACAGTATCGTGAAAATAAATCAAAACGGACCATATTTATAAATATATGCGTAATTAGTAGAGGTTGCATTCAGTGGCGTAGCTAGGTAACCAAGGGCCCTGGGGCAAATTAAAAAATGGGGCCCCATTGCTATGTAAACTGATTAGGTTTGATCAAATAAAAATATGAAATATACCAATACTCTAAAAATGCTAAGCTACTTAAGCTTTTTTTCGTGCACTGCAGGGCAGGTACTAAAAATATTAAACAGTAACAACATAAATTACAATTAATACTTGGTGTAGGTTTGGCTAATAAAACGAAATAGAGAAGATTCAAGGGTTTATTATATAATGGTCGGGCCTTTTTTTTTTTTGGGCTGGGCTCCGAACCTCCTACGAGGTCTCCGCGCCTAGGGGGCGCGCGCGGTATGTGGGACTGGTCCGCGACTGCGAGACCGCCGGCCCAAGGACGTGTTCAGGGCCTTACCCACTAAACGACTCCCCTGCACTCTTCGCCCAAGTGTCCGATCCCCTCCGAGGTCAGAACCCGGATGAGGTAACGGGGTTACCGCGGTCAACACTACAACCAGACAGCGCAGCTCAGCCCAAGGGCGCCCGGCCGACGGAGCCTTCGAGGCGAATCAAAGGCTCTGAAACATTGGCCGTCTCGGTACGGCAGCCCGTCAGGCCGCCCAGACGATGCCGCTGTTGACCCGGAATACCCCGCTGGACCAGAACCAGCCTGCAGGGTCGGGACGCGATACACCGCGTCGGTGTATCGTATCTCCTTGGCGGTGCGCTAGAATGCTAGTAGCGCGTCGCGCGGCCTCTACGAGCTTACTCCGGATACAGTGCTAATTTTTTAACCGTTCTCGAAAAAAATAATCCTAACTCGAATTCACAATAAAACACACCTCGATGAATAATAAAACGCACATATTATGTGTTCCGTTTGACGTCCGAAGTCCATTATGAGAGTACATCGTATGATTTCCACTGCAGGTCGCTAAATTTGACTACTTCCGTTTCCTAAGTCCCACCTACAGCGCCCTCTATAACGTCTGGAACCGAACCAACAAGCAAAGACAAGCCGCCATATTTGTCATTGTTGCGTCGTTTTTTCCCACGTGCAGTCGTTAATATTTTAAGAAGTTAGTAATTTAAAATGTTATAAGCAACTTTCGAGATTTGAAGTAGAAAGTTTGTTTCAAACAAGTGTTATGATTATCTTCCGTTTCGTGAAACCTCCAAGGCTCTACAATGAGTGATGAGGTTATCGCGCCTTTTCAAAGTAAAATTTAAGTGAGGATAGTTCTTCGATTTCTTCGGATATTTGTTCGGGTTCGTCGGAAAATAAAGACGAGGGACCAGCAAGAAAACTTCGAAAGCGTGACTGGTCGCGAGATCTGAATAAAAGGTTTGACTTACTGTCGCAATAATGGGTAAGTCATGTGAATAATATTTTAACTTCGAATCATGCTATTGCTGGTCGTGCACCAGTGGTCCCGCCTTTACACTTACAAATACCAACATCTTATAATAATAATGTCTGATGTGGTTTCAACTTCCAATCGAAATTAGACAACGACGAATAGTTTTTACGTCCGCCACCAGACCGTCCGTTACCAGAAGCGGGTAGGTTTTGAAATTTGAGCGTTTCTATAAAAAACCAGATATGCAAAGATTTGACTAGCCGACTTGGAACGCGGTGCAGTATTCAGAGGTTCAAAAAGTTTTCCTTGGCACAGAACGAATGCGTTATGCTGCCATACAAAACCTTGCCGACTGGTCAAATTCAGAGAATTTTCAGCTTAATACTTCCGCCATTTACGAAAAGTTTAAATCGCTATTCGGTAACGATTTCGCCTATAAAAGTTTCTAACGATATCCTTCAAATAATTTTCGGTAAGCGAGCCGAGGTTATACGATAGCGTCGTCGATATTTCATAAAGAAATTAAAGGATAGATATATCAGGGAAGATATAGAGAAAATATCTTCTTGTGATTATATGTTTAACCCCAACTTATTATTGGCATATATACAGAAAATTGGTGGTATTGATAAATTACAAAAGCGGCACCATCTGCTACTCGCATCCGGCCCGCATCGCCGGAACCCTCGGCTTGTACTGCCAATGCAAAGCCATGTCGAGCTAGGCCACATTCCAATACATCTAAAGAGGCCGAAAACCGATATTCTGAGCGATGTTATCCAAATAATTCCTCAGCAAGAAAAACGGGGGGAGGGGGGAACAAGTACAAAGTGGAACGAAAATCAGGAAATAAAAATAAATCAACAGCATTTTCAGGCGGATGTCTAAGACTATATCGAAACACCTGGACTCGATCCACCAAACGTAATATTGAAATTAATAATAACTTGATGTCAATCAAAATCCAAAATTTAATTCAATAGAGTTTTAGAACCCGCACCCCCGGCACCGTCTTTCATATTTCCTCTTTTCATACTTCCCAAGACCAATAAAAAAATCGAACAATTTTCAACCTCAGGGCATTGAACAAGTACATGAAACAGTCGTTTTCACCTTTTCCACCATCAACGAGTTCCTAAGTTTTATAACAGATTGGAATGTCAAACTGGATTTGAGCCAGGCCTATTATCATCTATCAATGAGGTTTCTCGGGATCAGTTATCAGGGTCGTCTACTTCAGATGATATGTCTGCCATTCGGCTTAGCTGCACCACCGCGGATTTTTGCTTCAGTGACAAACTGAATAGCCGAAATACTTCGCCAGAAGGGTCTGCGACTAGTGATTATCTGCTTGTACACCAGGGCAGAACACCTCCCGCCATCGGAGCAAAGCTCATCCATATTATCTGGAACCGCTGTGTTCATTGACAGTGCGTTTCCAGAGGTCTTTTTTGCCACGTACCATCTGGCTATGGAATGAGCTCCCTCCACGGTGTTTCCCGAGCGCTATGACATGTCCTTCTTCAAACGAGGCTTGTGGAGAGAATTAAGCAGTAGGCAGCGGCTTGGCTCTGCCCCTGGCGTTGCTGAAGTCCATGGGCGACTGTAACTATTCACCTTCAGGTGGGCCGTATGCTCGTCTGCCTACAAGGGCAAAAGACTTGTTGAAATCTCAAGTAACTATACTGAGACCTTAGAACTCATATCTCAAGGTGGGTGGCGGCATTTACGCTGTAATGTCTATGGCTCCAGTAACCACTTAACACCAGGTAAGCTGTGAACTCGTCCACCCATCTAAGCAACCGGTTATGACACTGACGAGCTTGATAGACTTTCTGGGAATCTTATGGGACACCAAATCCAAGACAAAGTCCCTGCCCAAGAATTTGCTCGTGCGATTTGCTGCCGGCGGTTGGAACCTAAAGCAGGCGCAAAGCCTCTTAGGATATCTCAACTTTGCGACTTTCATCACCCACCGGGGAAAGTTGCTTTGCCGAGTCCTTGCAGTACCACAGCAACAAGCTCAAGAGGTATCCTCATTTACCAAAGCAGTATTCGGACGAGGTACGTATAGAGCTGGATTGGTGGTTAGAGAAAGTCAGTCAGAGCACACCAATTCATCCACAGAGAATGGCCACGAACCACGTCATCACCGACGCGTCGGACATTCAGTGGGGAGCCCTTGTAAACAACAGAACAGAATTTTCCTACATAAAGAACGAGGGAGGAACCCGGTCACGATAATTGCTAGATCTGACTGGAAAATTGATTAACTTAATAGACCACCTCAAAGTTGTACTTCTCCCTCACCACCTACCGGGACTGTACAACACTGAAGCCGGCCACCTCTTACGCAATCGCGGCGGCTTGGAGTGGTATCTCACAGAAAAAGCAACCACTAGGCTATTCAGCCAGTGGGGAACTTGTTCGCGTCTCGGACCGCTCATGGGTAACAAACTATGTTGCTCGTGGTAGGACCTCTTGTGAGTCCGCGCGAGTAGGTATTTTGCTCTAAAGCAGTAGTGCGTCTCTGAAGGGTGGGGCAGCCGTTGTAACTATACTTGAGACCTTAGATCTTATATCTCAAGGTGGGTGGCGCATTTACGTTCTAGACGTCTATGGGCTCCAGTGACCACTTAATACCAGGTGAGCTGTGAGCTCGTCCACCCATCAAAGCAAAACTCGAACGCCTGCCTCTACAACGCGTTCAGCAGATCTTGGCATTACTGACTAGCATGGCCGTTTCCGCCGCTCAGTCTGATATCCAGAGTGCTGGACCACCTCAACTCAACCTCAGGTCGGTACATACTAGTGGTACCCAAGTGCAAGAAGCCCCTGTGGAGGCCACACCTGAAATCACCTGCCCTCAAGCGAGCGAAGCTCAGAGATCTGAACACCAGTCTGGTGGACACTGACAATGCTACCGCCAGGCTAAGTCAGCAATCTACACCTGGAAGCTTGGCTCATTTTGGGTGGGACACGCTGACAGGGATATGGACATCGGCAGGAGAGAAACTTACTATTATCGTGCTGGAGAGAGTCTACGATAAGAACATATGCCCCTATTTGGAATAAGGGGTAAGGTTTTGTCAAGAAAATGTATTAATTCTCGTGTACCCGAATTAGCAAATGTAGCTAGATTTCTCTGTTATCTGTATTTATCTCATGGTCTCTACTACCGGACCATTCTAGTTTATAAGTCTGTTATATAGCGTCCGTTTGTGAAACTATATCGGATATAAAAATAGCTTCGAGCCCGACAGTGAAACATACTGAAATCTATTTCCTTGACAAAGCCTGCACCTTCTAAATTAACCGATATTTGGGTCGAAAACTAATTGATCTTCACACCAACAGTCCAGTTGGACATTCGTGGCTGCTCCTGACCAATTGATCATCGATGCAGTATACTGGCTACGCAATCTAGTGAATATGACACAGCAAACCAGTGGGAATATTAGTAATCTATTCTTAGCAACTAAAGGCTCCACTAAGCCAGCTACTGCAGCGAGGATTAGTAGTTGGCTAAAAGTCTTTTAGGAGACTCAGGTATTCAGGCCTCAGTTGGAAGCTGTAGAGCGCTGGTGAAAACTTTAAACTGGGTAGGAAATTACCAAATTAATGATATTTTAGCTAAAGCTAACTGACAACTTGAGCATACTTTTAGAAAGTTCTATCAAAAACTTATTAATGCATCAAACACTGATATAAATTCTGAGAAATCTTTCTCAGTATTTTCGTCCTAAATCTTATTAGGTCGATTTGAATTAAGTGGGTAATATTATACGGTTACCTTCAATTAATTTAAATTATGTGCTTAATTTAAGCTTTGCTTAATTAAACATAATAAGTCACATTGTTGCTTTTTAAATAAATATTATTTTATTTCAAATACAAGCCACCAGGAGATAACAAACAGTCTCTCATAATGGACTTCGGACGTCAAACGGAACACATAATATAGAAATTTTACCTTCCAATAAAATTTGTATTATGTTTCCTAAGACGTCCGAAGTCCAGATAATGTCTTCCTGGGGCTACATCCATCATTATGAGCCGAACAATGACAAATATGGCGGCTTGTCTTTGCTTGTTGGTTCGGTTCCAGACGTTATAGAGGGCGCTGTAGGTGGGACTTAGGAAACGGAAGTAGTCAAATTTAGCGACCTGCAGTGGAAATCATACGATGTACTCTCATAATGGACTTCGGACGTCTTAGGAAACATAATACAAATTTTATTGGAAGGTAAAATTTCTATATTATTATCACTATCCGTCAAATTGACAACACTGCCAACCTACAGAAAGAATTTAGGGGAATTCCCTAAGCATAACATTTGAATTTCTCTCATCTGAGATGTCAAAAGTGGGGTAGCAGCCTGTCATATTTATTTTGAAAATAGGAGAAATTTCCAAAAGTTCAGTTCGATCGAGATTTTTGGTAAGGATTCGAGGGCCCCCTGAGCTTGAGGGCCCCGGGGCACTGCCCTGCCTAGCCCCTGGGTAGCTACGCTACTGGTTGCATTTATGGTAAGCTCGCATAGGTGGCCACCATGATTCTTCACATTTATTTGAAGGAACCCTACAATACGATAGGCATACATCTGAGATTTCGATCTCTCAAGGTCGGTAGCGGCACTCACGGGTGACATCTATGGCTAAGTTCATATTATCGCGCGGTATCGCGCGTCACCGCGCAGTGGTAGCGTTCACATGACAGAATGTACGCGCGAGAGTCTGGCATCAACATTGATTGAGAATGGACGTGGAGGAAGCAATTTGCTTATTAATTTTATACCGAAAACTGAGACGTCGGAGAAGAAGACAAAGACGATACTGGGTGCATTCTATTTTAATTGAAAGACTTTCTTCAAGCCTTTTTGTAACTTTATATCCCGACCTGAGACTACACGAATAAAATTTTTTAACTACCTAGTTTAGGATGTCAGTTGCATCTTTTCATTTTTTATATGATTGCGTTGAAAACTATTTAATATCGATAGACACAATATCGCCTTCGCTAGGTACTCATTTTTCTTTGATCTATGCGTCTGTCCGTCTCAAACCGCACGGATCAGCTGAACTGGTAGATACAGTTTTGCAGAGCTTGTACCGCGCGCGCCACGCGCGGTACAAGGACTTGCGCGCGAGTCGCAGCACACCGCGCGGTACCGCGCTATTATGTGAACAATAAATACTGCTTAGATTGATCTTGTACCGCGCGGTCATGTGAACTTAGCCTATGAGTTCCGGTAATCACTTAGCACCAGGTTCGTCGTGTGCTTGTTCAGAGGTTGAGGCAATTAAATTTTATTTTTTATTTTTTTTATTGCCTATATGTGTTGACGAGCTCACAGCCCACCTGGTGTGAAGTGGTTACTGGAGCCTATAGACATCTACGACGTAAATGCGCCACCCACCTTGAGATATAAGTTCTAAGGTCTCAAGTATAGTTACAACGGCTGCCCTACCCTTCAAACCGAAACGCATTACTGCTTCACGGCAGAAATAGGTAGGGCGGTGGTACCTACCTGCGTGGACATTACACGAATTACACGTACCTTAATAATGTGCGGAGTTCCAGCGTCTGGTAAGGTGAGCTCGGTGACGGGCAGCGCGGGGCGCAGGCTGGCGGCGCGGCGCAGGGCGGAGAGCAGCGCGGGGCGGGCGGCGTGCAGCACCGCGCCGCGCCGCAGCAGCACCGCGCGCCCGCCGCACAGCTGCAGCGCCGCCACGCGCCCCGCGCCCGCCACCTGCACGCAGCCGCGCAACGAGCGCAGGCCCTCCGAGCAACCTGACAGCATATTACTAGTGTTCAACTATCAATCGTTACTCTACAAACACCGTTTGTTATAGCAATAATGGCTTGGAGCTAAGAACAGAACAGAACAGAACGCTTGAAAGGCAAACGTGATTACGTCTATTAAAATAATTTCAATCCTACAGCTAGATTCGTTAAAATAGATTTTTTTCAGGTATTTCAACTTTAAATTAGTCTACTGAAAAGTTCACGCATTGTCGCTTAGTCATGTTTGCCTTTCAAGCGCCGATATTGTTAAGCCGGTAAGAGTACCGCCATCTATCGCCGAATAGTCGAACAAATAACGAAGGACCTACAACGCTCGAGAAGTACAACGCCATCTATTGTCAGATAGCGGGAGCTACTACTAGAGATGTGCGGAATATTCTCGATAATTCTAGGGATGGGGTATCGGCTATAAAAGCTGCTCGGAGCGAAACAGCAAACGGATCACCTGAAGCGAAGCGGAACAAGCGAATTGAGAATTTTAAAGTGTTTGTGAAGTGTTTTAAGTGTTCTAAGTGCTAATACACTTTTAAGTTGTACTCCGGTAGTATTTTTATTTATCCCGAACCCCAGCGCGTAACAATAGCTTCACACCGAGCGCAAGCCGTCCGAGCAACAGTTTGCATTAGTAATATCCTATGTTCAACTGTCTGTCAATCGTTACTCTTCAACACCGTTTATAGTGGCAATAATGGACAATATTTTCACATTGCGCTGTTTAAAAGTACTAGCCATACATTTAAGTCTACTTTACAAAATATTGTTGAGTCATTAATGTATAAAAATCTTAACTGAAAATCTAATACTATGTTTAATAGTTCATGGGATTTCATCTGTAATAATCTCTATATATAAAAATGAATTGCTGTTCGTTAGTCTTGCTAAAACTCGAGAACGGCTGAACCGATTTGGCTAATTTTGGTCTTGAATTATTTGTGGAAGTCCAGAGAAGGTTTAAAAGGTCGATAAATATTAAAATGCTCGGAATTAAATAAAAATAACAATTTTGTTTTTCCTTTGATGTGTCCCCCGTCGGACGGATTCCTTTTGTTTGTTTTAAGTTTATTTTATACAAAAGTTTAGGTCTTTTATTTATCGACTGAGGCACTACGAAGTCTGCCGGGTCAGCTAGTCTGTAATAATAAACGTATTCCATACCGATGGCGACGACATCTGGCGCGAAGTACAGTGCAGAGAATGGCTTCGTTTCCAGTCGCGCTAGGACGGTCGGCATGTACCCAGTCGTCGGAGCAGGAACCGCTTGTAATTTAGAAATCCATTCCGTTCTGTCAGATATAGTGGAACACACGACTGTGGCCTCGCTCCCTCTGACTGAATTCTCCAGCTTAACCTGTATAAGGGATTGTTTTCTTTAACCACTTTAGTGATGAGCTTATTTTCTCATATTTTGCAAATATAGTTAAAGGATTTTTGAAAAAATTACCTTATGTAAAATATTAACTCAAAAAAAATATACAAAAATCAATGTTAATTTAACAGCAAAAAAAAATTAAATGATTATTTCTAAATGTTATTTATTAACTTAATAAAGCTTTTAAAAATGTGCGTGTACTAAGACACGTCCGTACAGGTCGATATCTAATACCCTTATGCAAGCTGTGCAAATAGTCGATATTCCGACGCACAGCACATTACACGAATTAATAGAGAATCGATATATCGACGATTCGCGCTCGAAGGGCTAAGCTTAAAAAAATAATATTTGAAGATGAAATAAGTTACCGTAAACGCCCTATTAATTTCGGTCTGCGGTAAGTTTTTAGCGTCGGGAGACAGTAGCGTGGCTCGCAGCTCGCGCCCGCCGCCCGCGAGTCTCAACGCGCCGTCCGACCACCGCGCCGCCATCGTGTCGCGTCCGCCGTCCGACCTGCCCCACGTTACCAACATTAGACACGCGAGCGAGTTGTGTACTTAGTGCGAGTTTCTTAACGTTTTCGATAGCGTAAAAGTTAACCCAATTTTGTATGCAGTTGGAACAGCGCCCCTAGCGGCAAACGTACGCAAACGATCCCATTCCATACAAATATGAGCTAACTTTTACGCTATCGAGAACGTTAAGAAACTCGCACTAAGCACACAGGAGGCAACACGTGCATGAATTGTTTATTGAAACGATTGTTATTTGAAATTGTAATTAGGTCTAATGTAATTTTAAGGTATTGCGATTTTTAATATAGAAATTCATTTCATAATTGATATGAAGTTTTAGTTAAAAGTTGAGACACCTAGAAAAAACTACCCACGAATCCAGGTTTGTTATATTTGCTTGTAAAGAAATATTGGACACGGTAAATGATGATGATGATTTGTTGTTCAGTTATTTAGGTAATGCAGCTTTTTATTTATTCCTTGTACAAAGGAATATTACAAAAAATGGTACAATAGAAATAGCGAATACAGAAGGACAAATTGCATTATGCATTATTACAACTATGAACTTTATGGTTTTTCTTACCCTCCGATTTTTCGTTTAAAAGTGTGTAAGTTTTGGGCTGAGATGTAACATTCCTTAACTTATAATATTTACCATATTATCTCCACGGAATTATCTTCAACTCCATCTGGGGTGTCTATGTATTTCTTCAGTCTAAAAATACAACAATATGTGTTAGTAATTTTAAAAATAACTCACAATACATAATCGAAAAAAAAATTATTTACCCATTAACTGAGGATTTAGTTTTCGAATTACTTGTTTTCGGTGTAGGAGGACAACTGTAAATAAATATATTTACTTACTAAACAAAATGTCTCATAGATAAATTTGTCAAATATCAGACAAAACTTATTCATAAAGACAAACTGAACACAATTTTTTTTTATGACAGACGTATGAATTTTCATTTAAATATTATTCAATTAAAAATTAAATTAACTATATATGTATATGTCGGCGCAAATATGACTATTTACCTACTGATCATCAACTAATTACTCTGTGATAAGAAATTAATGTTAAACAGTTCCTTTTATTGTAATTTCAATACTTTAAAACGTGTTTGAAAAACGTGTAAACCCGCTCACGTGTTTGAAAAACGTGTAAACACGCTCACGTGTTTAAAACGTGTCAACACGCTCACGGGTACGAAGCCCCATAAATACGGCCGTGCTGTCTAGCACTGATTGATTCGTGTCCGAGCCGTTGTACTGTACGGATATCTCTGTAACGTTGTTATGCTTCTCGTGCAATATACGAAGTTCTTGTGAAGTTCTCGTGAAGTTTTGTTTCGGAAACCCAAACATGAGTTATCGTCAACAAAGCAATAACCGTGACGTCAGCAATGCTGACGTCACACTTTTTAAAAACGTTCCATCTGTATCTCCCCCGACATATATATATTTGGCAAGGTGTTATAATTAAGTTGATGGATTACTATTACTTGATGATTTAAAAATAAGTATAATTTTGTTGGTCTAGATAGATAGACCATTTTAGATAAAATGTCTTTTATACGTCTATTCTCAACTTTCTTTCTTATCTCTTTCTAGACTTGTTACAGTGTCACATACTTGACGTCGCTGGCACTAGAGGCGAGTTTCGCTCGTAGTCTTTCTACTTCTTCGCGTAGTTCTCTGCAAAGGAGAAGGCATTGCTTTGAAAGACGCAATTCACGTTGTTCTGGGGTTGCTTAACTTCAGCTGGTGGTAGGACCTCTTGTGAGTCCGCACGGGTAGGTACCACCGCCCTGCTTATTTCTGCCGTGAAGCAGTAATGCGTTTCGATTTGAAGGGTGGGGCAGCCGTTGTAACTATACTGAGACTTTGGAACTTATGTCTCAAGGTGGGTGGCGCATTTACGTTGTGGATGTCTATGGGCTCCAGTAACCACTTAACATCAGGTGGGCTGTGAGCTCGTCCACCCATATAAGCAATAAAAAAAATACAAAAAAGCAGGGCAGGGAAAGTTTGCGACTAATGAATCACCGAGGTTACCTATTGGCACGCCGCAGTGGTGGTGAAGCGGCTGACCTCCGCCCGGAGCGACCGAACAATTTATTGCTCAGCGAACACTTTTTGCGATTAGCTTCCTCCACTTTGGCCTGTACAATATAATATTGATAAATTAATTTCTGTTAATTATTGGAGTCTGCTTCTGGAATTTTAATAGATCTATTGTAATAATTTAGTTATTCAATTCAACATTCACTACTTTTAAGTTGATAGTATTTGTGCAGAATACATTACCTGTAGGAAGTCGATTAGTTTGGCTTGTTGTCGCAGCGTAGCGTCAGCTTTGGTTTCCCTGGTGCGCCACCAGGCCGTTGCGGCTTCCGCAGCCTCCCGAGCCGCCGCTAACTCCTCCTAAATTAATAATTAATTTCATATTTGTTTGTCCAGTCTCTTTCACAGCTCAAGTTACAGAGTAGGAAGCTTGATATCAGGGCCGGATTTAAACTTAATGCACCGGAAAAAAATCTGCCCCAATACTGGAATTTTACCTAAATTTATAGTTTACATATTTTATTTTTCAAATTTAAATTAACTAATTTATTGCGGAAACTTTATCATATTATGTCATATATTCCAAAAATATAAATAATTTTTTTTTTTTTTTCTAACAGTTATAGATTTTGTGTAAGGGAAGAAAAATCGGTTATTATTTTAAATCGCTAAGGAGATAAATTGATTAAATCATTTTGATTATTAATTTTTACCAAAAGTGCCAAAATTTATTCACAAATATTGGATGAATTAAATTTCCTGAATTATAAATTAATTTTTTTTATTAATTATTACAATTAATTAATTTTATTGAGCAATATCGATGACTAAAAAAAAGCTTTACTTAAAAAATTTGGCACCCTAAAAAATTTACCGCCCTGGGCACTTGCTCTGACTGCCCCTAGTGTAAATCCATCCCCGGCTTGATATACAGCCAGTGGTAGAGTTTGAATAGATGTACTAATATCTCAAGAGGGTCCTGTTCTTCAAATACAAAGTAGTTATAATGAGAGCACATGTCGAGAGGGCGGCGGTACCTGCGCGTCGGCCAGCGCGGCCTGCAGCTGCAGCGCGTGCGCGTGGTGCTGGTGCGCGCGGGTGCGCAGCGCGGCGCACTCCTCGTGCAGGTCGCGCAGGCGGCGCGCGGCGCCCTGCAGCGTGCTGTCGGCGCCGAGCCGCGCGCTCTCCAGCTCCGCCACGCGCCCCTCCAGCGCCAACACCTGCTCCTCGCGGTTGTCCAGCCGTTCCTAAGGGCGAAATTATCGAACATCATGACTATGTATTTACTCGTCGACGTTTCCGAGAAAGGTGAAATTCTTATAATAAAATATGAACTACCATATCTACACATTTTTTTATTTTATTGCCCCTGTAGGTAGACTAACATACGCCCACCTGGTAATGAGTGGTTATCGTCACCTATGGACTTCAGCAGTGCAAGGGGCAGAGCCAAGCCGCTGCCTACCGTTAATTGAACAATTTAACTCGATTTTGTTGTTAGTTAAGACAAGGGCTTATCTATAACTCGCGCATTAAGACATATTAGCACACTGATTAATGCGCAAGTGATGAACGGTTTTCGAACACACTTGATAAATCCATTAAAAATTTGGCATTGACAGCACTATTGATATTATCAATATTGATTTTTTTAGCAAAAGGTCCCCGCTTTTTTACTCTAGCAAGGATATCGGCTGACAAGCAAACGCGCTACAAGTAACAGCCAATAATGAGCCGCGGATTGAGCACGTTCACGGTCTCAAAGCGAGCATGTGTGTACGTGCCCGCAGCATCTGCAGTTGATCCCGGGCATGCTTGGCTTGTTCCTGCGCCTCCTCGTGCAGTGTGCCGGCGAGCGTGGCCGCCGCCCCGCGCTCCGCCGCCTGCTTTTCAACCTCACATAGTCGTGTTCGACACAAGTCTAATTCCGAACGTGCGCGTTGTAGCTCATTCTGAAATTAAAAACATGAAGATAAATAATCTCGTATTTTGAAAAGGTACTGAATAATAATTCACTATAAAAAAAATTTTTAATGAGACTTTCAAAATATACCATATAGAATATAGTTGTTCTTCCATTTATTTGCGAATTTCAAAACATGCATAGTCTTACTCAAAAAAAGCTCTATATACATCAACTATCAAATTTCATATCATTTTACATTAGCAATAATTTTAGGTTAATTTCCATATCGTACCTCAAGATCTTTGTTTTTGAGTTCATGGATATCGGTGAGTTTTTCCAAGTCTGTCAGTTGTTCTTCTAACACACTGCAGGCCTCCTGTAAGGCCTTGTTATTCTGCAAAGAAAAAAAAACAAATGGCAATTTCTCGTTTTACCAAATAACTTCAAAAATAATAAATATATTACACAGTACTATTTTTTAATAATGAGTACATCACTGCAATGGCACTGATTTTCAACTAATAAATTAATTTAATTTTAAAAGATACACATGTTATTTTAATACCATAGTTACAATGAGATACTAAATTTTGTATTGAATGAAATCTGCATTGTCTCCGAAAATTTTATATACCACAATTCGAATAAAACAAAATCACATGTACCAAATGAAAATGTCTATTAAGTGTTGTTAAAGTATTGGCTGGGATCGGGACCCCGTGTCGTCCGTGCAACAGATCCGTCGCCAAAGCGAATCTCACTCTCTTGGACCAGGCGCCGTCCTTGTTACGAACAAAGGACCCGCTGCAGATGTGCCGCAAGTAAAACGGCTTCGGACGTACGGCTGGCTTTTGAATGACGTTTATTTTACATTTATATGTATCCATTATTATTATATACGGTCTGTGTGTATTTATTTTTATAAATCCAACTATCACCTTGCCTCTCGGCAGACTGTAAAATGAACGATACATCCTCCACGTATTGCGAATTTGTTTTGTAAACTAGAGTATATTGTTATTTGAAAACATCAATGATCTGCTTATAAATATTTATCCAATGATTGTGTATTTAAAACATAAAACATTATTATCTCGTTACGACACCCACCTATTCAATATTGTCTTGATCGTTTTGTAGCTTAAACCGACAGAAATATATAAATAAAATTATAAGTCCAACCTTATGGGAAGCCAGAATAATGGTAATACGTAAATGATGATTCGATGTGGCGGGTACTTTTTTCTAGGTAAGGTTAAAAATATTTTTAATATAAAAAAGCATGTAAAGATTATTTTGATTGTTTTGGCATAGATAATCAAATTTAAAAAACGAGCATTTTGTCTGAATATATTTTTTTAATCACACGATTGTTGCTGGTCGAGTTACTACTCTAAGAGCAGATCAAATCAAGATCTTAACTCAACGCCTCCAAATTTTTGTGTGTGTGTGTGTGTGTGTGTGTGTGCGTGTGCGTGAGCGTGTGCGTGTGCGTGTGTGTGTGTGTGTGTGTGTGGATAAGTAGTATTTTTGCAATGCATTGGAAAAATTTAATCGACACCGTTCGGCCATAAGCTGTCAGCTGTTCTGTATTAAATAAAAAAATTCGACTAATGAGCGAATGTTGAACTTCCACGTTTATAAAAAATTATATCGATGCAAAACTTAACTATTGTTTACGTATCGTCGCGTGATCGCACCGTCACTCATTAGTTACAGGCAAAAGTTTGAATCTTGTAACGTTTCCTTAAATAATCGATTTAAGTATAACACAAGAATTTGGTTTTTTTTAAAAGCGATTTTATGACCTGGTAACTAAGATCTTTAAGTCTTATTTTAGGTCAAGTCTTATTTTAATTTTAATGAAAACTTTTTTATATTAAAAATGATATTATGAAATGAAACGAAGTTGATTAATATGAGACATGGCATGACACGAAATGAAATGAGACGAGACGATAGGGGATGAAATAGAATCTCAGTAAAATGGTGGTCATTTACTGAGACGTTTTCAGTGGACTTCAGCGGACAGAGGATCCCGAGAAGTTATGTTCACCGGTTTTTTTTCATTTTTTCACATTTGTGCACATTCACAGATAACTAAACAGTTAATAAACCACCGGTATTACATACAAGAATTTGAGAAACTAAAAAAAAACTACCTAATTCAATCTTTACAAGAAATAGCTCAGACTGTTATTCGAGTCGCAGGAGATATCCTTACAATTCTCATAATCCTCAGACACAGCCCACTGAGTTTCTCGCCGGATCTTCTCAGTAGGTCGCGTTTCCGATCCGGTGGTAGATTTTGCGAAGCACGGCTCTTGCTAGGGTTCGTGTTGGCAACGTCGTCAGGTTTGAGCCCCGTGAGCTCAGCTAATAGTTAAGGTTACGCTGATATAGCCTCTCAAGATAAGCTAGGAAAAAAAAAAAACAATTCTCAAATTGGTTTACCTCAAACAGCTCGGTGTTCCTGTGTCGCAGCTCGTGCAGCTCGTCCCGCAGCTGCGCCCGCTCCCGGCTGGACAGCTCCTCCTGCTCCTCGGCGTGCAGGCGCCGCTTCTCGCTGTACTGTAGCTCGCTCTTCAGCTTGCGGATGTCGTTACGCGACCTGGTGCACGCCACGTAATGTACGACAAAATGACCATCGAGTCCATATGACGCATTAGTGATGCATGAAGTCGTCGTGGCCTAAAGGATAAGACGTTCGGTGCATTCGTGTTGAGCGATGCACGAATACGTACTCAACAAATGTTCACGATTGACTTCCACGATGAAGGAATAACATCGTGTAATAAAAATGAAACTCTGCCTATTTCTACCGTGAAGCAGTAACGCGTTTCGGTTTGAAGGGTGGAGCAGCCGTTGTAACTATACTTGAGACCTTATAACTTATA